>NC_047129.1:28513751-28827309 GCF_009829125.3 Periophthalmus magnuspinnatus
ATTTTATAATTTAGGAAAATCCAAAAGAGTTCCCTATAATCCCACATGGGTTTAGTTTATTTTTACCAATTTGTAAGTTTCTTGAAAGAAAATCCAAGGCACCAAAAATACAAATGTGAGAGGTAAAATTTGGGAAAAATGGGGTTCCGCCCACAATGGCCGACTTCCTGTAGGGTTTAGGGTGGGGCCATAATATAATTTTTTACTTGTCTTGACATGTTCTATGTCTGTACCAAATTTCATTTGTCTACGATGAAAAAGGTCTCTCATTGCCGCAATGTATTTCAAATTTTGAGGTGGCGCTATTGAGTCATTTTGTTACGTTAATTTTTTTGCGACATGAAAATACAAACTTTTTTGCTAATCTTGAATTTTAGGCCATAGTTTGATGAATGTAGAGCATCTATTTAGTCTACAACAAAGTCCAGTACTCTGAACCCCATTCATTTCAATGACACATTTATTTTGTTACCACGGTAACATAGTTGAAAATAGAGGTATGTTGTCATTGGCTTTTTTGTTCAGTTTGCCAAGCCAAATGTTCATGTCGAATTTCAAATGTTTACGTCAAAGTAATTTTTTTGGTACAATTCAAAATGTCAAGGGGGCGCTGTGGAGCAATATCATGTCTGACCGATGTAAATTGTATATGTATGTGTTCAGATCCACATTTTGAAAAAAAAATGTATATTAATGCCAGGAAATAGGACACTGCATGTGTGAGTTATGTGCAATTTAATACTTCAAAATTTTGCTTTTTTATTTGCAGGCTGGCCACACTCACATTTTATGATGTAGAAAAATCCAAGACAGTTCCCTATAATCCCCATAATAATATGTACATTAATTTTTTTCCAGATGAAAATACAACTTGTTTTGCCAATCTTGAATTTTAGGCCATAGTTTGATGAGTGTAGAGCATCTTTTTAGTCAAAGTCCAGTACTCTGACACCCATTCATTTCAATGACACATTTATTATGTTACCACGGTAACATAGTTGCAGACAGAGGTAAGTTTTCTTTGGCTTTTTTGTTCAGTGTGCCAAGCCAAATGCCCATGCCGAATTTCAAATGTTTATGTCAAAGTAATTTTTTTGGCCCAATTCAAAAGTTCAAGAGGGCGCTGTGGAGGAAAAAAAAAAAATCTGACATATGTAAATTTTATATGTATGTGTTCAGATCCACATTTTGAAAAAAATGTATATTAATGCCGGGAAATAGGACACTGCATGTGTGAGTTACGCGCACTTTAACACTTCAAAATAATGTTTTTTTTCTTTGAAGGCTGGCCACACCCACATTTTATGATGTAGAAAAATCGAACACAGTTTCCTATAATCCCACATGGGTCTAGTTCATTTTGACCAATTTGCAAGTGTCTTGAATGGAAATCCACGGCGTAAAAAATCCAAATGTGAGAGGTAAAATTTGGAAAAAATTGGGTTCCGCCCACAATGGCCGACTTCCTGTAGGGTTTAGGGTGGAGTCATAATATAATTTTTTACTTGTCTTGGCATGTTCTATTTTTGTCCCAAATTTCATTTGTCTACGATGAAAAAGGTCTCTCATTGCCGTAATGTATTTCAAATTTTGAGGTGGCGCTATTGAGTCATTTTGATATGTAAATTTTTTTGAACATCAAAACACAACATTTTTTCCTAATCTTGAATTTTAGGCCATACTTTGATGAGTGTAGAGCATCTATTTAGTCTACAACAAAGTCCAGTACTCTGAACCCCATTCATTTCAATGACAGATATATTATGTTACCACGGTAACATAGTTGCAAATAGAGGTATGTTGTCGTTGGCTTTTTTGTTCAGTTTGCCAAGCCAAATGTCCATGCCCAATTTCAAATGTTTACGTCAAAGTAATTTTTTTGGTCCAATTCAAAAGTTCAAGGGGGCGCTGTGGAGCAAAAAAAATTCGGACAAATGTAAATTGTATATCATTTCGTGTAGATCAAGATTTTAACAAAATGTATATTAATGCCGGGAAATAAGACACTGCATGTGTGAGTTATGCAGCACTTTAACACGTCAAAATATTGCTTTTTTTCTTTGAATGGTGGCCACACCCACATTTTATGATGTAGAAAAATCCAGGACAGTTCCATATAATCCCACATGGGTCTAGTTCATTTTGACCAATTTGCAAGTTTCTTGAATGAAAATCCACGGCGTCAAAAAATCCAAATGTGAGAGGTAAAATTTTGAAAAAATGGGGTTCCGCCCACAATGGCCGACTTCCTGTAGGGTTTAGGGTGGGGTCATAATATAATTTTTTACTTGTCTTGACATCTTCTATGTTTGTACCAAATTTAATTTGTCTACGATGAAAAAGGTCTCTCATTGCCGCAATGTATTTCAAATTTTGAGGTGGCGCTATTGAGTCATTTTGATATGTAAATTTTTTTTGCACATCAAAATACAACATTTCTTGCCAATCTTGAATTTTAGGCCATAGTTTGATGAGTGTAGAGCATCTATTTAGTCTACAACAAAGTCCAGTACTCTGAACCCCATTCATTTCAATGACACATTTATTATGTTACCACGGCAACATAGTTGAAAATAGAGGTATGTTCTCATTGGCTTTTTTGTTCAGTTTGCCAAGCCAAATGTCCATGTCCGAATTTCAAATGTTTACGGTCAAAGTAATTTTTTTGGTCCAATTCAAAGTTCAAGGGGGCGCTGTGGAGCAAAAAAAATTCTGACATATGCAAATTGTATATCATTTCGTGCAGATCAAGATTTTAATCAAAATGTATATTAATGCCGGGAAATAGGACACTGCATGTGTGAGTTATGCACACTTTAACACTTCAAAATATTGCTATTTAATTTGCAGGCTGGCCACACCCACATTTTATGATGTAGAAAAATCCAAGACAGTTGCCTATAATCCCACATGGGTCTAGTTCATTTTCACCAATTTGCAATGTTTCTTGAATGAAAATCCACGGCGCAAAAAATCCAAATGTGAGAGGTAAAATTTTGAAAAAATGGGGTTCCGCCCACAATGGCCTGACTTCCTGTAGGGTTTAGGGTGGGGTCATAATATAATTTTTTACTTGTCTTGACATGTTCTATGTTTGTACCAAATTTCATTTGTCTACGATGAAAAAGGGCTGTCATTGACGTAATGTATTTCAATTTTTGAGGTGGCGCTAATTGAGTCATTTTGAAAGCATAATTTTTTTGAACTATCAAAATAATAAATTTTTCACCAACCTTGAATTTTGGGTCCAATAAAATTTGACGTTTTCGTTAACGTTCAGGGGGTCAAAAGTGACTTCAAATTCGGTAAGTATAATAATAATAATAATAATAATAATAATAATAATGGAAATTTTTTTTCCACCCATTATTTTTCTCCTAAACCATAACAGCTACAGTCATGTGACTTTCTCACATTGTGCCCCATCACAAATAAGGCCCCTGTGATTTTTTTCACACGTCCACGATCAAATCGATTGTCTTCTACTGAATATTTGAAAATGAAATTTGAAGAGGGCGCTAGAGAGCCATTTTGTGAGAGAGTGCCTTGATTTGCATATCATTGCGTTCAGCTCACAAATGTGCATAAACGCTGTATTAGCGTTTTCCCAACAAAAAATGTGTGAAAGAGAAATATTTTTTTAAATATTCCAAAATTTGCGATTTTGTTGAAAATTCACCCTGACCACACCCAAAGTCATAATCAAAATGTAAATTGATAATCTTTAATCACACATGGGTTTAGTGGGATTTGGCCAAATTTGAAGTGTGTGTGATGAAAACTGTGCGAGAAAATGTCCTGAATGCGAGGGTGTGCACTTTTGTCGTTCCCGGGTTTGATCCAATATGGCCGACGTCCTGTACATTTTAGGGCGGGGCCATAATATCATTTTTGTCATGTCCCGACATGTACTATTTTTTGATGTGAGTTTCGGATTTTTACGTCGACTTTTTTCCGAGTCGGGCTCCCATAGGCCCCATGAAAATCAAAGTTTGAGGTGGCGCTACCGAGTCGTCTTTCGTTATTTTTTCTCGGGGTCTTTTGTGACAATTAGAGCTCGTCGAGTTCTAATTTTTGACACCACTCACTGCCATGTCGGGGCGTGTTTACTACTTGATTTTTGCCATTTTCCACGCTCCGGACGCGGTTTTAATGAGTCCCTCGCCGGGACGGAGTCCCAGGCTCGGGCCTAATAATAATAATGGAAATTCTTTTTCCACCCATTATTTTTCTCCTAAACCATAACAGCTACAGTCATGTGACTTTGTCACATTGTGCCCCATCACAAATAAGGCCCCTGTGATTTTTTTCACACGTCCACGACAAATCGATTGTCTTCTATGAATTTTTGAAAATGAAATTTGAAGAGGGCGCTAGAGAGCCATTTTGTGAGAGAGTGCCTTGATTTGCATATCATTGCGTTCAGCTCACAAATGTGCATAAACGCTGTATTAGCGTTTTCCCAACAAAAAATGTGTGAAAGAGAAATATTTTTTTGAAATATTCCAAAATTTGCGATTTTGTTGAAAATTCACCCTGACCACACCCAAAGTCATAATCAAAATGTAATTGTTAATCTTTAATCACACATGTGTTTAGAGGGATTTGGCCAAATTTGAAGTGTTTGTGATGAAAACTGTGCGAGAAAATGTCCTGAATGCGAGGGTGTGCACTTTTGTCGTTCCCGGGTTTGATCCAATATGGCCGACTTCCTGTACATTTTAGGGCGGGGCCATAATATCATTTTTGTCATGTCCCGACATGTACTATTTTTTGATGTGAGTTTCGGATTTTTACGTCGACTTTTTTCCGAGTCGGGCTCCCATTGGCCCCATGAAAATCAAAGTTTGAGGTGGCGCTACCGAGTCGTCTTTCGTTATTTTTTCTCGGGGTCTTTTGTGACAATTAGAGCTCGTCGAGTTCTAATTTTTGACACCACTCACTGCCATGTCGGGGCGTGTTTACTACTTGATTTTTGCCATTTTCCACGCTCCGGACGCGGTTTTAATGAGTCCCTCGCCGGGACGGAGTCCCAGGCTCGGGCCTAATAATTAAAACTGCAAGCAGTGATAAAGGCCCTCGCCACCCCTTGCGACCGCGGGGTACACGCCACCGCGGAGATCCTGCCTTTCGTACCCGCTTACATCGCCCCTCCCCCCAAAATCAGCGACTGAGTAATACTACTCCATTAATTCCAATGAGACCATTTATCACATTGTCACGCCTGAACGGTTGGAAATAGGGGTATGTCTTCATTGGCTTTTTTGTTCATTATGATGAGAGGAATATGTGTACCAAATTTCAATGGTCTATGACACAGTAAATATTTTTCATCCTTATAGACCAAAACCCATGTATTTCAATGAGAAATGTCAGACGTTGCCATGGCAACACCTTTAAAAATAGAGGTATAGTGTCTTTGACTTATTTGTTCAGTATCAGAATAGGGTTGTCCATGCCAAATTTCAAATGTTTGTGACAAAGTAATTTTTGACGTGCCATTTAAAAATTTCAAGGGGGCGCTGTGGAGCAATGTAATATTTGATATGTGTAAATTGCAAATCTATGCACTCAGATGAAGATTTTGAACAAAATGTATATTAATGCCGGAAAATAGGAAAATGCATGTTTGAGCTACGGGACATGTAAAACTTCAAAAAACGTCTTTTTTTTTTTGCAGGCTGGCCACACCCACATTTTATAATTTAGAAAATTCCAAAAGAGTTCCCTATAATCTCACGTGGGTCTAGTAAATTGTGACCAATTTGCAAGTTTCTTGAATGAAAATCCAAGGTGCAAAAAATTCAAATGTGAGAGGTGAAATTTTGGAAAAATGGGGTTCCGCCCACAATGGCCGACTTCCTGTAGGGTTTAGGGTGGGGTCATAATATAATTTTTTACTTGTCTTGACATGTTCTATGTTTGTACCAAATTTCATTTGTCTACGATGAAAAAGGTCTCTCATTGCCGCAATGTATTTCAAATTTTGAGGTGGCGCTATTGAGTCATTTTGATACGTTAATTTTTTTCCACGTGAAAATACAACATGTTTTTTTTGCCAATCTTGAATTTTAGCCCATAGTTTGATGAGTGTAGAGCATCTATTTAGTCTATAACAAAGTGCAGTACTCTGAACCCTATTCATTTCAATGACACATTTATTATGTTACCACGGCAACATAGTTGAAAATAGAGGTATGTTCTCATTGGCTTTTTTGTTCAGTTTGTCAAGCCAAATGTCCATGTCGAATTTCAAATGTTTCCGTCAAAGTAATTTTTTTGGTCCAATTCAAAAGTTCAAGGGGGCGCTGTGGAGCAATGTAATATTTGATATGTGTAAATTGCATATCTATGCACTCAAAATAAGATTTTAAACAAAACGTATATTAATGCCGGAAAATAGGACACAGCATGTTCAAGTTACGGACAATTTAGTATTTCAAAAAACGTCTTTTTTTTTTTAAGGCTGGCCACACCCACATTTTATAACTTAAAAAAATTTAGGAGAGTAGCCTATAATCCCACATGTGTCTAATTTATTTTGACCAATTCGCAAGTTTCTTGAATGAATATCCAATGCGCAAAAAAATCAAATGTGTGAGGTAAAATTTTTAAAAAATTGGGTTCCGCCCACAATGGCCGACTTCCTGTAGGGTTTAGGGTGGGGTCATAATATAATTTTTTACTTGTCTTGACATGTTCTATGTTTGTACCAAATTTCATTTGTCTATGATGAAAAAGGTCTCTCATTGCCGTAATGTATTTCAAATTTTGAGGTGGCGCTATTGAGTCATTTTGATATGTAAATTTTTTTGAACATCAAAATACAAAATTTTTTGCCGATCTTGAATTTCAGGCCATAGTTTGATGAGTGTAGAGCATCTATTTAGTCTACAACAAAGTCCAGTACTCTGAACCCCATTCATTACAATGACAGATATATTATGTTACCACGGTAACATAGTTGCAAATAGAGGTATGTTGTCATTGGCTTTTTTGTTCAGTTTGCCAAGCCAAATGTCCCTGCCCAATTTCAAATGTTTACGTCAAAGTAATTTTTTTGGTCCAATTCAAAAGTTCAAGGGGGCGCTGTGGAGCAAAAAAAAATTTGACATATGCAAATTGTATATCATTTCGTGCAGATCAAGATTTTAATCAAAATGTATATTAATGCCGGGAAATAGGATACTGCATGTGTGAGTTATGCACACTTTAACACTTCAAAATATTGCTATTTAATTTGCAGGCTGGCCACACCCACATTTTATGATGTAGAAAAATCCAAGACAGTTCCCTATAATCCCACATGGGTCTAGTTCATTTTCACCAATTTGCAAGGTTTTTGAATGAAAATCCACGGCGCAAAAAATCCAAATGTGAGAGGTAAAATTTTGGAAAAATTGGGTTCCGCCCACAATGGCTGACTTCCTGTAGGGTTTAGGGTGGGGTCATAATATAATTTTTTACTTGTCTTGACATGTTCTATGGTTGTACCAAATTTCATTTGTCTACGATGAAAAAGGGCTGTCATTGCCGTAATGTATTTCAAATTTTGAGGTGGCGCTATTGAGTCATTTTGAAACATTAATTTTTTTGAATATCAAAATAATAAATTTTTCACCAACCTTGAATTTTGGGTCCAATAAAATTGACTTTTCGTTAACGTTCAGGGGGTCAAAAGTGGCTTCAATTCGGCCACCAAAATAATAATAATAATAATAATAATAATAATGGAAAATTTTTTTCCACCCATTATTTTTCTCCTAAACCATAACAGCTACAGTCATGTGACTTTCTGTCATTGTGGCCCATCACAAATAAGGCCCCTGTGATTTTTTTCACACGTCCACGTCAAAGCGTTTGTCTTCTATGAATTTTTGAAAATGAAATTTGAAGAGGGCGCTAGAGAGCCATTTTGTGAGAGAGTGCCTTGATTTGCATATCATTGCGTTCAGCTCACAAATGTGCATAAACGCTGTATTAGCGTTTTCCCAACAAAAAATGTGTGAAAGAGAAATATTTTTTTAAATTATTCATAAATTTGCGATTTTGTTGAAAATTCACCCTGACCACACCCAAAGTCATAATCAAAATGTAATTGTTAATCTTTAATCACACATGGGTTTAGTGGGATTTGGCCAAATTTGAAGTGTTTGTGATTAAAACTGGGCGAGAAAATGTCCTGAATGCGAGGGTGTGCACTTTTGTCGTTCACGGGTTTGATCCAATATGGCCGACTTCCTGTACATTTTAGGGCGGGGCCATAATATCATTTTTGTCATGTCCCAACATGTACTATTTTTTGATGTGAGTTTCAGATTTTTACGTCGACTTTTTTCCGAGTCGGGCTCCCATTGGCCCCATGAAAATCAAAGTTTGAGGTGGCGCTACCGAGTCGTCTTGCGATATTTTTTCTCGGGGTCTTTTGTGACAATTAGAGCTTGTCGAGTTCTAATTTTTGACACAAATCACTGCCAGGTCGGGGCGTGTTTACTACTTGATTTTTGCCATTTTCCACGCTCCGGACGCGATTTTAATGAGTCCCTCGCCGGGACGGAGTCCCAGGCTCGGGCCTAATAATTTTGAACATCAAAATACAAAATTTTTTGCCGATCTTGAATTTCAGGCCATAGTTTGATGAGTGTAGAGCATCTATTTAGTCTACAACAAAGTCCAGTACTCTGAACCCCATTCATTACAATGACAGATATATTATGTTACCACGGTAACATAGTTGCAAATAGAGGTATGTTGTCATTGGCTTTTTTGTTCAGTTTGCCAAGCCAAATGTCCCTGCCCAATTTCAAATGTTTACGTCAAAGTAATTTTTTTGGTCCAATTCAAAAGTTCAAGGGGGCGCTGTGGAGCAAAAAAAAATTTGACATATGCAAATTGTATATCATTTCGTGCAGATCAAGATTTTAATCAAAATGTATATTAATGCCGGGAAATAGGATACTGCATGTGTGAGTTATGCACACTTTAACACTTCAAAATATTGCTATTTAATTTGCAGGCTGGCCACACCCACATTTTATGATGTAGAAAAATCCAAGACAGTTCCCTATAATCCCACATGGGTCTAGTTCATTTTCACCAATTTGCAAGGTTTTTGAATGAAAATCCACGGCGCAAAAAATCCAAATGTGAGAGGTAAAATTTTGGAAAAAATTGGGTTCCGCCCACAATGGCTGACTTCCTGTAGGGTTTAGGGTGGGGTCATAATATAATTTTTTACTTGTCTTGACATGTTCTATGGTTGTACCAAATTTCATTTGTCTACGATGAAAAAGGGCTGTCATTGCCGTAATGTATTTCAAATTTTGAGGTGGCGCTATTGAGTCATTTTGAAACATTAATTTTTTTGAATATCAAAATAATAAATTTTTCACCAACCTTGAATTTTGGGTCCAATAAAATTGACTTTTCGTTAACGTTCAGGGGGTCAAAAGTGGCTTCAATTCGGCCACCAAAATAATAATAATAATAATAATAATTAAAACTGCAAGCAGTGATAAAGGCCCTCGCCACCCCTTGCGACCGCGGAGTACACGCCACCGTGGAGATCTTGCCTTTCGTTCCCGCTTACATCGCTCCTCCCCCCAAAATCAGCGACTGAGTAATACTACTTATTCACTCCAATGACACCATTTATCACATTTTCACGCCTGCACGTTTGGAAATAGAGGTATGTGTTCATTGGCTTTTTTCTTCAGTATGATGAGAGGAATATGTGTTCCAAATTTCAATGGTCTATGAAAAAGTAATTATTTTTCATCCTTGTAGACCAAAACCCATGTATTTCAATGAGAAATGTCAGACGTTGCCATGGCAACACCTTTGAAAATAGAGGTATGGTGTCTTTGACTTTTTTGTTCAGTATTGGAATAGGGATGTCCATGCCAAATTTCAAATGTTTGTGACAAAGTAATTTTTTTACGTGCCATTTAAAAATTACAAGAGGGCGCTGTGGAGCAATGTAGTCTTTGATATGTGTAAATTGCATATTTATTCACTCAGATCAAGACTTTGAACAAAATGTATATTAATGCCGGAAAATAGGAAACTGCATGTTTGAGCGACGGGACATTTAAAACTTCAAAAAACATCTTTTTTCTTTGCAGGCTGGCCACACGCACATTTTATAACTTAGAACATTTCACAAGAGTTCCCTTTAATCCCACATGGGTCTAGTAAGTTGTGACCATTTTGCAAGTTTCTTGAATGAAAATCCACGGCATGAAAAATCCAAATGTTAGAGTTAAAATTTGGAAAAAATGGGGTTCCGCCCACAATGGCCGACTTCCTGTAGGGTTTAGGGTGGGGTCATAATATCATTTTTTACTTGTCTTGACATGTTCTATGTTTGTACCAAATTTCATTTGTCTACGATGAAAAAGGTCTCTCATTGCCGCAATGTATTTCACATTTTGAGGTGGCGCTATTGAGTCATTTTGATAAGTTAATTTTTTTCCACATTAAAATACAACTTGTTTTGCCAATCTTGAATTTTAGGCCATAGTTTGATGAGTGTAGAGCATCTATTTAGTCTACAACAAAGTCCAGTACTCTCAACCCCATTCATTTCAATGACACATTTATTATGTTACCATGGTAACATAGTTGAAAATAGAGGTATGTTGTCATTGGCTTTTTTGTTCAGTTTGCCAAGCCAAATGTCCATGTCGAATTTCAAATGCTTATGTGAAAGTAATTTTTTTGGCCCAATTCAAAAGTTCAAGGGGGCGCTGTGGAGCAGAAAAAATTCTGACACGTGTAAATTGTATGTCATTTCGTGTAGATCAAGAATTTAAACAAAATGTATATTAATGCCGGGAAAGAGGATACTGCATGTGTGAGTTATGCGCATTTTAACACTTCAAAAAATGTTTTTTTTCTTTGATTGCTGGCCACACCCACATTTTATGATGTAGAAAAATCCAAGACAGTTCCCTATAATTCCAACTGGGGCCAGTTCATTTTGACCAATTTGCAAGTTTCTTGAATGAAAATCCAAGGCGCAAAAAATCCAAATGTGAGAGGTAAAATTTTGGAAAAATGGGGTTCCGCCCACAATGGCCGACTTCCTGTAGGGTTTAGGGTGGGGTCATAATATAATTTTTTACTTGTCTTGACATGTTCTATCTTTGTACCAAATTTCATTTGTCTACGATGAAAAAGGTCTCTCATTGCCGTAATGTATTTCAAATTTTGAGGTGGCGCTAATGAGTCATTTTGATATGTTAATTTTTTTGAACATCAAAATACAATTTTTTTTGCAAATCTTGAATTTTAGGCCATAGTTTGATGAGTGTAGAGCATCTATTTAGTCTAAAACAAAGTCCAGTACTCTGAACCCCATTCATTTCAATGACACATTTATTATGTTACCACGGTGACATAGTTGCAAACAGAGGTATGTTCTCATTGGCTTTTTTGTTCAGTTTTCCAAGCCAAATGTCCATGCCAAATTTCAGATGTTTACGTCAAAGTAATTTTTTTGGTCCAATTCAAAAGTTCAAGGGGGCGCTGTGGAGCAGAAAAAAATCTGACATATGTAAATTGTATATCATTTTGTGTACATCAAGATTTTAAACAAAATGTATATTAATGCCGGAAAATAGGACACTGCATGTGTGAGTGATGCACATTTTAACACTTCAAATTATTGATTTTTTTTTTGCAGGCTGGCCACACCCACATTTTATGATGTAGAAAAATCAAAGGCAGCTCCCTATAATCCCACATGGGTCTAGTTCATTTTGACCAATTTGCATGTTTCTTGAATGAAAATCCAAGGCGCAAAAAATCCAAATGTGAGAGGTAAAATTTTGAAAAAATGGGGTTCCGCCCACAATGGCCGACTTCCTGTAGGGTTTAGGGTGGGGTCATAATATAATTTTTTACTTGTCTTGACATGTTCTATGTTTGTACCAAATTTCATTTGTCTACGATGAAAAAGGTCTCTCATTGCCGCAATGTATTTCAAATTTTGTGGTGGCGCTATTGAGTCATTTTGAAAGAATAATTTTTTTGAACATCAAAATAATAAATTTTTCACCAACCTTGAATTTTGGGTCCAATAAAATTGACTTTTCGTTAACGTTCAGGGGGTCAAAAGTGGCTTCAATTCGGCCACCAAAATAATAATAATAATAATAATAATAATAATAATGGAAACGCATTTTCCACCCATTATTTTTCTCCTAAACCATAACAGCTACAGTCATGTGACTTTCTCACATTGTGCCCCATCACAAATAAGGCCTCTGTGATTTTTTTCACACGTCCACGTCAAAGCGTTTGTCTTCTACTAATTTTTGAAAATGAAATTTGAAGAGGGCGCTAGAGAGCCATTTTGTGAGAGAGTGCCTTGATTTGCATATCATTGCGTTCAGCTCACAAATGTGCATAAACGCTGTATTAGCGTTTTCCCAACAAAAAATGTGTGAAAGAGAAATATTTTTTTGAAATATTCCAAAATTTGCGATTTTGTTGAAAATTCACCCTGACCACACCCAAAGTCATAATCAAAATGTAATTGTTAATCTTTAATCACACATGGGTTTAGTGGGATTTGGCCAAATTTGAAGTGTTTGTGATGAAAACTGGGTGAGAAAATGTCCTGAATGCGAGGGTGTGCACTTTTGTCGTTCCCGGGTTTGATCCAATATGGCCGACGTCCTGTACATTTTAGGGCGGGGCCATAATATAATTTTTGTCATGTCCCGACATGTACTATTTTTTGATGTGAGTTTCGGATTTTTACGTCGACTTTTTTCCGAGTCGGGCTCCCATAGGCCCCATGAAAATCAAAGTTTGAGGTGGCGCTACCGAGTCGTCTTTCGTTATTTTTTCTCGGGGTCTTTTGTGACAATTAGAGCTCGTCGAGTTCTAATTTTTGACACCACTCACTGCCATGTCGGGGCGTGTTTACTACTTGATTTTTGCCATTTTCCACGCTCCGGACGCGGTTTTAATGAGTCCCTCGCCGGGACGGAGTCCCAGGCTCGGGCCTAATAATTAAAACTGCAAGCAGTGATAAAGGCCCTCGCCATCCCTTGCGACCGCGGGGTACATGCCACAGTGAAGATCCTGCCTTTTGTTCCCGCTTACATCGCCCCTCCCCCCAAAATCAGCGACTAAGTAATACTACTCCATTCATTCCAATGAGAGCATTTATGATATTGTCACGCCCGCACGGTTGGAAATAGAGGTATGTCTTCATTGGCTTTTTTGTTCAGTATGATGAGCGGAATATGTGTACCAAATTTCAATGGTCTATGACAAAGTAATTATTTTTCATCCCAGTTAACCACAGCCGATGTATTTCAATGAGAAATGTCAGACGTTGCCATGGCAACACCTTTCAAAATAGAGGTATGGTGTTGTTGACTTTTTTGTTCAGTATAGGAATAGGGATGTTCATGCCAAATTTCAAATGTTTGTAACAAAGTATTTTTTTTTACATGCCATTTAAAATTTTCAAGGGGGCGCTGTGGAGCAATGTAATATTTGATATGTGTAAATTGCATATCTATTCACTCAGACCAAGATTTTGAACAAAATGTATATTAATGCCGGGAAATAGGATACTGCATCTGTGAGTTTTGCTCACTTTAACATGTCAAAATATTGCTTTTTTCTTTGATTGGTGGCCACACCCACATTTTATGATGTAGAAAAATCCAAGACAGTTCCCTATAATCCCACATGTGTCTAGTTCATTTTGACCAATTTGCAAGTTTCTTGAATGAAAATCCAAGGCGCACAAAATCCAAATGTGAGAGGTAACATTTTGGAAAAATGGGGTTCCGCCCACAATGGCCGACTTCCTGTAGGGTTTAGGGTGGGGTCATAATATAATTTTTTACTTGTCTTGGCATGTTCTATGGTTGTACCAAATTTAATTTGTCAACGATGAAAAAGGTCTCTCATTGCCGTAATGTATTTCAAATTTTGAGGTGGCGCAATGGAGTCATTTTGATACGTTAATTTTTTTCCACATGAAAATACAACTTGTTTTGCCAATCTTGAATTTTAGGCTATAGTTTGATGAGTGTAGAGCATCTATTTAGTCTACAACAAAGTCCAGTACTCTGAACCCCATTCATTTCAATGACACATTTATTATGTTACCACGGTAACATAGTTGCAAACAGAGGTATGTTCTCATTGTCTTTTTTGCTCAGTTTGCCAAGCCAAATGTCTGTGCCAAATTTCAAATGTTTATGTCAAAGTAATTTTTTTGGTCCAATTCAAAAGTTTAAGGGGGCGCTGTGGAGCAATACATTGTCTGACCTACGCAAATTGTATATGTATGTGTTCAGATCCACATTTAGAAAAAAATGTATATTAATGCCGGGAAATAGGACACTTCATGTGTGAGTTACGCGCAATTTAATAGTTCAAAATATTGCTTTTTTCTTTGCAGGCTGGCCACACCCGCATTTTATAACTTAAAAAAACTAGGAAGAGTAGTCTATAATCCCACATGGGTCTAGTTCATTTTGACCAATTTGCAAGTTTGTTGAATGAAAATCCAAGGCGCAAAAAATCCAAATGTGAGAGGTAAAATTTTGAAAAAATGAGGTTCCGCCCACAATGGCCGACTTCCTGTAGGGTTTAGGGTGGGGTCATAATATAATTTTTTACTTGGCTTGACATGTTCTATGTTTGTACCAAATTTCATTTGTCTACGATGAAAAAGGTCTCTCATTGCCGCAATGTATTTCAAATTTTGAGGTGGCGCTATTGAGTCATTTTGATACATTAATTTTTTTGAACATCAAAATAATTAATTTTTCACCAATCTTGAATTTTGGGTGCAATAAAATTGACTTTTCGTTAACGTTCAGGGGGTCAAAAATGACTTCAAAGCGGTAAGTATAATAATAATAATAATAATTAAAACTGCAAGCAGTGATAAAGGCCCTCGCCACCCCTTGCGACCGCGGGGTACACGCCACCGCGGAGATCCTGCCTTTCATTCCCGCTTACATCGTTCCCCCCCCAAAATCAGCGACTGAGTAATACTACTCCATTCATTCCAATGACACCATTTATCACATTTTCACGCCTGCACGGTTGGAAATAGAGGTATGTGTTCATTGGCTTTTTTGTTCAGTATGATGAGAGGAATATGTGTACCAAATTTCAATGGTCTATGACAAAGTAATTATTTTTCATCCTTGTTGACCAAAACCCATGTATTTCAATGAGAAATGTCAGATGTTGTCATGGCAACACCTTTGAAAATAGAGGTATAGTGTCTTTGACTTTTTTGTTCAGTATCGGAATAGGGATGTCCATGCCAAATTTCAAATGTTTGTGACAAGGTAATTTTTTTGTGTACCATTTAAAATTTCAAGGGGGCGCTGTGGAGCAATGTAGTCTTTGATATGTGTAAATTGCATATCTATGCACTCAAAATAAGATTTTAAACAAAACGTATATTAATGCCGGAAAATAGGACACAGCATGTTCAAGTTACGGACAATTTAGAATTTCAAAAAACGTCTTTTTTCTTTGAAGGCTGGCCACACCCACATTTTATAACTTAAAAAAATTTAGGAGAGTAGCCTATAATCCCACATGTGTCTAATTTTTTTTGACCAATTCGCAAGTTTCTTGAATGAATATCCAATGCGCAAAAAATTCAAATGTGTGAGGTAAAATTTTAAAAAAATTGGGTTCCGGCCACAATGGCCGACTTCCTGTAGGGTTTAGGGTGGGGTCATAATATAATTTTTTACTTGTCTTGACATGTTCTATGTTTGTACCAAATTTCATTTGTCTACGATGAAAAAGGTCTCTAATTGCCGTAATGTATTTCAAATTTTGAGGTGGCGCTATTGAGTCATTTTGATACGTTAATTTTTTTGAACATCAAAATACAAAATTTTTTGCCGATCTTGAATTTCAGGCCATAGTTTGATTAGTGTAGAGCATCTATTTAGTCTACAACAAAGTCCAGTACTCTGAACCCCATTCATTTCAATGACACATTTATTATGTTACCACGGTGACATAGTATCAGACAGAGGTATGTTCTCATTGGCTTTTTTGTTCAGTTTGCCAAGCCAAATGTCCATGCCAAATTTCAGATGTTTACGTCAAAGTAATTTTTTTGGTCCAATTCAAAAGTTCAAGGGGGCGCTGTGGAGCAGAAAAAAATCTGACATATGTAAATTGTATAACATTTTGTGTAGATCAAGATTTTAAACAAAATGTATATTAATGCCGGGAAATAGGACACTGCATGTGTGAGTGATGCACATTTTAACACTTCAAATTATTGATTTGTTTTTTGCAGGCTGGCCACACCCACATTTTATGATGTAGAAAAATCAAAGGCAGCTCCCTATAATCCCACATGGGTCTAGTTCATTTTGACCAATTTACATGTTTCTTGAATAAAAATCCAAGGCGCAAAAAATCCAAATGTGAGAGGTAAAATTTTGAAAAAATGGGGTTTCGCCCACAATGGCCGACTTCCTGTAGGGTTTAGGGTGGGGTCATAATATAATTTTTTACTTGTCTTGACATGTTCTATGTTTGTACCAAATTTCATTTGTCTACAATGAAAAAGGTCTCTCATTGACGTAATGCATTTTGATTTTTGAGGTGGCGCTAATGAGTCATTTTGAAAGAATAATTTTTTTGAACATCAAAATAATAAATTTTTCACCAAACTTGAATTTTGGGTCCAATAAAATTGAGTTTTCGTTAACGTTCAGGGGGTCAAAAATGACTTCAAAGCGGTAAGTATAATAATAATAATAATAATAATAATAATAATAATAATGGAAATTTTTTTTCCACCCATTATTTTTCTCCTAAACCATAACAGCTACAGTCATGTGACTTTCTCACATTGTGCCCCATCACAAATAAGGCCCCTGTGATTTTTTTCACACGTCCACGTCAAAGCGTTTGTGTTCTACGAATTTTTGAAAATGAAATTTGAAGAGGGCACTAGAGAGCCATTTTGTGAGAGAGTGCCTTGATTTGCATATCATTGCGTTCAACTCACAAATGTGCATAAACGCTGTATTAGCGTTTTCCCAACAAAAAATGTGTGAAAGAGAAATATTTTTTTGAAATATTCCAAAATTAGCGATTTTGTTGAAAATTCACCCTGACCACACCCGAAGTCATAATCAAAATGTAATTGATCATCTTTAATCACACATGGGTTAAGTGGGATTTGGACAATTTTGAAGTGTTTGTGATGAAAACTGTGCGAGAAAATGTCCTGAATGCGAGGGTGTGCACTTTTGTCATTCCCGGGTTTGATCCAATATGGCCGACGTCCTGTACATTTTAGGGCGGGGCCATAATATCATTTTTGTCATGTCCCGACATGTACTATTTTTTGATGTGAGTTTCGGATTTTTACGTCGACTTTTTTCCGAGTCGGGCTCCCATAGGCCCCATGAAAATCAAAGTTTGAGGTGGCGCTACCGAGTCGTCTTTCGTTATTTTTTCTCGGGGTCTTTTGTGACAATTAGAGCTCGTCGAGTTCTAATTTTTGACACCACTCACTGCCATGTCGGGGCGTGTTTACTACTTGATTTTTGCCATTTTCCACGCTCCGGACGCGGTTTTAATGAGTCCCTCGCCGGGACGGAGTCCCAGGCTCGGGCCTAATAATGGAAACGCATTTTCCACCCATTATTTTTCTCCTAAACCATAACAGCTACAGTCATGTGACTTTCTCACATTGTGCCCCATCACAAATAAGGCCCCTGTGATTTTTTTTCACACGTCCACATCAAAGCGTTTGTCTTCTACGAATTTTTGAAAATGAAATTTGAAGAGGGCGCTAGAGATCCATTTTGTGAGAGAGTGCCTTGATTTGCATATCATTGCGTTCAGCTCACAAATGTGCATAAACGCTGTATTAGCGTTTTCCCAACAAAAAATGTGTGAAAGAGAAATATTTTTTTGAAATATTCCAAAATTTGCGATTTTGTTGAAAATTCACCCTGACCACACCCAAAGTCAAAATCAAAATGTAATTGATAATCTTTAATCCCACATGGGTTTAGTGGGATTTGGCCAAATTCGAAGTGTTTGTGATTAAAACTGTGCGAGAAAATGTCCTGAATGCGAGGGTGTGCACTTTTGTCGTTCCCGGGTTTGATCCAATATGGCCGACGTCCTGTAAATTTTAGGGCGGGGCCATAATATAATTTTTGTCATGTCCCGACATGTTCTATTTTTTGATGTGAGTTTCGGATTTTTACGTTGACTTTTTTTCGAGTCGGGCTCCCATAGGCCCCATGAAAATCAAAGTTTGAGGTGGCGCTACCGAGTCGTCTTTCGTTATTTTTTCTCGGGGTCTTTTGTGACAATTAGAGCTCGTCGAGTTCTAATTTTTGACACCACTCACTGCCATGTCGGGGCGTGTTTACTACTTGATTTTTGCCATTTTCCACGCTCCGGACGCGGTTTTAATGAGTCCCTCGCCGGGACGGAGTCCCAGGCTCGGGCCTAATAATGGAAAAATTTTTTCCACCCATTATTTTTCTCCTAAACCATAACAGCTACAGTCATGTGACTTTCTGTCATTGTGGCCCATCACAAATAAGGCCCCTGTGATTTTTTTCACACGTCCACGTCAAAGCGTTTGTCTTCTATGAATTTTTGAAAATGAAATTTGAAGAGGGCGCTAGAGAGCCATTTTGTGAGAGAGTGCCTTGATTTGCATATCATTGCGTTCAGCTCACAAATGTGCATAAACGCTGTATTAGCGTTTTCCCAACAAAAAATGTGTGAAAGAGAAATATTTTTTTAAATTATTCATAAATTTGCGATTTTGTTGAAAATTCACCCTGACCACACCCAAAGTCATAATCAAAATGTAATTGTTAATCTTTAATCACACATGGGTTTAGTGGGATTTGGCCAAATTTGAAGTGTTTGTGATTAAAACTGGGCGAGAAAATGTCCTGAATGCGAGGGTGTGCACTTTTGTCGTTCACGGGTTTGATCCAATATGGCCGACTTCCTGTACATTTTAGGGCGGGGACATAATATCATTTTTGTCATGTCCCAACATGTACTATTTTTTGATGTGAGTTTCAGATTTTTACGTCGACTTTTTTCCGAGTCGGGCTCCCATTGGCCCCATGAAAATCAAAGTTTGAGGTGGCGCTACCGAGTCGTCTTGCGATATTTTTTCTCGGGGTCTTTTGTGACAATTAGAGCTTGTCGAGTTCTAATTTTTGACACAAATCACTGCCAGGTCGGGGCGTGTTTACTACTTGATTTTTGCCATTTTCCACGCTCCGGACGCGATTTTAATGAGTCCCTCGCCGGGACGGAGTCCCAGGCTCGGGCCTAATAATAATGGAAACGCATTTTCCACCCATTATTTTTCTCCTAAACCATAACAGCTACAGTCATGTGACTTTCTCACATTGTGCCCCATCACAAATAAGGCCCCTGTGATTTTTTTCACACGTCCACGTCAAAGCGTTTGTCTTCTACGAATTTTTGAAAATGAAATTTGAAGAGGGCGCTAGAGAGCCATTTTGTGAGAGAGTGCCTTGATTTGCATATCATTGCGTTCAGCTCATAAATGTGCATAATTGCTGTATTAGCGTTTTCCCAACAAAAAATGTGTGAAAGAGAAATATTTTTTTGAAATATTCCAAAAATTATGATTTTGTTGAAAATTCACCCTGACCACACCCAAAGTCATAATCAAAATGTAATTGATAATCTTTAATCACACATGTGTTTAGTGAGATTTGGCCAAATTTGACGTGTTTGTGATGAAAACTGGGCGAGAAAATGTCCTGAATGCGAGGGTGTGCACTTTTGTCGTTCCCGGGTTTGATCCAATATGGCCGACGTCCTGTACATTTTAGGGCGGGGCCATAATATCATTTTTGTCATGTCCCGACATGCACTATTTTTTTATGTGAGTTTTGGATTTTTACGTTGACTTTTTTACGAGTCGGGCTCCCATTGGCCCCATGAAAATCAAAGTTTGAGGTGGCGCTACCGAGTCATCTTTCGTTATTTTTTCTCGGGGTCTTTTGTGACAATTAGAGCTCGTCGAGTTCTAATTTTTGACACCACTCACTGCCATGTCGGGGCGTGTTTACTACTTGATTTTTGCCATTTTCCGGGTTTCGGACGCGGTTTTAATGAGTCCCTCGCCGGGACGGAGTCCCAGGCTCGGGCCTAATAATGGAAATTTTTTTTCCACCCATTATTTTTCTCCTAAACCATAACAGCTACAGTCATGTGACTTTCTCACATTATGCCCCATCACAAATAACGCCCCTGTGATTTTTTTCACACGTCCACATCAAAGCGTTTGTCTTCTACGAATATTTGAAAATGAAATTTGAAGAGGGCGCTAGAGAGCCATTTTGTGAGAAAGTGCCTTGATTTGCATATCATTGCGTTCAGCTCACAAATGTGCATAAACGCTGTATTAGCGTTTTCCCAACAAAAAATGTGTGAAAGAGAAATATTTTTTTGAAATATTCCAAAAATTGAGATTTTGTTGAAAATTCACCCTGACCACACCCAAAGTCATAATCAAAATGTAACTGATAATCTTTAATCACACATGGGTTTAGTGGGATTTGACCAAATTTGAAGTGTGTGTGATGAAAACTGTGCGAGAAAATGTCCTGAATGCGAGGGTGTGCACTTTTGTCGTTCCCGGGTTTGATCCAATATGGCCGACGTCCTGTACATTTTAGGGCGGGGCCATAATATCATTTTTGTCATGTCCCGACATGTACTATTTTTTGATGTGAGTTTCGGATTTTTACGTCGACTTTTTTCCGAGTCGGGCTCCCATAGGCCCCATGAAAATCAAAGTTTGAGGTGGCGCTACCGAGTCGTCTTTCGTTATTTTTTCTCGGGGTCTTTTGTGACAATTAGAGCTCGTCGAGTTCTAATTTTTGACACCACTCACTGCCATGTCGGGGCGTGTTTACTACTTGATTTTTGCCATTTTCCACGCTCCGGACGCGGTTTTAATGAGTCCCTCGCCGGGACGGAGTCCCAGGCTCGGGCCTAATAATGCCGCTCTCCAGAGATCTAACCTTTTAACCTGCTTGTCTCCATGGATACAGACACAAGTTTAATACCAGATTATGGAACATTCCAGGCAAAGTAGGACATGAGCAGGTGGCATACCCTCCATTTAAAAGTTATTGTGCATCTTTTTAACCTATATCTTTTTGAGTTCATAAATGAAAGAGGCTAATTGATATTTGGAGAACAAATAATCCTCATAATTGAGAATTCACCTGGAAAAACAGATCTGGTACGTTACAATCCAGAATAGATTTGTGGCTTGTTTCTGAATCACTTTCACACTTACAGAGATCATTCCGACGCCTCTAACAGATCACAGAATAATTACACTTACCATACATTTTTCAACAAGCAATGGATCTCATAGATGTCCAGCCAACTGGAAACTAAATAACACTTTGTTACTAAATGAAAATATATGTGAACTTGTAAAGAACAAAATCTCAGAATACTGCAGTATATAGCTGAATTGGAAGGGGAATATCAAAAAATTGGGAATTGTTAAAATTTAAACTGAGAAAAATACTTATGGAAACTGGACCAAAACTTAAAAAAGAGAAGAAAAAAGAAGAGAACGATTTAATCACAAACTCAATCACCTTATCCTCTGTCTTACCAGAAAATCTATCTGAAGCTGAACAAGCCAAACTACTAACACTTCAGTTAAAACTGGATAAGCTGTATGTGAACAAAGCTAAAGGAGCTTTTATACTCTCAAAAGTAAAATGGTTAGAAGAGGGCGAACAAAATTCTAGTTACTTCTTTAAATTAGAAAAACAAAGACAAAAACTAAAAAAAGCATAAACAAACTATCCATTAATGGAGTTATTATAGATAACCCAGCAGATATATCTAAGTCCTGTGAAGAGTATTACAAAAGTAAATACAAATCCAACATCTCACTCACAAACGATTCATCTACACTGCGCCTGTCGCCAAGGTAACGAGGTCAAAGGGCAAAACAGATCTGTGACACATTATAAACATAGCAGTTCTTTTTTTTTTTTTTTTTTTTTTTTTTTACAATTTTGGACATTTCAAATAGATTTTTGTGGATAATTCTGCTTTATGTTTTGGTTTCAATATTTTTGTTTATTGTCTGTATTTACTTTACGCAATATATCACTTAAAAATGTGTTATCGTGACAGGAAAAGCTAAAATCTGTGTAACGTCCTCTCCTTAGTCTGTGGCTCAGAATCAGCTCGTCTAATTTTTCTCTGGGAGACAAAGACAGGATTATAGAGAGACAGTTTTTCAAGGGATTTTTGAGCTAAACAAAACATATTTAACTGAATAAATATTAATAGAAATGTTTAAAATGTTTGGACAGAGTTTATTCTGACTTCTTCAGTCGTACTAAGTTGGCTCTGTTAATCTGCAGAGCTCTTACTACAGCACCACCTACTCTGAGGCGTACGGTGTGAACATCCGCCCCCTACCCGCCCTGACTGGACCAGGTGATATAAACCCTGCCCCCTACCTTAACGACATAAAGTTATTTACAGGAATATTTCTCTGTAGTAAAATCTAGTGCAGTATACGATGTAGACCTGGTTTGATTCTGATACAGTTCTGCTTTAGTTTGATTCCAGGAGTCTGTTTTAATCCATGATTCATGTTACACATTTGTATTGGACAGACCCAGGTCAGGTTCCCGGTGGAGGCTGCGCTCTACAGCACCACCTACAGGGAGACCTACACCCTACAACCTCATTGAGACACCCACCCAACTCCACCTGAGGCCCTCCAACCAGGCCCTGAGAGGAGGAGGAGAGAGGAGCTCCAATAAAGTACATGCATTCACCAGCACTTTGTATTTATTATAAAGAGACACATTATCAGCAATACTACTGTCCAGCATTAAAAAGAAAAAAAAGGGGGGTAGCAGTATCCAGGCGAAAGTCCTGAGACAAGAAAACAGGAGCTGAATTAATTAAGGCAGCCGCAGACGTCTGTAAAATACATCTATAAAATGGGAAGCACAAAGTCAAAGGAGAGTGCACCTTCAGAAAGCCCAATTGTAGATATCATGAAAGAAAAGTATGGGGATAAAAGTGTTAAATATTTGCATGAATGGGCTGCAGAATATGGCTTTCCCATAGGGGGTACCTTGAGATTAAAGAATTTGCAAGCATTTGAAAGCAAATTACGTGACATTGAGTCTGAAATGAGAAAAAAAGAGAAAAATGTCTGTGAAAAAATTTGAAAAAATTCAAAGTTACAAAGAATGTTTAGGAATGGTGCATTTGTCAAATTAGGACACGGCCGGCTTCTGGATACGCTCGCAGTCCACAAATTATATGAGACGGGTGCCCCCTGAGACTGACTCACCGAACCCCTAGGGTTCCTCTCCACTGGATTATGTGAAGATGATATGTTACAATATTGCAAAAACTTGTCTTCCACTCTCTCTCTCATTTCTCAACAGGTGAAAACAGCCCTTCCAACTCCTGCATCCAAACACGTCCACAACTTCCAACCTGGTGACTGGGTGATGCTAAAAGACCTGCGGAAGAAGCACTGGTGTTCCAGACGCTGGCAAGGTCCCTTCCAAGTCCTCCTGACAACACACACTGCTGAAAGAGCGACGTGGATACACAGCAGCCACTGCAGGAAGGTCCACTAGTAAATGCAGAAATGGCTGCCATCAGAACGGCAGTCATACAGCACTGACTTGCACTGGATATTCTGCTGACTGAAAAAGGTGGTGTATGTAAACTAATCAATGCTTCCTGCTGCTTCCACATCCCAGATGAATTTAACAATATCACAGACATTATTAAACACATGCAAGACTCCAATCAGCCCCCAAGACAGACAAACACCTCATGGCTTTCGTGGCTTGAGTCCTGGAGCCAAGACTGGCTGTCTTGGATTTTAACAATGATCATGCCCATTCTAATGATATTTTGCCTTGTATGTCCTCTAACCCCATGTTTACTGAAATGCATGGTTAATGGCGTGGTCAAAAACATGACAACCACTCCAACTTTCCTGCAAGAAGACACTGAACACAATGTTGCATGGAAAAGAGCAGTTATCTGTACTTCCATTTTTGAACTGGACTGAAAAGTAAAAATATATTTTATTACTTTTTATTATCTGTTCCATTGTTTCTGTTGTCATCAAAATTCAACACAAATCTGTAACACAAATCATAATTTGAGCGAATAAAAATATTCCAATAAAAACAGCTAATAAAAAAATATCATTTCATTTGTTTCAACAACAGCAACAGCAAATATTTATCAAAAACACTACACTATTTGAAGCTTTATTAGAAATGAAAATCTGTGGTGAACACTTTTAACTTTTACTCAGGCACTGATTTTACTCAAGTAGTTTTTTCATGTGTTACTTTAACTTGAATATTTTTTTGCTCGATATCTGTACTTTTACTGTACTTACAAAAACTAGATTCACTTGTGAGTACAGTACAAGTGTGAACGCAGCCTAAGTAGTAAAATAATAACTAAAGTTCTGATTACAGCTCTTTTAAATACGATGGCTCCAGTGTTTTTCTATTAGTTTGTTCATGAGTGTGACGCTCTGACTGTGCAGTGCTGTGGTGACGGTGGTTTCTGTCTGCAGACTTGTTCTTTTATCACCTTATGCAAGAATCGCAGAAAATGACTCGACTAAAACTATTGCAATAGAGACCTGACTATGTCATTTTAAAGTCATATTGAAGCGTCCAATGCACAATTAATCTAACAACTACAACAAATACAAAATGTGAAAATCAGACTTCTGTGTTGCCATGTTGGAGTTTAACTGTCAGATTGTAGATAAGTCGACCTGGTTTACGGTTAATATCTCTGTAATTACTGAACCTATTCACGTGAAAGAGAAACTAGTAGAGGTTCAATGTTGTCGCTGTCAGCATAAAACAAAACAAAAGTGAAATTATGAAAAGATTTTTTTCACAATCAGAAAGTGGAGCCATTATTCAACATGTGATTGCTGTCAACTGAAAGGAAGGACTTAAAGACATAATATGGCGCCATTTTGAGGACTTTTTTCCATTCAGAAGATATAATATTTAGTTTAAAATTGTCAATCGCTATGGCAATGCTCCTAATTTGTCATCATTCTGAAACCCATGGATTACGAACGCAACCATTTAATTTGTTTCAGTTTCCTGTTATACTGTGCCATTTTGAGGACTTTTTTGCCATTCAAAAGATATAATGTTTAGTTTTAAATGGTTAATCTCTATGGCAACGTTCCTAATTTCCCATCATTCTGAAACCCATGAATTATGAATGCAGCCTATTTATTTGTTTAAGTTTCCTGTTATACGATGCCATTTTGAGGAATTTTTTTCCAGTCCAAAGATACAATACTAACTTTTGAATTGTTAATCGCTATGACAACGTTCCTAATTTCTCATCATTCTGAAAAACCCATGGATTATGAACGCGGCCTATTCATTGGTTTAAGTTTCCTGTTATATGACGCCATTTTGAGGACTTTTTTTCTATTCAAAAGATATAATATTTTGTTTTAAACTGTTAATCGCTATGACAACGCTCCTAATTTCTCATCATTCTTAAACCCATGGATTACGAACACAACCAATTAATTTGTTTCAGTTTCCTGTTATATGGTGCCATTTTGAGGACTTTTTTGCCATTCAAAAGATATAATATTTAGTTTTAAATTATTAATCGCTATGACGACATCGCTAATTTCTCATCATTCTGAAAAACCCATGGATTATGAACATAGCCCTTTCATTGGTTTAAGTTTCTTGTTATATGACGCCATTTTGAGGACTTTTTTCCATTCAGAAGATATAATAATTAGTTGTAAATTGTTAATCGCTATGGGAACGCTCCTAATTCCTCCTCATTCTTAAAATCCATGGATAAAAACACTGAATTCTGCTCAGGAGGTCAGTGAGTTTAAGAGCAGCGGTTGATATTACCTCCTGCAAACACTGAAACATTAGGACACGTGTGTGAAAAACGCATAACATAAAATTGTGCCGGAGACGTAGCTTGACTTTAAAAATGTGTAAAATTCACAGTTTGGTCTGTACAATAATCCTGTTTGTCTTCGTGGTGGGAGGTTGAATCGAGCATGTGTTTGAGAATCCCCAGATATATCACGGTTTTGTTTCCACAGCTGTGCGTGAGCTTAGAGCGAGGAAGAATAAAAACTATGTACGCACCACTCGCTCGCTTTTACCAGAGCTGACTTTACATGTACCAAAATATAAATAGCTGCTTTCAATGTGCCTGGGAATAGAACAGCGCGGATGTTTAACACGCCCCGAAGTTTCTATGTAGGTTTTTATCACTTACAGAAATTACACGCTGTATTTTTGGGGGCCATATTTGCATGAACCCAGCCACAGCCAAGCCAAGCGGCACCGAAATAGAAAAATTGCAGGTTTTTGTCCAAATTCTGGTGTTTTTCAGGCAAACACTGCAGCTATAAATAACACACAAAATACAAATAGGAAAGGACACACAGGATTTTCTAAACAGTGTGGAAGAATACAAAGACGAGCTGCCAGACATGTTTCCCAAGTGATTATAAAGTCTATTTGTAACATCGCTAAATAATAGTCCTCGTGATGCATTTAAGGGAGTATTTTGTTGAAATTATAGTTGGCAAGAAAAGAAAATACTGCAAAATAATGCGTTGGACTTGCACAAAAGTTTGGAAAATTGCAAAAATTGAGAAAAGTTTCCAAAAATATCTCTACATTAAGATAATACTGAGTTACCAATTCATTTATTTCAGTTTCTTGTTATATGGCCCCATTTTGAGGACTTTTTTCCAGTGAAAAGATATATTTAGTTTTAAATTGTTAATCGCTATGGCAACATTGATAATTTCTCATCATTCTAAAAAACCCATGGATTATGGACGCAACCTATTCATTTGTTTCAGTTTCCTGTTATACGGTGCCATTTTGAGGATTTTTTCTATTCAAAAGCTATTATATTTAGTTTTAAATTGTTAAAATTAAGATGATACTAAGTTGTATAGAAAACATGGTGCAAGATTAGAAGATTGTGTATATTGTCTATAACACAAAAAAAAAATCTAAAATATACTTAATAGTTCGAAATGTAGTTACCAGTAAGCACGCTAAATATTAAAGGCGGCCCATGTAACTATGCACCTGGTTGTCATGGAGATGCTAGTGCTCAAGTGTTGCCACCATCAGGAAAATCACATGTTTTCAAGGTATTTTTGAGAAACAAAAACACCTCCAAAATTAAATAAATGCTAGATATAGAGATAATATATAACGCTATAGCACATGTGTCAAACTCAAGGCCCATGTGCCAAATGCGGCCCGCCACGTCATTTTATGTGGCCCGCAACAAAGTAAATTAAAAGGTTTGACTGTCTTAAAATGTCAGTTTATCAGGAGATACACAGTTAAACAGCCATTTTATTCATGTGTATGCAAATCCACATGCAATATTTGTAACTTGAATAAGTAATAAATATAGAAACGGTTAATTAACAAGATTGAAACTGTCACACCGGTAAACTGGACTCAAATGCAACACGAAGTGAACCGTCAAATGTCTCAAACTACAACAGAAAGTGTCCTTTAAGCAGGTAATTCAGAATATGCTAAATCAGGGACTAAACAACTGAGGAATAAAGCCTTATTTAATGTCAACGAAAAGCTCTTCCACACTGGGAATTCAAATGGGGAAACAGGCTGGACCAATAAACTCAGGAACAGGTAACTCCAACAGATATAAATGCAGGTACAGAATTGCAGAAATGCAAACAACAGAGTATATCAGAGGAGCTTGAAAGTTGCTCTTGTCTAGTCAACAATCTAGCAAGAACTAACTGAACAGAAGCAGTATATATAGGCTACCCTGAGCTGATAAGCACAATGAGAGGCAGCTGCTGGGAAACCAGGGAGGTAACAAAAGAAGGGCCGGAACAGGCTGAAAAACGGAGCCGGACTGAGGAACGAAAACAAGCAAACAGGTAGAACTATGACAAAAACGTAGTGACATTTATCTTACAGTTACAGATGTGGCCCTTGCTGAAAATTAGTTTGACGCCCCTGTGCTATAGTGTGGAATATAACAAAAAAGGTAATATTTTTATGGGGGCAATGAGTTAGCAAAGTTCCGCAATGCACATTTAGTCGTATTAACATTGAGTTGAGTTTGTTCAAACCCGAAACCAGAAACAGAAATGACCCCAGGTAAGTCTGTTTGTGTGGAAAAGACACACAAACGGTCTGAAATCAGTGAGACTAAACCAAATCCAAGTCCAGACTGTTTGTTCAATGATTTCTACATTACGACAATGGGTGCAGCCTCTTGAAAAAAGGAGTGTTAACTTCACTTAGCAAACAACAAAGTTAAATCTGTCAACTAGAGAAATCTTGTAGGAGTGAAGATGTTTCGCTCACTCCTCACTCACTTCACTCCTACAAGATTTGTCCAGTTGACAGATTTAACTTTGTTGTTTGCTATGGATCAGACCTGGACGACTGAGGGTCTACACAGACATCTTAACTTCACTTGACAAACTCCAGTGTACAAGTCCACAAATATCTCGCAGTAAACCAAATGAACTCCAGAACGACTGCATGTAAACGAGTGCAGAAAACCAGGAAGTCTGCTGCGTTAGCTAGTTTGTTTTCTGTAGCTTTTGAGGTCAAATCTTTCCACTGATGGAGATAATTCATTTATTTTAGAGTCATAATTATATCTTCTGTGTGTATTGCAGTCGGTGGGAGGTTCTTGGATAAAGTGACTCAAGTACTGCTCATAAAATTGTACTTCTCAGAGGAGTTTGCAGACAGAATACTTTCACTCCTTCTTGAGTGTTATATTTGAGTAAAAGTTTTGTTTCCTCTCCCCGAGCTGAGTAATTCTACAAGTGACAAAAGCTGCACGTTGACAATATGAAATTAACTGAACATTTGTGTTTATTGCACCGCTCCTTCAGATATGACTTCGTTTTTTTTAATCATTTTTGTGTCTATTCTTTGAAAATACCAGATTTCCAACGTTATGCTAGTCTAGTCTTACAGTTACTCTTTCTCGATTAGTAGTTTTCCCAAATACTTTTTTACTTTCTTGCACTACTACTTACTTACTTCTACTTGAGTAATATCATTTGAAAGTGACAGTACTACTACTTCAGTACAATTTTTGGCTCCTCTACCGTCATCTGGATATAATACGTGTACGAGGAAGCGCAGAAAAATACCCGATGACACCGGTTCATCGGAAACATGCTGATGTCTGTTTAGGGGAATGCTCACTCTTACATAATGTGGTGTAACTTCGTGATAACTCAACGCAAATAATCGTCCGCTTAAGTGGTTCTGTGCGCCGGTAATAACAGGAATGTACTTGATTTAACTGGACTCGTGTAATTTGCAAAAAAACAGCTTGGATTATTTAACCCTTAGATGCACACGTGGGGTCAAAAATGACCCCAGAGTTTGTTATTCTTCAAAATCTTTTAAATGAAAAGTTGTAATATATTCATATTCCAGGTATTCCTCAAAAAACATGTTTGTGACATGAGGCCATTTGCATTTTTCTTTACTTTTTCATTAATTTTAAGAAATTGCAGTTTTTGTATCACTACCCCACTCTTCCACAAGTGGGGTCAAAAATGACCCCAAGCAATTCCTATGGAATCTTCTGTGAACCTTTCATTCTTAGCAACTCTGACTGTGCCACTTACACATCTGATGTCATCTCTCACACCTGATGCAACTTTGACTGTCAATATTGTCTCACTAACACACCTGATGTCAGCAGTCTCACCACCCAGGAGGGGGGGGGGGGTTTGTGATGCATGCACCCTATATGCAGTTGATGGGATCATGTACCTAGGGAGACAGCCAGGGGAAGATATCCAGAAGAATCTGGGGGAAAACATTTTCTGTCAGTTGTACAGCGAATTCAGACACACAGGTCACAACATCACCAAGGAGAACTTCTTCACCAGTGTGCCTCTTGCAGAGCATCTCCTGGAGAAGGGTCTGACTGTGGGAACTTAGCGACAGAACAAGTCAGACATTCCACCAATCATGAAGGCTTCCAGGTCCAGAGTGGTCCACAGCACTGAATTTGGGTTCAGTGGCAGCATGACCACGATCAGCTATGTGAGACAAAAGGGAAAGGCTGTTCTACTGTTTGGACAATGCACCACAGCAAAATGGTGGATGAAAACAGCCCAAAGGAAAAAACAAAACAAAACAGAAGTGATCCGCTTTTACAACCAGACCAAAGGAGGAGTAAATACTATGGACCAGACAATTGGCAACTACACCTGCAAATGGCAGACGCAGAAGTGGCCCATGGTGCTCTGAATGCCTATTTTTCATTTTCATTTTTCAGGGCTCAGCACCCTGAATCTTGTATAGACATCACCAACGGATGACGACACTTCCTCACAAACGTCTCAAAGAAGCTTGTGACACCTCACATGAAAAGTCGACTGAAAGGTACACCGACTCTACCAACCTACATCACTGAAGCAATGGGAAGGTGTGGCGTGCCAAAAACTGAGAAAGAGGTCCCAGTTGTGTCCACAAAACAAAGATTACAAAGTCACTGATGGCTGTTGGAAATGCAGTACCCCTGTGTGCAATGGTTACAGCCAGAAGCAAGTAGCTTGTGACGGTGCACACAGTAAGATAAGATGTTTGTGTGTGTACATATGCATGGACAGTGTTAAGGTCTCTGGACCTGTGGAATGTTCTCTGTTTGTCCTTCAGACATAGGGATACACAAACATGTTTTGTCACCTGACTGACCTGATTGATTCATTATTAATTGCTAAAATGTGAATGAAAAGTAAAAAGAAAATGTACATGTCAAAAGGGAAATTACTCTTTTGTTTGAGCAAAAATATATCATCTTAACCAACATGAGAGAAATGTGTTTAGTTTATAGCAAAAACACACTGATTTCAATTGGGGTCATTTTTGACCCCACTTGTGGAAGTGGGGGTAGTGACACAAAAACAGCTATTTCTTAAACTTAATGAAAAAATAAATAAAAATGAAAATGGCCTCATGTCACAAACATGTTTTATGAGGAGTACCTGGAAAATGAAAATATTCCAACTCTTCGTTTTAAAGATTTTCAAGAATAACACCCAGGTTATTGCAAAAACGCATTGATTTTAATTGGGGTCATTTTTGACCCCACTCGTGGAAGAGTGTAGGTATTGGTAAGTTGTGCATCCAAGGGTTAAAACCACACGACAGAACGCACACAGACGGACAAAAAGCTGCCAAATATGTCACTGATTTTCATGTAAACACATTATCTCAGGTGTAAAACGGTTGGACCATAATTGGATATTTAAACTGTGTGAAATTGAACGAAAACGCTATGCAAATTTTAAAGTCGGGCTACTACCTGCTGGTCTCGCTTTGCCTGGAATGTTCCGCAGTACAGCATTATACTTACACTATGTTTGTTCAGACAAGCTGCTGATACGACAAGGTCAACCTGGAGCGACAGTAGCTTAATTGGTGGTTTGTCCACTGATCCGAAGGTTGTTGTGTTGTTGTATCCTTGGGCAAGACACAAACTCATCACTTGCCCCATTGCGCCCAGTGTCTGCGTACATTGGTGAGTGAATGTGCGTGTAAATGTGTGTGTAAATGTGTGAGTATTTCCTTGATGTAAAGCGTTTTGAGTGACTTGAAAATGGAAAAAGTGCTATATAAAAACATGACCATTTACCGTTCAAGTTACAGTAAGAATTCATGTTTTCCAAGGTCTTTTTTGCAACATAGTCACCTGTAATGCAAAATTTTTAATGCCATACTGTGGGACATTCCAGGAAAACCCAATAGCATCTCCATAGGCAAGCACCTCTTTGCATAATCCTACTAAAATGTGGTTTGAGTCATTTATTCACGAGCTGTTGAATCGACAAAAAGCATACTCGCAGTTGTGAAATCAAAACTATTATCATGAACTATTGTAAAAATTGCCTCGTAAACAGACTTATAAAACACTTGCCTCCTGCAGACTTGGGTGAGAAAATGAAAGGCCATTATTTTCCAACTGTTGTTTCTCTAATAGAATTTTGACAATAACAAACCTGTAGTTGTGAAATCAAAACTATTATGAAAACTGCCTTGTAAATAAACTTATAAAACACTTGCCGCCTGAAGACTTGGGTGCGAAGATAAAGTCGGCTGTGCGTTTTGGGGTGAGAGTTCTCCTCCTCCTCTCGTCTGACTCATATAGGGTTGTTTTCTCAGTTTAAAATGGCACGGTTTCTCTGTATGCAGCCTGCTCTAAGTAGGCAAGGCAAGGCAAGGCTATCTGTAAAGCACAATTCATACAATAATAATTCAAAGAGCTTTACAGAATAAGAAAGACACTGAAATCACAATACAAACAAATCAAAAGTTAACTAATCATCGTAAGATTAACATTAAAACAGAAGAGTGCAGAATAAAAACCTTTCAGTCATATTCACAGCTAAACAGAACCATTCTGAGCCTGGATTTAAACATTGTCAAAGTAGAGGCCTGTCTCACATCTTTAGGAAGACTGTTGCATAAAACTGAAACGCTGATGTTTAGTGCTTTAAAGTCTATTCTCTGAGCCACAGGAGCCAGAGACCTGAGCACAGGACACATGTATGAAGTACTTCCTGGTTCTAGTCAGGACCCGAGCAGCAGTGTTCTGGATGTACTGCAGCTGTTTTAATGCTCGTTTGGAGAGGTCAGTGAGCAGGCTGCTACCTACTGGAGACAAATGCATGGATAAGTCTCTCCAAGTCTAGTTTTGACAGTAAACCTTTGATTTTTGCAATGTTTTTAGATGGTAAAAAGCTGCAGATGTTATTGATTTGACGTGGCTGTTAAAGTTCAAGTCTGAGTCCATTATTATCTTAGCTTTCTAGCCTGATTTGAAGGTTTTAGAGAGAGAGACTGGAGGTGACTGCTGACACTTTCTATATGTTTCTGTGGGCCAAAGATCATGACTTCAGTCTTGTCTGAGTTTAGCTGAAGAAAGTTGTTTTGCATCCACACACTGATCTGTTGGATGCAGTGGCAGAGTGAATCCACTGGTCCATATTCACCTGCTGCAGTGAGACATAGATCTGATAGATCTGCACAGTTGTGGTGGGACACATTATTGCTGCGTATCAACAGAATGTAGAGATTGAACAACAGGGGTCCCAGGATTGACCCCTGGGGCACCCCACAGGTTCAAAGCAGCTCAGTGGTGTGATATTACTTGTGATGTTTTGGAGACTAAACTGGGACTAAACCTGTAACAAAACTAGAACAGAACCAAACCAAGTCTACATCAGGACTAAACTGGGCTCAAGTCAGGATCAAATGAAGATGAATTTGAATACACCTGAAACTGCATAGACATTTGTTGCATTTAAGGAGCAGTGTTGTGGCTGATCCCTTTGATTTTAGACCAATGCAAAATTTAAAGCATAAAGTAATTTTGATTCGATGGTCTGATGGTCATCCAAACAATCAGTTACATTTAATTTAACCGTAGGCTGACAGTAGCTCAGTTGGTAGAGTGTTTCTCCACGGATCCAAAGGTTTAAATCATCCCAAAATCCACAGAACCACAGGCTGGCACTGTCTGCGTACACTGGTGTATGAACATATGTGTGAATGGGTGAGTGGTTCCTTCATGTAAAGTGCTTTGAGTGCCTTAATAATGACTTGATTCTTACGTGCATTGTGTACTTTGCTCTGTTTTACTTGTTAACCTTTAGTCCCTCACCTGAGTGCGGCAGCTGCTGTTTGATGTGGTACAGCAGACTCACACCACAGTGCGGTCTTGTATTACCCTTTCTGTCCACTTTGGATGTGGTCAGCTGCAAGACTTAAGCCAGGAAGCTGCGGTTTACTCACTGTGTCAACTCAATCTTTACCAAATATGAAAAAAAATCTGCTTTATAATTTAAAAATGACATAATAGTAGATCATTTTCATTTTAAAACATGGAAGACCTGGTTCTTTAAAGATGTACTATGTAACTTTGCCAGGGGAGATGTTAGAATATTCCACAGTCGGGCATTAAACTTAACTACCTCCAGGGAAACAAGCACATGACGCCACTAAGCCAGTTTACAGGTCAGATCAGTGGAGAGGTGATGCAGTTTATAGCAAGTTTTTCAAGTTTTTCAGTAATAAAAACAGCGCGATAGAAATGTTTAATGCAATACTGTGGAATATTACAGACAAAATAATAACATCTCAGTGGAGCCAAGCAGGTGTTGGACTCTGATCCACAAATGTTACACAGTGCAGCTTTAATTACACATTTGGCATTGCAGTAAATCCTCTTTCTAAAAATAAAAGCAAAACAAAGATGAGTTGGATAAACTGACAACTTTCCAAAACAGAGCTTCATATTCAGTGACATTATCTGATACCACATTTTCCACCTTCGCTGTCGTTCAATATCTAGACCAACAGACCCCGATCCCCCTGACACGAACACCACGGGACAAATGACACCAGCATTTATTTTATATTTACTTATTTAACAGGGGCGCTATATGTATTTATATTTTCTTTCATCCTTTTCTTCTCATTTTCCTTTCAGTATTTGAATATTAATACAGACAAAGATGAATTAAAGCCACAGTATGTAACACAGTAACAGCCACAGCAGCTCAAAAAATGTATTAAAATAAAAGCATGTTTTTTGTGTGTATGTGTGTTGTTGTTGTTTTTTTTTTGTTTTTTTTTTGTTTTGTTATGTTTATTGCACTGAAAAAAGGTGCATCCTTACTCTGAGCTGGCTTGCATCTCCACAAACCTGACTCTTATTTGGCCATGAGCAGGGCCTCCTCCTGCTTGTTTCCATGGAAATGTTTCTTTGACTATAATCTTTGACAGTATGGCATTATCTCTGTGAAGAATGTTCTGACATATGGTTTTGATTTTTAATTTCCAGGGAATTATGGAGGTCATGTGCCACCTCCAGAAAGTTACATACTGTAGCTTTTAGTTATTACAGGACAATAATAACAATAATCTTATAAAAAACATAAAACTGTTAAATTAAATACAGTCACACACACACACACACACAAACATAAACAATACACTGTGCCCTCTCCACCCTCCCTCTCCTCCCTTTTACAAATAGATTATGATGTAGATTTTGCTTATAATTTGTGCTAATATTTGTGTTATTTTGTTGATGGTGAATGTTGAAGTACAAAGAAAGATCTGGAAGCTTGCACCTGCTGCTCAGAGGAGCCGTGGAGAAAAGGCTGTGAGGGCGGACTGCAGCTTCCTGTTGTGGCTTTGTCTCTTTTGCAAAACTTTCAGACTTTTTACACAAACTCAAAGTGTGGGGCCCAGGGTGATGTCGTCTGCTCCGGCTCTGCTCATCTGAAAAACACAGGTGAGGAACCACTTTTTTGTCATATATTCACTGGTTGTTTTAATGACAAACATTTATTTTTGTATAATGTATTTATTTATTTTATTGACCTTTATTTATGCGCCTCTTTTCTGGGGAGTCCTGGCCCAAGAGGAGACTGATTTTGCAGTTTAACAAAGTAAAAAAAGTATACATTTTTTTCTTAATGTCAGATGCATAAAATATGTAGTGTAACAAATGTATTTGTGTGTATGTATACTGCTGCAAGTATCTGTGGTATTAAGGGACTGATTTTCTATCAGCCGATATTGAAAATAATCCCCAGTTTTTGTGGTCATATAATTCCCAGTTTCTGGAGCATTAGACGTGTCTTTCTACAAAAAATAACTAGTGTGTTCAGACTGAAATAGAAGAGCAGTGACTGTATGTTTACAAATAGTTTTATATCCAAGATTTTATTTTTAAAAAATCAAGAACTTTTTATAATTATTTTTGACAAAAGCTGAACAACAATTTTACTTCAACTTTAAAATCTTGATATCATCATAATTAGTTTCATGTTTCCATTCTGTTGTAAAAAAGTTTTGAAATAAATATCGGCAAATACAAATACAGGTAATCAGCCGCAACAGTAAGACATATATTAGATATATTTGTCTGAAAAACAAACAAACGCAGCACATATTTGACCATCCCTGTGAAGGAAATGTGAGGTAATGGAATGTTTTTAATTTTATTATTAAAAGTTTTTGGGAAAAGTACTACTCTTACTCAAGTAAGAGTAACTGAAGGAGTAACTGTCTGGACAAAGTTAATGTAATTGGACATGGAAGGATAAAGTATTAAATAATGCACAAAATCTAATATTTTTAAATGAAAATGACAAAAAGTAAATATGATGGAGTGGTGCAAGAAACACTTAAGAGTAAAGGTATACTGTACAATTTCTTTTAAAAGAAAGTAAATGTCTTATACAAAACTGGTTAACAAAATGCCCTGACTATAATTCAGTTGTTTGTGTTTGTAGCTGTTTGTACCTCCTCTGGACCACCTCCTCTGGACCACCTCCTCTGGCACCACCTCCTCTGGCACCACCTCCTCTGGCACCACCTCCTCTGGCACCACCTCCTCTGGCACCACCTCCTCTGGCACCATGTCCATCGACCCCGCGGCCGAGCTGCCCTTCTTCTACGGCAGCATCAGTCGCTTTGATGCGGAGCAGCACCTGAAGTTAGCCGGGATGAGCGACGGTCTGTTCCTCCTACGTCAGTGTCTGCGCAGTCTGGGCGGCTACGTCCTGTCTCTGGTGTGGAATCTGAGCTTCCACCACTACCCCATCGAGAAGCAGCTCAATGGGACCTATTGCATTGTGGGAGGTGAGGCTTAGATGTTTTTGACAATTGCTTTTTTCCCTTGAAAAAAGCTCTGTGCTCAAACAAAAACACTTTTCCCCACCCACACTTGTGGTTTAACAGGTTTCACCTTTGTCGTCTATTGGCAAGAAAATCACATTTTTGAAAAAAAATTGTGAAAAGTAATTTTGTGTAATAGGTTAATTTTACAGACACTGTGGACATGAAACTGCAATGCATAATCTACAATCTACATAATGAAAACAATGATTTAGTGAACTTTTAGCACCAGTACATCCATGTATCAGGTTTATGTGCTGTATCATGAGGTACTTGGCAACTGAGACTCTGCAGTGACATCACACTGGGGGTGTACTGCATTTATTTCTACTGCAAAATGTTCAGCAGTTACCACGATGACACAGTGCACACATTAGCAAACACTGTCAAAAAAGTTTTAAGATCATCTGAAAACTATAGAAAAAATACAAAATGGATTTAAACAACATATTTCCAGGCACCTGTGAACAATACGAGCGTTTATGCTCCTGTTAAGTTTTAAATTTCAACAAAAAAAGTGACTAACTTAAAAACTGTTGGCTAATGCTAGCTAGCTATTATTTGAGAGACTTGTTTGACATTACAAAATCAGTGCACCTGTTGTAGTTTCAGCCAAGTCAGTTCTTTACGCTCACACTGTTAAAGTAAAGCTAACTAACTTGAGTAACAGAGCTTCAGACAGAGCAGTGCTTCTAGTTAGCATCACACCCCCATAAAATGTTGCCCTGACCGTCGTAAACATATTGATATTATTCTTCGCTTATGTCTCACACGTAGGTAAGGCGCACTGTGGTCCTGCAGAGCTGTGTGAGTTTTACAGTAAAGATCCAGATGGTCTGGTGTGTACCCTGAAGAAGCCCTGCCTGCGCCCCCCCGAGACCCCCATCAAACTGGGGGTGTTCGACAGTCTCCGTGACAACATGCTCCGCGAGTACGTGAGGCAGACCTGGAACCTGGAGGTAACTTTCACTGCGTAGAGTTAATGTAGTGCAGCTTTTAAGACACAGTACCTGATTTTTACTGTCTGAAAAATGAGAAAACTAAAACTAGTTCATTTTAAACGGTTTGCAGTGGTCCAGAGTTACTCCTCACTTAACTTATACATTCAGACAATCCTAATAAGTCACCACAATGAGTTTACTAGCACTTTTCACAACTTTAAGAGACTTTCAGGAGTTTTGTCGCGATGGTAAAGCTACAAACAACTAGCATGCTAACAAGCACTTCCTGATTATCGGACAATAAACTGTCTTATAATTAGATCAGCAGATTTATATTGATCTCAAGGGCTGCTTATACAATATATCTGTACAGTACTGGGGCAAATAAGACATAAGGTACTGGCAATTTAATTACACATTTGACTGCAAGAAGTTTTCTTTTTTTTCTCTTTTGTCCACAATACAGACGACGTTTACTGTAAATTTGTCATTCACTTTATAAAATATGCTGTATTAAACATTCATATCTATTATCTATGTAGCATTCAGGATAATTCATTACATGTGATCATACAAGTTCACGTGTACAATCCAAGATGGCGCCATGTACGGTCGCCCTGGTGATTTTAAGTCATGTTTGTGCTGTTGTTCTGATGCTGCTGTTGTATATATTTTCTACCTCTTTGTGCATGCTCTTATTTGCATTTATTCAGTGTTTTTATGTTGCACTTTATCACCAAAATAAGTTTCTACTAGTACTAGTTTGTGAGCTGTGTTCACTGACAATGGAAATAAAAGTGTTCTGATTCTGATTCTGAAAAAATGCATATGCACATCACCTTTAACTGTTCTGAGTGATATAAATAAAATGAAAAGAACAAAAAACAAAACACAGACTTTGATAATAGGGCTACAAGATTGATCACACTTAAATCAGAATTGCAGTTCGAATAGCCGCAATTAGCAAAAAAGGCTAACATAATTTTCTTTGCAAACAACAAAAACAACACTATAAATCTGTTCGTCTTTAAAATGCAAACTTTGAACAGAATCCAATTATCAAAACATAAATCCTGAAATCCTAATCACACTGCCTGTCACATAAATCATAATGAGTTATTTTCTTAATTCAGTCCCATAACTGTCCTAATGTGTGTGTCTTCTGTCCAGGGCGAGGAGATGGAGCAGGCCATTATCAGTCAGGCCCCAAACCTGGAGAGACTCATCGCCACCACGGCCCACGAGAGGATGTCCTGGTACCACGGCAAGATCACCAGACAGGAGGGAGAGAGGAGGCTGTACTCCGGAGCGCAGCCTGATGGGAAATTTCTGTGAGTAAAGCTACATACAGTGTTCACCCTACTTCCTGTTTTGGGATTGTTAAAGTGAATATGACAGACTGCTAATCATGGTAAAGTTAAACAAAGAAAACTAAAGATACAAACTAAAGACGCTCAGGGCTTCTCCTTTATCCCGCACTTTGCTAAATGTACACGCTTGTTGAGTTTTTTTAAAGTAGATTTGTGTATATGTGTTAAATTAGGCTCTTTCTAGGTCCCTTTCCTGTATGCATCCTGTATTTTTTGTATTATTATACTGCTATAGTTTATGGTTATGGTTTATTGATGAGGGGTGTTAAGAAAATTGGACTAGAGGAGGAATAGTTTGTAATCCTTGGACTGAAAGGAGAGAAGTTGTGTTTAAAAAATCCCTCAAAAATAAATAAAATAAGTAAGAGGATTGTGTTAAATGGGGTAGACAACTAATACAAGTAATATGTGCATCCTAGATCTATGGCGCATCCTGGTGGCTTTTTTTTTCTTACAAATTTATTACAAATATATAAATATATAAACAGTGAACAATGGCAAGAGGCTTAAGCATTACATTATATTACATTACATTCATACGGCACGTGCAAAAATATTAAACAAATGTATAAAAAATAAATACAGTCGTACATTTTAAATTCCAAATTCTGTGTAAAGTGCTTTTGTTTTCAGGGCTTTTGGGTTTGAACAATAGTTTAAAGAAATTATATAAGTTTAAATACAGCAAGTTTGGGTTTCTGGTTAGAAAATTTACAACAATGAATATGATATTTTGAGAGGATTTAAAAACACAGTGGAGCACTTCCTGTATTACTGTATGACATCACAAGGTGGAACAGAGTGTTTTCTGTTTGAGAGAAGAACACAGCCTAACTATTCAGGGTCTGTGTGAGTGAAATAAAACAAAACTCCAACTATGTTCTAGTTTTATCATTTCAGCGAAGTTTATTATTTTACTTCCTGGTTACACACAAGCAGCAGATAGATACTGTTACCTAGCAACCATTCTGTAAACAAGGACCAAAACTTGTATAAACTGCACAATAATTATAACTAGACAAATAAATATAAATTATAACATGTTTATTTTGTTAGATGAAGGTTCAAACTGCCAGAAAAATGTGTTTGTTGCATTTTGAATAGAATTTTCAGTGCATTTCCTGTATTTTTGTACTTTTATACCTGTATTTTTGTACTTTTATACCTGTATTTTTGTACATTTATACTTTTTTTTCTCCACAAACTACCACTTAACTGATGTAAAACTATGATAAATATTTAGCACAGGTATTATCCCACTAAACCAAGTCAGAATTAGAAAAAAACATGAAAACCTGTCATACGTTTTGGCCTTGGGAACTTTACGGTTGCTAGGTAACAGTTATGGAATTACCCACTGCCCGTGTCGAACCAGGAAGTAAAATCATAAAAAAACGAGGAAAAATTACAAGATTTTGAGTAAACGTTTAAATATAATGATGTGAATTAACTGTGTAATCTGTCACATGCACTTTAAACACGAAGGTAAGCGTCATATTCAGGATTTTTTTTTTTTTTTTTCTCAGAGTAAGAGACAGGGAAGAGGTCGGGACATTTGCACTTTCGATGATGTATGGGAAAACTGTGTACCACTATCAGGTCCTGGAGGATAAATCTGGGAAGTACTCAATGCCAGAGGGAACCAAGTTTGACACCATCTGGCAGGTACGGAAACATACTAACATTTCAAACTTGATTTTGATAATAAGAAATAGACTCGATACTCAATATTCTGATGATAACTAAAAACAATATTTATTTAGACAATAGAATGTGATTTTCAACATTAAATCGTAGTACTCTCTTTTATATTACCATGTTCGTATCTGATTTTTGATACTTTTAATAACCTCAGCTTAAACCTGACAATACTCTTTTTTAACTATTTTCACACATTTGATTTTATCCTCCAACTCTCTGTTTTTAATCACTAATTAGTAATATTTTTTGCTACTTTAAAACATTCACAACAGTCTGTAAGTATTTATAAAGGCTGCATTTTTTTTAAATACCATAATTTCCTCTACAAACAACAAAATATAAACATGTTCTTCACAAAAAACTGCTAACTGATATGTGATTCTTGTATTGTTTTGTGTTAAAATGCAAACAGAATCTTATTATCAAAACATAAATCGCAAAATTAACAGGAATGCTTGTCAGAAAAATCACAATTACCAGTACATTTATTTCCCAAATGGTTCAGCCTTACTATATTTTATACATCACTAGAAGATTTATGTTTCGGCCTGTCACCATAATTACCATATCGACGTATCATTATTGTGAGCACATTTTCTTTACACTGCTGGGAGATATTTGGTTATTTTTTGGCTATAGAGCTGAGTTTCGGGTCCAAGAAAGGCAGGATCATGGCAAAAAACAACAAAAAAAACCCCAACAAAAAACAAAAAACTATAACAGCTGTGAAGTTGCCAGTTGGCCCCAGAAGTGACATCATCAGTGACATCATCAGATTTGAGGTGATTGTTGAATAAATCACTTGTATAACCCATTACAGATGCAAAGTAAGTACTAAAGTGTTTCATTCTCTTGTTTAGTCATTGCAGTTTATGGTTTTTTTTTACAATATTGTAGATTTAGAACAGTTTTTGTGGTTTAAATCTGACCTTGGGTTGCGTCAGTGGCATAAATTTGTTTCAGTTTTATCGTTTTCATCTATATATTCTTCTACATATTTGCGGTTTGATAAAAGTGCTATATAAATACAATGGAGTACATGTATTTTAAAGAACATTATGATTAATATTACTAAAGGTGCACTGCGTAACATTTCTGGTACATGGCACAGCACCTGTTTGTCCTTAGCCATGCAGATGTAATTACTTTGCTTGGAATGTTCCATCGTGTTGGCATCAAATGTATCTATCTCCGTGGAGACGAGAAAGTGACACCAGCAGGCCAAGTTACAGGTCAGATCTGTGGAGAGGCGACCCCGCTCACAGTGAGAATAAGTGTTTGTTTGGGGGATTTTTTGAGAAATTAAAACACAGGTAATGAAATAAATGCTGGATATACAGTATGTTTAATGCCATACTGCAGAACATTCCAGGCAAAGCAATAATATCTCCATGGAGACAAGCAGGTGGCAGAGCGTCTATTAGAAAAGTTACGCTGTGCAGCTTTAAATGTGTTATTTTGTGTTTCTCAATTTGAATAAAGATAGTATTTCTCTTCTTAAGACGACCTCAAAATGTGTTTTTCAATATAGAAATGTGAAAGTTTAGGGTTTTTTTTACTTTCTAACCCACTTTTTTATGTTTTATTCTCATTAGCTGGTTGAATATTTGAAATTGAAACCCGATGGCCTGGTAACTTGTTTGGGAGAGGCTTGTTCCAATGGCAGATCTGATGCAAGTGAGTTTAAATTTGTCCATATTTTCACTTCATTTGTTTTCTTTTCTTTTCTCTGGACGCTGCTTTTGAATAATGATCTGTTATTTGTTCTAACTTGTTGTAACGTCACAGAGACCCCAAGTCTCCCGCAAACAGTAAGTCAAATATCCATCGTCTCAAGTTGTGCAGCATGTTTTTCCTGTGTTGAACTTTCTCTGTGTAACTGTTTCAGAGGCAGAGAGCAGTTCCAAATGGATATGTACCGCCCCCTACAGGTCAGGCATCACATGTACAAAGCATTTATGTTGCTCAAACTTGATTTAAAAAAAAAAAAAAAAAGGACATTATGCAAATCATTTAAGGGAAATAGATACAAATGAATATTAATAAAGGCATTGCATTTTCAAAAAGGAGGAGAACACTAGTTTAAAGGTATAGTATGTAACTTTCTGGACATGGCACATCACCTGCAGGATTTCAGGAAATAGAAAGTTAAAACCATGCTTTGGAACACTGAAACATTCCCCATGGATATAGACACGTTTTATGCCTTAAAGTGGAATATTATAACAAAACAGCATGTCCATAGAAACAAGCAGGAAGTACTTGTTTCCATGGAAATGCAGAAGGATATTCTCCTCTAGGCTAAATATGGTTTTCTACATTTATCAGTGCAATACACGCAACCAAAATGAAACAAAAATGCTTTTATTTCAGTCTATTTGAGTCTGTATTTGGCAAAAAAGTTACACACTATAGCTTTAATCCTACCATTATTTTACTATAGTTTATCTACGTTATCTTTTCAAAGTAATTCATAATAAACCTAAGTCCCACATTGTAGTGCCCCATTGAATTAAACAGGAGAGAAATCAGTCAAAAGAACACATCAGTTACACAAACTCACAGTCATCGTTTTTGTCCAAAGAAGATAAAGTAATTAGTGAAAAGTTATTTTGAATTAGACCATGTTAAACTACATTATTACTTATCTGAGGTGTTGATCTGCAGCTGATGAGGTAGATCGAGACCCCCTGCCCATGGACGACAGCGCGTACCACAACCCCCACGAGCTCAAGAAGTTCAACATCAAGAGGTCCAAACTGGTCCTGGACGAGGTGGAGCTGGGGTCTGGAAACTTCGGCTGCGTCAAGAAAGGAGTCTTCAAAACAGACAAGTAAGCATTGATAGGCTATGTTCACTTGACATTGTAATATTCCCTGGGGAGTGTGATGCTAACCGTAGGCCCTGCTCTGTCTGAGGCTTTGTTAGAGTTTAATGTGAGCTTTAATTTAACACAATCTGGCCAGAAACAACTGATTTAGCTGGAACTACAACAACCTAAACGAGACCATAAACGATTGTACTTTTGGCAGTGTTTGCTAATGTGTGTATTGTATCACCGTGGTAACTGCTGAACATTCCACCATAGACAAACAGGCATTACACCCTCAACATGATGTCACTGCAAAGTATCAATTCTGAGCTGGAGGATGGGTTAGATTGCTGATTTGTTGAACATTTATGTGTAATATCTATGTAATTACTAGGCCTATACGTATGAAAGAAAACTGGAACGAAGTTCAACGTTTAGGCTGAAGTTAAATGTATTTATAATGCCTAACACTATTTAATAATAACACACAAGAATTTCAAGAAAAGTAGCATCAGTTCTACAACAAATGATACAATATGTTACAAAAGAAAAACTACAAACCCTGACAGTTCACATGATTCATTCCTGAGTCCTGTAATTTTCAAAAAGTAATGTTTTATACTGTACTTCTTTTTTAAATGCTTCTATTGTGGAGGAGCTTTTTAATTTATCATCAAGGTTGTTCCACACACTAACCCCTTGAACAGACTTACTTTTTTTGAATATACCTGTTCGTCTAAGATGATACTGACTCTCTCTCTGTTTGAATAACATCTGTAAATGAGGCGGGAGCTTATGATTATCTGCCTTATACTGAACATCATTACGGCTGTGCTAAAATCAACAAGATTAAACAATTTTACTACTTTTAACTTAACAAAAATAGGATTCGTTGGTGCAAGATCGTCTGCTTGGTTACCTATTCCAACGACCTTCTTTTGGAGTAGAAACATTGATTTTATGTTAGATTTATTGGTATTACCCCAAATTTCTACACAATAATTCAAATATGGTAGGAACAGACTAATGTACAATAATTATAACTTTAACAGAGAATATTATAGATAAGCAACTGAAATTTGGAGGCTCGGGGCAATAAGCCTCACATGGCCCCCCTGTAATACAAATTAATATAAAGAGGGTCCAATTCTGGGCCCCCTAAGACCCTGGGGCCCCGGACAACAGACACATTTGTCCCCCCCGTTGACTCCCCAGTGGATTTTTTTTTTTTCCTGCACATTCTGGTGATATAATGGTGATTATCTTTGTTGGTGATTATCATGATTATATAAAATGTCCCACGAATGATTATTATCGACCCTTTTTATCACAATAAACGATATTATTGTTTATTGTGTCATCCCTAGTTGAAAGGACTTTACTGTACACTGTAAGATCAATATGACATGTTTTTAAAGCTATACCCCAAGCAAATAATGGCGTTTCAGATCTACATGGCCTTTAAAGTTCTAAAGCGTGACATGATAACCTGGTTTAGCCCTGGTTTTTGGTTCTGTCTTGGTTACACTATGCATCTTTGAATGTATTTTGCATTTCTTACTCTACTACAAATCTGTTTTTAAATATAGAAATTTGAATATCCCAGTTTGATTTACTTTCTAAAGATGAAAATAAATCCGTTGTGTTTTTGTCAGGGGTCAGATCGACGTGGCCATCAAAGTGCTGAAGAGTGACAACGACAAAATGGTGAAGAACGAGATGATGCGAGAGGCAGAGATCATGTACCAGCTGAGTAACCCCTACATCGTCCGTATGCTGGGCCTGTGCGAAGGAGAAAACCTCATGTTAGTCATGGAAATGGCCGCCGCTGGACCCCTCAACAAATACCTTCAAAATAACAGGTCTGTACAGTATAGGGCTGTCACGATCATCACTATATCCACTTATTATTTAATATAGGAAAGCTGGAACAATATACTTTGGGGCTCAAAAGCTTGTGTACAATTCCTACATTTGAGCTGTAGAGGGTTGAAAAAGTAACTTAATTCTGCTATTTATTTGTTGCAGCTCATTCCACATAAAGCTCCTGTCTATTTTAAAATGGTTTACTGGGATTATCTTGTATTATTGTTGCTGTAAAGTAGTTTCAACACTATCGTTTATCACAGTATATCATTTATCGTGACAGGCCCAGGTCTGTGCAAGCTTTTAGTTACCACTTTATAGTAACTACACCTTAATTAGGTTTAAACCAACTGGATTTTAGCATTGAAATGGGTGTGGATGGGTGAGGTTTATGAAATTCAAAATACATTTCTTACATACAGTTCCTTCTTTATTTTCATGACTATTTACATTGTAGATTCATCCTGGAGGCATCAACACTATGAATGAACACGTATGGAATGTAGTAACTCAAACAGGGCGGAAATGATTTGGGGAAAATATTAAATTTTTCTGGCAAGAATTGTGATCCTGATTAGGTCTGAGATTTATGTTTTTTCTGTCCAAAGTTCACAGTTTAGTTGTGAAATATGAACCGACAGACTAATACAATAATCACATTGCAAACATGCTTAAACTACAGGGTTAACAGCTTTTATGTAGAATAAGACAGGATTGCGTCCATTCAAATTGTGATTTTGATTCAACTGTGATTAATCTCGCTACCACACTCTATAATGACAGTCTTTGAGATAAAAGATCTCAAGAACCAGGTCTAAACCAGGTTATAAAATGTGTAGTCATCCTCCTCCTTGTCCTCCTTGTCCTCCTCTTCCTCCTCTGTCTCCAAAAGTTTGAGTTGTTTTTGAAAACCATCTGCTCTGTTTGTCTGTCTGTTTTCCTCTGTCTGTAAGACATCTTCTCCCAAAACTCCTCCTCCCTCTCTTTCCTCTTTTTCTCTCCGTCTCGCTTCTCTTCTGCCTCCTCTGTCTCTCTCTCTCTCCTACTCTCTCCTCTTCTCCTCAATCTCTCACTCCCCCTGTCCCAGGAAGACCCTGATTGTAATCAAAACACTGATGCAAAACCTGGAATTCTTCCTCTCTTTTTGCTCTCTCCATCATCAATCTTTGGATCTCATGTCTCACTTTTCCATTGAAGTTCTTTTGTCCACTGGCTTTTCCTGTAGACTTATTTGGGTGGTCTAAACCAGATTTAGACCTGGTTTAGATCTGGTTTAGACCTGGTTTAGACTCGGTTTAGAACTAGTTTAGACCTGGTTTAGAACTAGTTTAGATCTGGTTTAGACCTGATTTAAACCTGGTTTAGGACCTGTTTAGACCCTGTCTTAGGAACTGGTATACACCTGGTTTAGACCCCATTTTAAGACCTGGTTTAGACCTGGTTTAGGACCTGGTTTATACCTGGTTTAGGACCTGGTTTAGGACCTGGATTAGGCCTGGTTTAGATCTGGCTTAGGACCTGGTTCAGACCTGTTTAGAACTTGTTTAGGACCTGGTTTATACCTGGTTTAGACCTGGTTTATACCTGGTTTAGGACCTGGTTTAGACCTGGTTTAGGACCTGGTTTAGGACCTGGTTTAGATCTGGCTTAGGACTTGGTTCAGACCTGGTTTAAGACCAGTTTTAGACCTGGTTTAGGCCTGATTTAAACCTGGTGTAGGACCTGGTTTCAGACCTGGTTTAGAACTTGTTTAGGACCTGGTTTATACCTGGTTTAGGACCTGGTTTAGACCTGGTTTAGGACCTGGTTTAGGCCTGGTTTAGATCTGGCTTAGGACTTGGTTCAGACCTGGTTTAGGACCAGTTTTAGACCTGGTTTAGACCTGGCTTAGGACTTGGTTCAGACTTGGTTTAGGACCAGGTTTATACCTGGTTTAGACCTGATTTAAACCTGGTTTAGGACATGGTTTCAGACCTGGTTTAGAACTGGCTTAGGACCAGGTTTAGATCTGGCTTAGGACTTGGTTCAGACCTGGTTTAGAACCTGGTTTAGGACCTGGTTTAGACCTGGTTTAGAACTCCAGGTATGTTTTGATGAGGAAACAACATTATAACATTATAATATGTCCCAACCATAGATCAGAATAGCACAATATGGGCCCTTTAAATAAACCATGTTAACTGTGTTTTAGAGAAAAGAGCAGAGTAGAAACCTTTTCACTTTAAATGAAAAAGTGTGTCCAAACTTTGGGCTGGTGTGTATTTCCTGCAGAGACAGTGTGTCGGTAGAGAACATAGTAAACCTTATGCATCAGGTGTCTGTGGGGATGAAGTATCTGGAGGAGAAGAACTTTGTGGCACAGAGACCTCGCCGCTCCGAAACGTCCTGCTGGTCAAACCTCACTACGCCAAGATCAGCGACTTTGGCCTGTCCAAGGCTCTCAACGCAGACGAGAGCTACTACAAGGTATTCACCTGTAACTATAAATACTACATCGACTTATTGTACATGACATCACAAGGTGGAACAGAGCATTTTGAGCTTTGGAGATGCAGAGAGACTAATAATAAAGGTTACTCAAAACATGTGTGATGAAGTGACAGCATTATAACATGGCTTAAATCTCACAAGAGTCAGTTTTCCATAATCGTTTATTGTCTATATTTACTTCACCAAGTAAGTACTTTTTTCCTACTCACACTCACTCTGCATTTACTTGCTTTTACTTGAAAAGATTCCAACACAAACATGTTGGGTTCACAAATGTCACATAGGGGGTTTTCCATTAAAAAAGCCAGGCTTATTTAGGCAATCCAGGCTTGTCAAATCCTCACTTCGTTCCATCAAAGTGAATAACCAGAGCTGGCACTGAGTTGCCGTAGTAACAAGCACACAGGTATAAACCTGGTTGGGACTGGGCTAAGTGTCAAGATTATTTTAGCTTTGTCTCCAAGAATGTCTAAGGAAACAGTTTAATCAAAAGTTTCAGCACATGCACTCCCCCATCTGTGTTTAATTCCACTTGTCTCTGTCTGAATACACTTTAAAAAATGACTTACGAGCCGCGTGTCGTCTGAGACTTTTAATGATGACCAGCCACGTCCTCCCATGCACTGGACACGTGTGTGGACACTGCACTCATCAAAAAAGCACAAATCATATAAACGCCTATGGCCATTACTTCATTATAATGATCTTGCACATTTGGCTGTAGTGAAGGGCAGTGCAGCATTTGTGCAAAGACAGAAACACTGGTTTGGACTCTGAGGATGAGCTGGTTTTCAGTGGTTTTCCCTGTGCACTCCTGGTCAGACTGAGGCTTATTTTTTTCATGATTTGTGGCTTAAGATGGAGATGGAGCTAGTTTCAACTCAGGATTTCAGGATAAGACTGAACTTGTTAAGTAACTTTAATGGAATACCCTCATAGCCATTATCAAATCAAAACATAAAAGTGCATATGCTGTTATCTACACTGAAATACCACAATGAAGAGGCTGGGTTTATATTGTACTTTTGAACAGGAAGTCAAAGAAGCTGTTAATAGGTCAACATTGAGGTTTACAGTGAACAAAATGTAAAATCATGACCTACATATGTTCTATCTTAATGCTAAATATGCAGGAAACACACAAAATGTCTTCTTTAAGATAAGATAATATCAATAATGTTATGTGATGTTGCTTGTGCTTCGTAGTCTCGCAGTGGAGGAAAATGGCCTCTGAAGTGGTACGCCCCTGAGTGTTTAAGCCACCGCAAGTTCTCCAGTAAAAGTGACGTGTGGAGCTTTGGCATCACCATGTGGGAGGCCTTTTCTTATGGAGGAAAACCGTATAAGGTAGAGCTAAAAAATGAACTGACTGATCGTGATTAATCAGCTGTGAAAAGGGTGAGGTGACTGCTGTTGTGATTTGGGGCGATGAACACTCTAGACAAAATAGGAACATCTTCATGGAGATAACAAAGTTTTGGAAACCACCAAATAACAGTGCACCTTTCAAGAGAGTTTGTAGTGTTTTAGTATTGTATTGGTGGGTTTCAGATGACACCACAACATTCTAAAGAAATCTGAAAAACACCTATTTCCTGTGTCTGACATGAGATTATACAATACCATAATCAGTGGTGGAATGTAACAAAGTAAAAGTAGTAAAGTACTGTGCAAATGTATACATTTTAGGTATCTGTACTCTGATTTTTAAAGTGGATACTATTATCTTCACTACATATTAGAGCAGGTATCTGTACTTTCTACTCTACTAAATTTCTGAACAGGACTGAAACGTAGTGTTTTATTATTTTCTGAGACCTGCAGAAAAGGCTGGGTTTATTTTTAACATGTTCATAATTTCATAATATACAAAAAAATGTACTGATAAAAACAGCCAGAAAAAAACAATTGATTCAAGTGTTTCTGTTGAATCAAACTCAGCACAAATCTTCAACAAAATCCCTATATTTGAAGCTTTATTAGATCTCGAAATGTTTTACTTTTTATTCTTAAAGTACATTTTAAACTTTAAAACTTTTACTTAAGCAGTTTTTTCATGTTTTAGTCTTACTTGATTATTTTTTTGCTCCAGTATTTGTACTTTTACTTAAGTAACAAAACTGAGCACTTCTTCGACCACTGACCATAATATTTATTTTACGCTTCCAGTCCTCATCCTTATTAACAAAATAAGTAAACTTAAATATCAAAAAGTGACAGCATAAGTCTGTAACTTAAATCTTCTCTTAAAATGTCTTTGTTTGTGTTATACCAGAAACTGAAAAACCAGGACGTGCAGGACTTCCTTAAAAGTGGTCAGAGATTGGAGCGTCCAGCTGTCTGTCCAGAGAAGATGTACTCACTGATGTTGGAGTGCTGGACCATAGAGTAAGAAACCACTGTCACAACTTTTAACACAATATCATGGCTGTAGTGCACTAAAGAAAAGATATACTGTACATTAGTAGACTAAAGTAGTAGAACTGCAAGCTATTTCTCAAAGCTATTTAGTGTCTAGGCTTGTAATCAACTAAAGAAATTCTTAGACATGACCTGCTGATCGATTAGCCGACGAAAAAGGAGGCATGGAAAAAGCTCTAAAAACGTACATATCTGACCTAAACTGCGCTCACATCGCTACACCTGCACTGGAGTTCATGCAAAAACTATTATTTATGTGGATAAGTCCTAAAAAACAGTGTATTTAAATAAAGATTTAACTTTTAAGATTAAACTTGTGCATCTTGTGAGTTTAACCTGCCTATTTACATGTTTTAAACTACCAAATCTTCACCTAACATACTCACCAATTTCTCCATTCTGCTGTTGTCTCATATAAATCCTTATAATCTAAATACGATAATTAGTCAACCAATGCATATTCTGGTTGACTAAGACTCCATCGACACTGCATTTATATATAAAAAGATGGACTCTGTCAGTGCAGAATCAATAAACTGACTGTATGGGTGTCACTGATATTATTATGATGCCCTCTAGTGGTGAAATATTAGTTATGCTGCTCTGTAAATCTGACAGAAGAGGAGAGAGACAAAGCACTGGTTTCAAAAATATTTACCACTAGCAATTATGTTTTTGTTTTCATTTTTTTTGACAAAAATAAGCAAATATGGAGAACAGTCTTGAATTCAACTTTTAACAAAAAAAACATTCCTCCAAACCCATGCTTTGACTGTCAGAGGATTGGCTGTAAACCTCTCAACTAAAGCAACACTATGTAACTTTTGTAAGATGAAACACATAATTCCATGGAAATAGAAAGTTAAAACCATAGTTCAGATAGATAAATATGTCTATGTATGCAATACTGTGGAAAATTATAGCCAAAGGAACAACATTTCCATGGAGACAAGCAGGTCAGATATGAGTCAGGGCCGTGGAGGTGCAAGCCCACTCATAATATGAACCGATGTTTTTCCACATTTTAGTGCAATAAAAACAACCAAAAGGAAACAAACAACAAAAACGCTTTCTATTTTTAGCTAAAGACGTTGTGTATTAGGGACCATTTATTTGCACAGCCCAATTTCGAGCTGTGAAATCAGTTTGTTCTAATGATGATTATGTTATAAAAATAACGTTGCAACACGATTACATTTTTGTCAATATGCTCCTTTGATTGAACATATATTCCCCTATTTTTCTCCTCTCATTTCTGTTTTCAGACTTGACAAACGCCCTGACTTCAAGAAGGTGGAGGAGAGCATGAGATCCTTCCATTTCTCCATATCGAAGCGGCCTCAGTCTGGGGAAGCTGCAGCAAAAACCAACTAGACCCAGAAGACAAGGCCCATACTGTCCCTGATCCACAAAGAGCCTTTTAAACAGCTATTAACCAACTAAAACAAAGAGCTACTATGAGAGAAGCGCATGCACCAGAATCTGACACAGTTCAAATGCATAAGCAGGACTCCACAGCACTGGACTCAATGAGACACAGAGACTTCTGACTGTCTCATGTCTATGGGCAAAAGGATCATTAATCACATTATTTAAAGTTGTTTATTGCGTTTTATTTTTGTGAAGATGGATACTGAGAAAAAAAAATGTCAAGGAGGAATACCAGTCTACACGTTACAAAGCCTTCATGTCGTCATGTATTTAAGAATTTGAACATTTTTGGCTTTTTTTTTTTTTTGCATTGTTCCCTCAGCTAATTATGTGCATTATGTTATGTTTTGTCTTTCCAATTACATAAACTTTAAAACAAATCAGAGGTTATGTTATTCTTACAACTTGAACTCAATTGGTCATAAAATATAACTTTTTACCCCAAAAAATAGAATAATTTTGGATTTTAGTAAAACCTGACTCTTATTTGACCCAGATGAGGGAGAAAAATTGTTGTTTTGCCAGTCTCTGAACATAAACAACAATGCATTTTATAAAGCAGAGTGAGTGCTGATGTGTGAAATGTTTTATTTGGGTTTTAATTTGGTCTGGTTTGGTCATAAAACTGTTTAAATGAGTTCTACGAAAGGCAAGTTGATTATGTGGCTGTGTTTATAAAAGCATGAAATGTAAACCCCATTATTATGTGAGCTGTTCAGCTGACTTGCCAAACTAGTCTAAGTACAATATCACAGGCTAATATCAGCAGCTGGCAACTGGGAGCCAAATGAAATGCAAACAACCCAGTCCTCAAACCAGCCTGTTGGATCAGATCTGGGAAATACTGTCTAACTATAACTAAATAACTGGAGGCTACAGCAAGGCCTACATGTCACTGATCTATAAAAAATCCTGAGTATTTCCATCTGACAGATATATTCCCATGTCATTTGTGTAAATTGAAGGTTTGTTAGTGGCTTTTACATAATTATAACCACGTAACTAAGTAACACCCTGCTAACTTAGGAACTTCTGAAACCACAAAAACACACTGTACCGGTAAAAGACGACACCCTTTCGCAATAAAAGCACGCAGGTAAAGAAACACGGCGATAGAACGCGTGCGATGAGCTTTATTTTGAAAAGACAACCGGAAGTCTAACTTAGCGGAAGTACATTGACAGTGGTGTAGTTTTCTTGGGACAGGGAGGAGTCAGTTCTGTAGCTAGTTTGTTTAATAGTGACATCTTTTTAATCATTATGCGTTTTGGCAAAATGTATTCCTCTGTATTTCCATAATGTAGTGTTCTTCAGTGTAATAGTGAAGGTTTTATGATCAGATAGGACATTTTGTCAGTTTTAACTGAAGGAGCTCGAGCCAACAGGAAGGCGGAACAAGTAAGTTCAGAAAGTAGCTTTGAACTAAGCCGTTTCAGCTAATTTTTTATGTTTTATGTCCAAATAATGATACTATGATCTATACGTGGCACTAAGCGTATATAGTGGATAATCAGGTAAAACAATATGCAGATGTGTGTGTTTTTTGTCGTTAAATTCAGCAACAAGTCTCGCGCTCGCGTCAAGAATAAACTCCGTCATGTGCCTCGCTGTTTAATCTCCGACGTCCCGCTTTGAAACGGCTTTAAACTAAATAAAACACGCTCATGGTTCAATTTGGGCTTTTGTGTTTTGCTGGGAGACACACAGATTTCTGCTGACTCCAGTTTTACAGTGAAATAACAGCGGCTTGTACGGTTTTATTGTCATTCCGGAGATTCTTTGGTTTTAAGGCGGAATTAGTCTTGTAATAGGAAATGACTCAAGTCTGCGTCAGGGCGCGCTGGTAACTTTGTAGTTGAGGTTGTAAATAAGGCAACCTGAGGCCATAGAAGACTGCAGACGTTTTCGCAGGCCAGATATGTTACGAAACTTTACCTATCCCAAGTGCTCACGTGTGGAGTGAAGCGACATGGCTATCCAAAAACCAAAACCGCCTCTCTCCATCCGTGCGTAAAGCTACATTACGCAGTCCTTACAGTCTTTATTGTCATGGAAACGTCCCTTCCTATGTTGTTTTTTGTTGTTAGTTTTCATTTTCATCCTTGGTGGTCATGGGATTATCATATATCCATATTCCAGCTTTGAACTGGATCCTGATGCTGGAGATGCCGAGGATTACCACTTAATCCCCGGATAAAAAGATATGATAAACAGTCATTTCAGTCCCTTTTCTGCTACCAGGAGTAACTAATGTGGGGCTACCTGCAAAATATAGGCCTGTGTTATTCAGAAAATGGAAACGAATAAATATAGAGTACTGCATTGTCATCATACTACTTATTCATGTATTCACTTTCCTGGACAGTCCACAAATTGGAATTAATTACAAAATAAGATAAGAGTACCTTTATTTGTCACACAATGGACAATTCCAGTGTTGCAATGCAAAGTCAAAGGACAGCAGAAGAGCAATAAAACAACATATTTTGGTTGCTACAAGAAAGCCATTAAGGCAACTTGCTAACTAAGGTTCGGATGCATAGGTTAATCATTGTAACATGAACTGTGATGATAATTAAATGTAAGACGATATTCAAAAATATTCAGTATGCATGTGCTCAGAGGTGGGTAGTACTCGGATACATTTCTTTAGTAACATTTTAAAGAAACTATATTTTTCAGAGTACTTCTCTCTAGCAGCATACTTTTACTCCTACTTAAATGATATTTTCATTGAAGTCACAGTACTCTTACTTGCTGATTTAGACATGATATATAACAGATTTTGTGCATATTTAGTATTTTGTCCTTCAAATTACATTAAATACAAATTAGTTACTCTTATAACTACTTTAACTTGAGTTGTCGTTTTCCCAGATACTGTTTTACTCTTACTTGGGTAATTTCTTGGACTACTACTTTGTACTTATACTTCATTAACGTTATTTTGATGTAACATTACCCTTACTTGAGTAAATGCTTTGATTACTCTACCCACCTGTTTGTGCTCACCTATATTTGCTGCTTACTGAAAATAGTACAGTCACATTGTCACGTATTGCCACCTGACGCTCTCTCCTCTATTTGCTTCTTGCAGGATCACCATTTGTGTTGTGGAAATACCTAAAGACTGTCCTTGGCCCAAATCCTGGTTGTTTACTCTACACTTTGGCTCCTTAGTCTTTTCCAGTCAATCGTTCTCTGTGGGCATCTCAAACACACACTCACATCCACCCATCCACCTGCATCACAATGTCTCTGGCGTTGAAACAGGTCTTCAACAAAGATCGGACATTTCGACCCAAGCGAAAGTTCGAGCCGGGCACCCAACGCTTCGAGCTCCATAAGAAAGCCCAAGCCTCTCTGAACGCAGGTCTGGATTTGAAGCAGGCTGTGCAGCTTCCACACGGGGAGGACCTCAATGACTGGGTGGCCGTTCACGTGGTGGACTTCTTCAACAGGATCAACCTCATCTACGGCACCATCAGCGACTCGTGCACGGATCAAACATGTCCTGTGATGTCCGGGGGGCCTAAGTACGAGTACCGCTGGCAGGATGAGCACAAGTACAAGAGGCCCACAGCACTGCCGGCTCCCAAGTACATGAGTCTGCTGATGGACTGGATCGAGGTACAAATCAACAACGAGAACATCTTCCCCACAAATGTCGGTAAGTAAGAAGTGGTAGGAGGTCACTCAAACATCTGAATCATTTCATTGAATAGGGACCGATACAAAACAAAAATTACCAAATAACAAAAACAAAAAAACACAGAGGGCTGAAGTCAACTAAAGAAATGCTTGGTTGACCAAACGCATGTCCTGCCAATACATTCGTAGATTAAAAAGGGTGTGTGGCAGAAACGTATTAGGTATCTCTGTGTCTGACCCAAACTGAACTCACAAGATGACACCTGCACAGGAGCTCATGCAGAAAAAAATACCTTGAAACAATGTATTTATAGAAAGAAAGATTACACTTGTGAACCATGAGTTTAATCTGCCTTTTTTACAGATGAAAATAAAAAATACAACATTCCTCCCTCACTTTGTTTTTCCTGTGCCTCTGTGCCCTGTATAACTAAACTACTTAAAATGAAACAAAAACGAAAAGTAAAATTGGTTGACTAAGACTGATTGACTGATGTAATGATACACACTTGAAAAAAAATCACAAATCCCCCCAACTAGGGCTGTGCAATTAATTAAAATGTAATCTAATCGAGATGCAAAGTGTACGTGAGTTACTGGTGGTGGTCGGAGGGAGCGGCGGCGCAGACTAACAGTCCTCGCTTCCGTCAGTTTACCACAGTGCAGCTGTGACTACAAGTAGGTTTCCAGCACTGAGAGTGGAGTGAATGAATAATCACTACAGTTCAGAGCTTTGAGAGGCTTTGTCGAGCCTGTCACATATGGTGTAGTGTGTTTTAAAAGCTATTACTGAAAGCACGAAGACACAGAAGCAGTGAACTCATGGGTCCGTTAAATGTCAATAGTAGATAATGAAAGTAAAAGTTGGCACAAAATGGAAGCTGTTGGCACAAATGGTTCTTAAAGCGTGACTAATGCTGAGATGTTACAATTAGTACAGTTCAAAGGTACACTATGTAACTTTTATGCTGGACAGCCTGCTACCTGTTTGTCTCCAAAGCTATATTCCACTATGATATTAAACATATTTTCCACCAGGTAAATGTACAGGTCAGATCTGTGGAAAGGTGACCCTGCTCACATCAAAAATGCATGCTTTCAATGTGTTTTTTTTTGCAAGATAATTAATTGCAATACTATGGAAAATTCTCAAAGCAATAACATTTCCATGGACACAAGCAAGTGGCGTACCTTTCACCTGAAATGCTACATAGTGCCCGTTTAACCATGTACAGCACGAGATAAAGGAAGGCCACTTTGAAATATGTGAAATGGACATGGCCACATGTATTAAATACTCTACATTGTTGTCCCGATTAAGGACTTGCCTTCAGTCTGCTCCTGTTGTATTTTCATTATCTATCATTCCCCATTCTGGGTCTTTGCTGTTATTTGGCCTTTGAGTCACCGTGGAAACATCTCAACCCTGGATTTACAAAACGGGTTACACTTGGGCTAATAATAGTAGCGACCTTAGATCATGTGCCCTTGAACAGATGCCAGAAATGCTATTAAATTAGTCAGCTCAAAAATGAACATAGTTAATCACACTGTTAGGACAAAGGCTTATCTCCCCAAATCAAGTTATGTTTGTTTTTCCACAGTAAATTGAACTTGGAACCTTCAACATGTCTGGATTAAGGCGTTAAAATGTTCAAGGGTGAATAAAAATAGAATAATATGCTAGTAACGTGTTTAGAACGACAGAGATGCTTGCAGAGATTTAAATGGCACCTTTTAACAGTCTGTGGTAGCTGCATTGTAACCTCTCCTCTAGATGCACTATGTAACTTTTCACGTGGAGGGTCTGCTACCTGCTTGCTCCATGGAGATGATATTGCTTTGCCTGGAATGTTCAATAGCAAGGCATTAAACATGGTGATCTTGCTTTATTTAACCACAGATATATTTATATAAATCACAATACCTTGAAAAATACATGCATTCTTGTCAACTGTCACTGTCAAATATTGCCACAAATTAACCAGAGAAGTGCCACGATATCACTTAATAAGCTTTTTTGATATTGTTCTGATAAACTCATTCTAATTTTGCATAACTTCAAAACATCAATATTATCTGACTGTACAGAGCTCATCCCGGCTCTCTACTGCATCCATAAATATTAGCTTGTCCTACTTTTGACAGCCCAAACCTTAATTATCAACAAACTCATCAATATTAACCAGCCTTGCTCTGTCTGTACAAGTCCCATCATTTAAAATGTTATGTCTTATGTTAAGTTAAGTCTGTCTGATGTACTCATTCTGAATCCTGTCTTTTGTTGACATTCCAAAGAAATCTTCCATCTTTTCAGCTCAGCCTTTTGTGTTTTTATCAGTCATCATCACCATTCAGTTACATTCCTTCAGATTCCTGCCTTAAGTCTTTTAAACCCACTTTTCACCATAGTTCAAATCAACTTTTCAAACATGCTACAAGCTTTAGTGTCTACAATTTTAAAATACACTTCTGACCTTCTTTTCAATAATATCATTACTTCAAATTAGCATCTAGTTTAAGTAACAATTTGTGATTTGTGTTAGGGCTGGGAATGACAATTTGATACACAATACATGGCCAACAATACGATTACATTATGGTGATAAATGTGATAATCCAAATATATTTCTATATGTACAGTATTTCTGTTAAACCACCACCTGCACAAACTAAACATGAAATAAATGGTAAACAGTCACATTTTTATATAGCGCTTTTCCACCTTCAAGACACTCAAAGCACTTTACATCAAGGAACCATTCACACATTCACACACACATTCATACACCGGTGTACGTAGACACTGGGGCGAGGTGGGTTAAGTGTCTTGCGCAAGGACACAACGACAGCTCAACCAATGACGTTTATGTTGAAAGCGGGATTTGAACCGGCAACCTTCAGATCAGTGGACACTCCAGCTGAGCTACTGTCGCCCAAAATCATCTAACAAGTTTATTTTCTTTAAACAAGCAACACAACTCTATTGTCACAAAATAATTTAGTAAAATGTTTAGTAAAATGATATATTGGTAAAGCAGCCCACAATAACAATACTGTATGACCAAATTTTGCATCACGATATATTGATCTTTTGACATTGATCACATTATCTTTTATTTGATTTTGATTTAGTTTTTTTTTTTTTTAATCTGTGTATCTGTATTTTTATTATTTTTTTAAAGTTTATCTTATTCTTCTTTATCTATTTATCTATTACTATTTATCTTATTTTATTTATACAAGAGGGACCCAATAAGAGCAGTTGGTTTCTCTTTTTCACGGGTGCACTCTTTCCAAGCCCTACTCTTCTGTGCCTGCTAACCGCTCTTCCCTCTGTCTCCAGGTACTCCCTTCCCTAAGAGCTTCATGCAGGTGGCTAAGAAGATTTTGTCCCGTCTGTTCCGGGTCTTTGTGCACGTCTACATCCACCATTTTGACCGTGTGAGCCAGATGGGCGCCGAGGCTCACGTCAACACATGCTACAAGCACTTCTTCTACTTCGTCACAGAGTTCCACCTCATCGACAACAAGGAGCTGGAGCCTCTGGTGAGTGGAGGGAGGAGAAGATGAAACCTATAGATTATCCTCTGAGTATTTATTTGTTGCGTTTGTGTGTGCGCATGTCCTTAACTTTTACGGTTTAGCCTAAATCATACGTAGAATTTTATAAACGACTCCATTAATTTAATCTTAAAAATGCAGTACTTGATTTTTACCGTCTTAAATTGTGAAAATCAAACTTTGTCGTAGTTATTTCTCATTTACCTTTCGCATTCTGACCATCCTAATTATTCACCGTGATGAGTTTATAAGCCCTTATCACAACTTTCACAGATCAGAGCAGAGTTTTACCGTCATATTAACACAACTAACAGTGCACTTCCTGTCTCAAGGAAAATAAAATGCTTACTTTTCATCCTAAGAGCTGCTTTTACAATATATCTGTCCTGGGGGAAAAGTGATTTGACTTAATTGCATGATCTAATTTGGGTACATCCCCTTTAATGGACATAACTATAATATGTCTATAATTAAAATACAATACAATAGAGTTATATTTTCCTTCAGATACTTGCCAGACGGCTCTTCTTTCTCAGCCCCTGCTCTGATCCTTTGGTGAACTCAATACAAAAGTCAAATTGGATTATCTAAATGTTGAATTGCTCCAGTGGCCCACATTACACAACTGTGACTGTTTGTGATTACCTCTTGATTAGAGCATCGATCTGACTTTGTCTCAGTCACACATGTCGTCTAGTGACCGGGGGTTTAAAAGTTGAGAGTTAAAAAATGTATGTTTTGTCCTGATCTGACCCGTTTTTATTTCCCGTGTTATTATTTGCTCTCCTGTAGGGGGCAGATAATGAGAGTTACGAGATGGGTTTGAGGAGGTTTGCTGTTTCTTTATTGGGTTTGTTCGTTGGTGCAGTCTCGCCTGTTTTTGAAATATTAGCGACTGTGAAATGTGATTCTCGATACAAAGGATAATGTTGGTTGTATCGTATAAACCAAATTGCAATTTTTCTGACAAGTTTTGCAGTTTTGGAACCTTTTCACAGTGCAAACAACAATTATACCCCCATCTGAATCATGATAAAAACTAGATACTCATTTAAACAGGTATTGATAAGGCTTATTATGAATTCTATCAATACGACCAACATTTCCTGAATAGTATAAGATTACATGGAACTAGTGCTACCATTATTTTATCTTTGCATTCTATTGTGTTCAAATTATGTATCATTGTGGTATCAGAATCAGTATTGAATTACTTCCTTATTATCTACATGCTCCAATGCACATTTGAGAGAAGACTGACATATGAATCGATAAAAAAGAACTGAGCACGTTTTTACTAATCGATGGCCTAGTAATGGATACAGTAGCTTCACTTTACAGACATTTTTATGAACATTTGTTAAACCAATTATTGTGTTGGTTTTGCCCTTGGGGAAAAAAAACAACCAACCCTGCGCTAAAATAAAGGCAGGATGTTACAGAGGGCATTGCAATACTTAAATAATATAAGAAGCAGGCTGGCTAGCTCATTGTGTCTCAAATCTAACACAAACTTTTATGAAGAGCATAAAATATAAACAAATATCCTAATAAAATTGAAATTGATTAATGTAAAGATGACCCGATTGTTTTTATTTGTCGATTATTTCAGTTTGTGGTGTTATTTTAATATCGCCATGCCTCAAAATTAGCATTAGCATTGAGGCACAAACACCTCTCATTCTAAACATACAAGTTTCCTCCGGTGGCGTTTTCACCTGATTTGTTTAGTCAGTGGACAGTGAGTTGAGGGTGTGTGTCTGTCTTATCTTTAAATATCTATTAATTTAAGCGTGACTCTGCAAAAACCCTCATAGAGACAGGAAGTAGTGATGCTAACACTGACGTTTTGCACAGTGAGTTGGACAGTGCTCCTAATTTAAACCAATTAAAATGTAGATTATATATTTTTTACATTATGAAACACTGGTCTTCTTTACACTACTACAGTAACTAACTTTTGGATTATTGTTTGTGTTTTCAGAGAGAGATGACCTCCCGGATGTGCCACTGAAGGAGCACAGCGCCACCTCTGTCTGTCCACGGAGCGGCGAGAACAAAACGCAAAGAAAAGAGTCTATTTTTATATTTAAGTACTGTAATTCTATTGTAGCGACGTACGGTAGGCTTATAACCCATTGTCTGTCATTGGGTGCGTTTATTTCCTTTTAATGCATTTTATTCAGGCGCAGTATTACGAGTTGTATGTTTGTGTTGGTGTTTTTTGATTTTATCCCATTCAACATCATTCCAGGATTTTTCTCTTTTTTTCCAAACAGATCCCAAAAACTAGTACAAATTCTTACTGTACACTTCTGCAAATGCCTGTTGTCTGTATATTCAACAAGATCTGTACTTTCTTACTATAATACTGTATTTTAAGATGTTTTTAACTCATTAAAAATATGGATCCCCAAATGGAAATGGTGTTTTTTATTCTGATTTATAATATACAGAATTACAACCTGTTCCCAATGAAGGAGCTCTGTGTATTTCATCTTTCTATTACATTAAATACTATTGATATATGGATGTAATATTGTCCGTCACCTGCAGGTTTCCATGGAGATGTTACACCATTACCTAAAATAGAGACAAGCAGGTGACGTCAAGTTACAAGGCAGATCTAGAGGCCCTCCTTACTATAAGAATACATATTTTCAAGGTATGTTTAGTAACAAAAACGCTTATAACTGAATTAATACAAGATAGGTAAATGTCCTACTGTGGAACATTAAAGACAAAGTAATAATCTCTATGGAAACAAACATGTGGCAGATCTCCACCGGGAAAGTGACATAAAAGATCTTTAATAATAGGGATAATAATACAATGCTATGTGAAAATGTGTTGATGTAATTCATGACATAATCACTGGTCACCAAAATCTCATTGTTATCTGATTTCTGGATGTTTAAGAGGGAGCATGATCAGAAAGAAATCAGATTACAGAATTTACGTCAATTTGCATGTCATTTTAATCAGATAATAGTCATATAGTGTGCATGTAACCGCAGCCACGTCCCACCTACATAATAATAAATGTATTTGTGATATGTGGATCTGACAGGTTTACACGTGGACTTGGCGGTGCACCTGGTGAGGCCTCGTCCTGTCTGCTCGGGCTGATAGCGTTTAGCATGTAGCGTATGTGGTGGTTATTTTACACTTGTGTCACCAGGCAGCTTCTCACATGACAAACCTTCACAGTATCTGGCAACGCAGGGCCCCACGAGACTCTGCAGCACATGTTACGCACACGGGGTCCAGCCAAACACAAGCACGCAGCACGTTCACTGTATTCAAGGTCTTTTGTGGGGGTGAAGAGCGGGGCAGACATTCAGAGACTATAGAGCCTGGCATACTGTATGTGCGGCAGCTTAGATCACTTGAATACCTGGTGGCACTTGTTTTTTTTAGACCTGCTCTAGTCCAGGTTAAGTCCTAATTTTGATTTGAAAGAGCAAGTGTGAACAGACCATTAAAGACACAGTATGTAACTTTTTAGCCAAAAGGCAGACTAAAATAAATGCTTGGTTTTTATATTGGTTGTGTTTATCCCCCTGAAATACATAGAATAACATTCAGGCTTGCATCTCCACAAACCCGACTCTTATATGGCTGGAAGTATGCCCAATTATAGTGATTTCGATAAAGGTTTGTGCTGAACAAAAACAGTTGAATCAATCATTTTATTTGGGTTTTTTTTCTGGTTAATTACAATAAGTACAGATATCTGGTCTCAAATGTAATAAGTAAAAGTAAAAAGTATCCACTTTAAACTGCACTTACGTGAAGTACAGACACTTAATTCTTTGACTTAAATATACTTTACTACTTGGTCACGTTCCACCACTGCTCTGCTGCCACTACATCCTTTGGCTTTAATCCCTAACAACCATCTATTATTAATAAACAACATGTACTTGTACTTGTACCATAAAAATACTCAGAATTCTTTCCATCCCTGATAGTTTAGGCTTTTAACAATTCCATCTATTTTTAAACTTGGACTTCAACACGTGGGAAAGGCTTAAAGTGTCCACTAGATGGCGTCAGATGCCGTGTACATCCTGATGGTACACTCTATATTTCCATGTAACTTGAAATCCATCCAATGCCCCAGTTCTATCCGTAAAGAGGGAAGTGGAGCCTCTTGATTCGGGTTAAGCTGGTTATGTAAGATGCATACAGACATTTGTTTTGAATGAACTGACTGTGCGTTTCCAAGATTGAGTTAACTAGAGCTCAGAACCAAAGTCTTAGGAACAATAAAAAGGGATTTCAACCTAGAGTCCAGGCTCAGATCGAGGATTACATAAATAATGAGACCAGAAATAAGTCCTGCAACGAGATACAAGTCTATTACGTGACAAGGGTCATCCAGGGGTCACACGGCACCTCCTGTGATTGTGTGTCTCTCTCCTCTGAGCTCCTGTTACTAAAGGCAGGTTTTTAACAGGTAAAAGCTTCTACAATCGCACATCATTTGAAGTTTGACTATTTATAAACTGCTTAAAGATGCACTATGTAGCTTTTCCGGTGATGGGTCTGCTACGTGCTTGTCGCCATGGAGATGCACAGAGATTACCCTGTTTAAAAATGGACTCTTATATTTATGTTAATGAAGATGTGTCATGCTCAGCAGCGACCTAAAACAGACTAACATGAGGGTTAAAGATGCAATATGGAGCTTTTACGAGGGTCAGCCTATTTGTCGCCATGGAGATGCACACAAATTACCCTGTTTAAAAATTGAATCTTATTTTCTCTGCCTAAATTTATGTTAATGAAGATGAATCATGCTCGGCACCAACCTAAAGGTGACATGAGGGTTAAAGATGCACTATGGAGCTTTTCTGGAGTGTCAGCCACCTATTTGTTGCCATGGAGATGCTATTGCTTTGCTGAATGTTCCGCAGTATGATATTGAACTTATCTATTGTGTTCATTCAATTTGAAGTGTACAACATGCAATTTTACTGTGCGCTTGCATCTCCACAGATCTTAACCAAGTATGTAACCAAGCTTGGTGTCATCAACTTGTCACCTGTTTGTCTGGAAATGTTCACTGAAGTTCTTTATCTCCATAGTGACAAAGTAAGTGTCAGGTGTGGGTGGAGGAAGCATAGGCACGCACAATTCTGCACAAGGATTGCAAAATTTCTGTCTTTTGTGATGAACATGTGCTCAAATTTGTCATTCCATTCCATTAAAAGTGACCTCTAAACCTCTAAAAAATGTTAAACCCGCTACGACTTTAACAGGTTTGAACTAAAGACACCAAATGCTTTAGTAAAAACCTTCTACTTGTCAATAGGTCTACTTTGAATATGTCACAACCTTTAAAATACAACACCAAATACTGTTTTAAATTAAAGTTTTTACTGTATCCTCAATGCCAATTTCACACAGATTCCCCTTTTTAAAAAATTCTCTTTATGTAAATGTTTGTTAATGAAGATGCATCATACCCAACACCAACCTAAAGCTGACTAACATGAGGGGTAAAGATGCACTATGGAACTTTTGGAGATATTAAACGTTTCTATAGAGACAAACAAGTAAATGAACAGGTCAAATCTGTGTGACTCTGCTCAGTGTGTTTCTGTTTTTATGTATTTCAATGCACTTTGTAGCAGTAAAAACACACGCAATCGAATAAATACAATATACAGAACATTTCAGGCAAAACAAACACTTTTCCATGGAGACAAGCTGATGTCTTACTTATCACCAAAAAAGTTACACAGTGTACCTTTAACTGGCCATGCGTAATGAAATAGAAAAATACAATAAAAGGTCCTATATTACGCAAAATTCGTGTGAGCTTTAGGTCGTGTTATAAAGCTGTTACATCATCAAAAAAAACCGGAGTTGTGTTTTGTTTCTTCCGTACATGTTTGAGTAACCCCGCGTTATCTGTCTACGTCTCCAAAGCTCAAAATGCTCTGTTCCACCTTGTGATGTCATGAAGTGGTAGTTAGTTCAGTAGCAATTAGCAATTCCAGCGCTGAAATGACCCAAATGATTCTAATGAAGGTGTATGGAGTTTAAAAACGCAATGGAGCACTTCCTGTATTACAACATGACATCACAAGGTGGTTTTTTTTCTTCTGTTTGAGAGAAAAACTCCTCACTGTGCGGGATTTGTGTGTTAAACTTGTGTGGATGAAACAAAACACAACTCCAGGTCTGTTTTTGATGAGGAAACAACATTATAACATAAATCAATTCAAATTAATTCAAATATACATTCAAATTAGTGAATTAATGATACTGTATCGGGTTTATTCATTTCATTTGGTTAAAAATACCTGTGTTTTTCCATTGCACATTTACAGATTTGAATACATGACAAACTGCAGCTTCTACACAGAGTTTGTCGGTGACTCAGGAATGGCTGATGAAATGCTACATCAACACAAAGCTTAACTGACCTGAACCAGTTTAAAATTTCACAAGATTTTTAGCTGTATTTGTCAAGGCGGGATAAGAGTAAACAGTAGAACGAGACAGGGAAAAACCCAGGTCTGCATATGCGCTGTGGCTCTAACGCTGAGCCACACAGCACTGGGTAAGTTTATGATGCAATGGACACGATGAGTAAGTAACAGCTGATAAGGTATGACTTTTATATTGGTGGTTTTGATGATGTCATGATAGTGTCATACTCCCAGATGAGGACAAGAGTCAGATTCACTTATTGATTATATTTTATTGACATAAGAAAAATATGTAAAAGGTAAATCTGATCATTTTTATTAGTGATTAGACCCAAAAACTCACTGTATTTCAGCAAAAACCTTCATTTTAGCTGCTCCCCAGACAGTATGTATTAATATTAAGGGCCTGTAGAATGTTGAGGCGTCAACTGAAACCCAATACTCGTCAGATCTGTGAAGAGGCGAGCCCGCACCAAGTAAAAATGTAACTATTTTTGAGCAGTGTAATTGAAAAATGTTATATATAAATATGTTTAATTCCATAGTTTAAAACATTCTACACAACATTCTACACACATTTATTATCTATTCACTCAAGATATGTGTGATTAATGAATTTATTTATTTTTGTATTATTATTATTATTATTTTATTTATTTATTAATTTTTTTATATTAATTCTTTCTTTCTGAAGTTTTAGTTCTTGTTATATAAAAATAAAAAATGTGTGTATGCATTTGCTGTTTAAATGACAGTATAATATTTGTTCACACATCAATAAAAATATGAAACAGAACATTCTACACAACATCCGCTAACAAGTTCATAGAGATCGGTAGTGGACCACATTACAAGAAAAGTTACACAGTGTACCTTTATATTTTTGGTCACATTTTCAGCACATTTACACATGAGAAAGGACTTGAGTCTATAGAATTCATGTGGTCAATTTAGGACGTAGACTTTATATATAAATAGACATGGCTAACGTGCTAGCTAGCGTTTCCAGCTCCTTGGCTCCAATTCACTTTACATTGAAAAACTGTCACCTCTGTCTACGTAACTATTGCTGTCAGGCTCGTCATTTTGGTCTTTAAGTGTTCGTATTAACCCGCTCTACATGATCCTGGTGTTTTTATTGCACTATTTTATCTGTAAATCAAGATATGAACATTAGTGATAGATAAAAACTGGCCCCTATAACCGCTAGCGTCGATGAGCTTCAATAAACTGGAGCTATGGGTGACGTCACACTCACTTAGTCCACGTCTTTATACAGTCTGTGCTTTAGGTCCATTTTTAATTCATCTGAAGAGAGCCAGATTTATCAATGACTTAAAAATAGTTGTACCATGGTCAGTATTTATTTGTATAGGCTCGTCGTGTACATGTCTCTAAACATACCCGTCGGGGGAATATTGGCAGAGTGACTCATGGTGACTGCTGACATCTGATGAAATACATACCGCTGAAATGTAATGTTATTTTAAGCACCGGTAAATTCTGCTTATGTCTTTACTGATGCAAGTCACAGCACTTATTTCACTGACATGGTAAAATGATGAACATCTTGAAAATCTTAGCTAGTTTTTTGTACTTTTGGTGAAGTTTATACTATTACACAGTGTTAATAGTTATGATTAGACTAATTAAATGACAACACCTATTTTGTTAAATGTCCTATATTACATAAAATGTACTCGTGTGAGCTTTAAGGTGTGTTTGAATGTTGTCACTTCATCAAAAACGTGCCTGGAGTTGTGTTTTGTTTCATTCACACATGTTTGACTAACCCTTTATTACTAGTTTGTCTACATCTTCGAAGCTCAAAATGCTCTGCTCCACCTTATGATGTCATGGTAGTTTTTAAGTTAGTTTTGCCTTTTGTTCAGTACAGACTGGAAATTCCAAGGCTGAAATGATCCAAATTATTAAAAAAAAAAAAAGGTGTATGGAGTTTAAAAACACAGTAGAGCCCAGTGTTTTCTGTTAGAGAGAGGAACTCAGCATAAATATAGGGTTTGTGTGTTAAATGTGTGAATAAAACAAAACAAAACACAACTCCAGGTCTGTTTTTGATGAGGAAACAACATTATAACATAGATCTGAAAATAGCGTAATACAGGCTCTTTAAATTATGGTTTAAACTGTCAGAAAAATCCCTCCTCGTCTCTGCGTTAGTTCCTGTTTTTTTCTTCTCAACCTTTTTTTCCACAAACTGTCACCTGACTCATGTAAAACCATGATAAATATTTACCACAGGCACTTTCTCACTAAACCAAGTCATAATTAGAAAAACATGAAAACCTGTCACAGGCGTTTGAATTACAAATAGTTTTGGTTTAATTAATTTGATCTTGTAGCAGCTGTGATTAAAAGTCTTGATCCATTTCCCCAGACACAAACATTACTGTTTATTACATCATGTACTGATTATTATCTGTAATTGTGTATTTAAGCTAAAATATCCCCTAAATTTGTACTCATTTGATTTATTTGATTAGAATAAAATGAACGTATTTATAAAGTTTGTACAGGGGCTGATCTGCAATGTGATGTAACAGATAAAAAGAACATGAGAGACAAACTGCAGCCAGATTTGATTTGCTCGTTTTAGGCTCGGATCTGTTTTGACTTTAGTTTATTGACTGGGACTAAAAATAATGTTCTGTATCTATGCAAGTGAGTTACAGTAACATTGTATTTGACTAATATAAATAAAAATACGACAAAATTATAATCATCAAGTCAGTAATGGCAGTAATTACTATGTGTACAAGCAGATAGCACATCCCAGTTTGATCCCATAAATGCAAAAAGTATAAGAAAGAAGATGTGTATGACTGGGTTGTTTCTTGATTTATTTTTTAAATTTCTCTTTCAATTTAATCATGTAAAGCACTTTGAGGTTTCTATCTGTGAAAAACACTCATTACTTCACTACTTATACATACTAACTACTTACCTACTCATGAATAAAAGATACTGTATTTATTTTTTATTATTTACACTCACTTTTACACATCTTAAAAGCAACTAGCTAATTTGTTTATTCATTTGTTATTCCTCATTTACCTTATGCATTCTGAGGATTCCTAATTATTCACCACGATGAATTTATAAGTGCTTTTCACAGCTTTCAAAGACCAGACTAGAGTTTTGTCATCAGTGTAATGGTAACAACTAGCATGCTAAGATAAGCAAGAGCTGCTTATACAATATATCTGTGCTGGGGCAGGACAGATTTAGCTCAGATTCATGGAAAGAACTGATCGGGTACAGGCCGTTTAAGCTTTTTTTTTTGCCAAGTCTGTTACTTAACTTTGCTGGTTGATTGATAACATTTGAATTATAATGTTCTAGTGAGATGCTATAACATAAACATGGCCTAAATAAAGACATATTGTGATTTCTGCTCAATATTTGCACATTAGCAACAAAGCATTCACTTGTTCAAGCTCTTATTATGTATTAAGGTTAGTCGGTTATAAGTGGATGGAGGTTATACAATGTTTATCGTGCTCTGGCTCTTAATTTGACAGTGACACAGCTGTTTTTGTGCATAAACGCTGTTCTAATGTATGTGATGTAACTATGTGGCCTAATAACATCAGCCAATGCGATGACCTCATTGCCTGGATTAACCTAGTTTAGCCCCGCCCCCTGTTCTATTCATTCAGCCTGTAGTCCCCTCCTCCCCCTCCTTCCTCTCTCCAACTGTACTCTGGCAAAATCTCTCATTTCTGTTACGTGCAAAATAAGGCACACGCGCTTTCACTCAATGTTCCCTTTCCCCTCTTCCTCCCCTCTCTCTCTTCGCCTCCTCCTCCTCCCTTTATTTCTCCCTCCCTTGTTTCTCTGCCGCTTGGTCCGCTGTCTCCCTCCCCTTTCGCCATACCATCTTCTCTCTCTCCCCCTTTCTCCTTCCCTCCCATCTCCCCCTCCCTGATCTCTCTCCCCTCTCCTCCTTCCTCTCACTCTCTCTGCCCTCTCCCACCTTCTCTCCTCTTACCCCTCTCCTCCCTCCCTCATCCTCTTCCCTCCCTTTCTCCCTCCCCTCTTTCTCCTACCCCCCTCCTCTCCTAGCTCTCTCTCAGTTTGCCTCATCCCTCTCTCTCTTTTCCTCTCTCTCTCCCTCCTTCTCTCAGCTCTCCCCCTCTTTCTCCCTCTCCCCCCTCTCCTTTCTCCATTCCCTTCCCCTTCTCTATACCTTCCTCTCTCTATCCCTTTCTCCCTCCCTTCTGTCTCCCTCTCTCCAGTCTCTCTCCCTTGTCCTCCCCCTCTCACTCCATCTTCCTCTCCCTCCCTCTCTCCTCTCCTCCCTCCCTGCCTCTCCCCCCTCCCTCATCCTCCTCTCTCCCTGCCTCTCCCCCCTTCTCCCTCCCCTCTCTCTCTCACCGCGCTCTCCCCCTCCTCTCCTACCTCTCTCAGCTCTCCTCATCCTCCCTCTCTCTTGCTCTCTTCCTCTCCCTCCCCTCCATGTTCCTCTCAACCCTCCCCTCACTCCCTCTTACTCGACTCTACCTCCCTCTCTCCTCTCCTCTCCTCTCCTCTCCTCCCTCCCTCCTCTTCTCTGTGTTTTCAGTTCGGTGGAATGTACCAGACTTGCCCTAGAGGCTTTCAAGACATTGCAGGGAGAGGACTGGAGAGAGGCCAAGAACAGGGGCGGAATGTAACCCTGCACTAGAACAGTTAAAGCTCGGGTTTACTGGCTGCCGGCGCATGGGCCAGTGTCATTATCCAGGTCAAAATAACAACACAACAACTAAAACAGAACAATAAACGAGAATTTTAGCAGGAAAAAATACGTTTTTTCAATTCAACCAGTGTAAAACCTAAATATAAACTGCTTTTTTATGTTTGTTTTCTTTCTCCATGAAGATAAAATATTCCAAAACATGCCATGACACTCATCTAAACTCATATCTCCATGGAAACACCACGCGAGTGACAGGTCAGCTCAGTGGAGAGGCGACCCCGCTGTATACGCATGTTTTTCAAGTTATTTCCTAAACAAAAAAACACAATGAAACCTGCAATTATGTAGAAAACACCTGTAATTAAGTAGAAAACATCTGTGATTCAGTTGATTCGTTTAATGCCATACTGTGGAACCTCCAGGCAAAGCAATAACATCTCCATGGACACCAAAACAAAACAGCCTCCAGTTGCAAAGTTACATAGTGCAGCTTGAATGACTTCACAGTTGTTTGGTGTCAGTACTTTGTGATTCATCATGTTTTTTTTGTTTTTTTTAATAATAATACATGAAATCATGACCCCCCTGAGCCTCGGCTGTTGATGTTGTTGTTTTACTGGTTACTTGTATAATTAGACACGAGATAAAGTGAGTCAGCAGACAGCGGATGGGCACACACCCTTAACGGTTATTTTGTGGTGTACCCTGAGGCCGGCCGTGGCCACTGGCGATGAAAAAGTTACAATAGACTGACTGCAAAGTTTAATGGATGCGTAATAAAAGTTCATGTTGCAGTGATGACAAAAGCAACGAGCAAAATAGCCTGAATGCATGATAAATAAATAAATATGTTAATGTGTTAGAGCGCTGCGAAATTAAGCAGATTTGAATCAAACTAGGATCAAAAGGGCTGCGAAATTTTGGGAAATAATCAAAGTGCAAATTTTCTGACAAGCGAAACAACTATGATTTGATTTAGATTTAGATATTCTGTCAATTTACAACGCAGATCTGTGGAGAGTGGGCCCCGCTCACAATAACAATGCATATTTTCACTGGTTTTAGTTATAAAAACACAGGAAATTGAACAAATTATTATAATGCTGGATTATAATTGATAAATGGTCACATAGCGCACCTTCAACGGACTCAAAACACTTTACACCTGACCCATTCACACATTATATTCATCTGTGTGAGTTGGAATCGCACCGGCAACCTGTGGGTTAGTGTCAGCTCTACCAATGATTTTTATCTCGAAAACAGAATTTGAACTGTCAACCCTCACATCACTGGACACACACTCAATCAACTTTGCTACTTTCGCTACGGCGTGTTATAAAACATTTAATTACACACACAACAAAAGCTATTCCAACCAAAATAAATGGGTGAATTAGTGCCCAAGTATTTTAAATGTAGGTTAGTACACCCTATTGAATAATCCAATCTATTGTCAATGTGCCACAACCACTTAACTATTGTCCTCTAATTATATAATCCCATTACAACCTACTCCTCCCGAAGCGTGTTTACAAGTTACACTACTATTCTGCAATGTAATACTTGTTAGGGTTGTCAAAAGTATCAAAAATCAGATGCTAAAACTGCTATCAAAACTAGATACTTATTTGTGCAGGTATTGATACTAAAAAGTCACATTCACAGGACAGAAATGAACGTTTCTGAATAGTTTTAGAATGATCTTGAGGTGTATCAGAACAAGTATAAGACACATAGACTAGCATGGACCACTATGGAACCTACCTGGACGACACAGGTATAAAGCCACATAGTAAGATAAAATAAAGTTGAAAATCATATTCTAATGGCTAAAGAAAGAGTGTTTTTTCTTATCATCGTGGTATCTGAATCTGTGTTGAGTATCAAGGCTATTCCTTAGTATCAAAATGTTATATATTCTACAACACATGTGCCAAACTCAAGGCCCGCGGGCTAAATGTGGCCCTCTGCATCATTTTATGTGGCCCTTGACAGGGTAAATTAAAAGGTATGATGGTCTTAAAATGTCATTTTATCAGGAGATATGCTGTTACAAAGCCATATTTTTACATCTAGGCAAATACATATGTAATATTTGTAACTTGAGTAAGTAATAAATACAAAAACAGTGAATTAAAAAACTCCACAGCTCCCCTAAAGATTTTTATCCCACTTTCATAAACAAATCCACTGTTAAAAGTCTCTATATTAACATCTTAAGTGCGCGCCCATGTTGGAAACCTCAGCACCCCCTTAGCGCCTTTCCCAAAACATGTGGCGCCAGCCTTGGTTCTACTTGTTCAAATGTAGTAACTTTCCATTCCTATGGCTTTTGAGATGTCACTTTACAAGAATTTGTTCCAGTTATGCCAGAACAACCTTGACAATGAAACACAATGTAATCTGTTATACAATGTCCTTGCGATTTTGCAAACAGGGAGGACAATGGTACGTCCCACTATGTATAGGCTGCTTCTGTGTTTACAATGCAAATACTGTTCAAAGCTGCTGCTGTTGACTGAAGTTTAATGCGGCCGGAGGATTGCACAACTGAAACGGAGAGAGAGGAGAGGAAAGAGAGAGGGCGGGAGAGACGGAGAGAGAGAGGAAAACTACTGCTATGTGTTGACATGCCTTTGAAAGATAAGAACAGTGTAATAAAATAAATACTGAGTTATGGAGTACATTGTATGCCTGATAAAATGCAGTATCAAATTATTTTAAAGGTAGTAACAGATCTGTGGACACACTGTTTTAAGGCAATCACAAATCATGAAGGTTGTGTTGATGATATGCAGGATATTGGTTGATTAAAAATGAAAGTGGAATAAAACTTCACAGTGTCTAATACCTAAAGCTCTGCTAAAAAACTTGGCACGGTTAAGCATTTTGTATTGATTGATGTAATATCGCCTGAACTGACTGGTCCAATCGTAGCGCAGAATTGTGGTTTGGGTGGAGCTAAAAGTGAAGCACCTGAATAAACCAAAACAAACATAGCGACACAGATGAATATGATTGGGAAATTGAGTCAAAAAATGTTTAAAGGGAAGTGCTTTGTGCGTTTGCGGTAAGATGAGTAAGACGTTTGTGCTTTCTGCCGAATTTTGCAAATGTTTGAATTTTCGGTTTGCTCCACGATTGGGCAATAGTAGCTCATTTGGTCGAATGTTTGTCAACTGATCTGGTTCGAATCCCGCTGTCGAGATAAACATGATTGGGTTAGCGATGCAGTTCCAGCTCCTACAGATGAATGCGGTTGTTGTGTCCTTGGGCAACACACTTAACCCACCTCATCCCCAGTGTTAGTACATTGGTGCATAAATGTGTGAATGGTTAAGTGGTTCCGTGATGTAAAGCGCTTTGCAAAAAAAGTGACCGTTTATGGCGTTTCGACCAATCAGCATCAACTATTCATCTTTCCCGATTCCTTTCAGTGTGAGCCATTCCAGATCGATAATGTGTAGAGTTCAAATCAAGACCGCTACACACCAATTTAGCTTCTGTGAAGTAACAATTCAGCCCCCTTAAAATACAAATAAACAAATATCGGTATAAACAAGATGTGTGGAACCAATCAAACATCCACCTGATTTCAATAGAGTTTTGTTTTACAGAATGCACGCCAAGCACAAAGTCGTCTGCCAAGCCTCAAAAACAAAAATATTGAAGAGAGCGTGGTTATACCTGCTTTGGTTATATAATATTGTAGGTGCAAAGTGCAGAGGTGGCAGTGATTTCCCAACTGTAACAAGTCCAGACAAAAACACAGAACTGTTTTGAAAGACTTGGCAGCCCTGGTACAGTTTACATATACAGTAGATTTACAGTTATGATTCATGATCGACACTTGTCTCTACTTTGATCCATTTGCTTGTTCCCCCGTTCCTTTTCTAGAGGCACTCTGTTCTCAGAAAGCGTTTTATCAGAATCTAACCCGGGTGTGGAGTGTGACAGATGACTGGAGAAAGTATGCGGCGTATTGAAAGAGCGTAAGAGCGAAGTGGCTGCAGCTATGGGCCCTACCCTCGACAGCTGGGGCCATGTGTGCGTTACGAGCGTGTTCACAGGTAGGCTCGGCGCGCACGTGCTCGGTCTGATATTAGCCGAAGGTGTGACTGAGCTGGTTATTAACAAATGCTTCTATAGGCAGGGCATAAGAAACGCAGAGTGTGCAGAATGTACTTAACGGGCCTATGTTACACAAATTTAACTGAAGCCATGTTAGAATGTGGTTACCTCCTCAAAAACATACCCAGAGTTGTGTTTTGTTTCATTCACATGTGTTTGAGTAACCCTTTATTATTAGTCTGTCTATATCTCCTAAGCTCAAAATGGTCTGTTCCACCTTATGATGTCATGTAGTGGTACTTTTCAAGGTTTTCCATAGCTATTACATTTTACCCTTTATTTAGTAGAGACTTGCAATTCCAAGGCTGAAATTATCCAAATGATTCTAGTGAAGCTGTATGGAGTTTAAAAACACAGTTGTGCACTTCCTGTACTATTATACAAGTCACAAGGTGGAGTGTTTTCAGTTTGAGAAAAGAATTCAGCCTAAATATGCAGGATTTGTGCGTTAAACATGTGCGAATGAAACAAAACACAACTCCAAGCATGTTTTTGATGAGGAAACATTATAACATAGATCAGACAACAGTGTAATATGAGCAATTTTGATAATATGATTGAAATATAGCTTCAGGTGTCTTCAAAATTCTCAGTACTGTCCATTAATAAGCCTTCAAGGAAACATATTGTTCTTTTGTTTGCTGCATAGCTGGAGCAATGACGTCTTGAATACTCAAGCATAAAAATGACTCAAACATGCATGAATCACCTTGAATACAACTTTTAGTGGGCCACAAAGACTTAATTCTTAATCAACAAATGGCTTATTAAGATTCAGGCTTAGTAACTTCTTAATAAAGTGGTTAGGACTCTGTCTGACGTGAATGTTACTACCTAAACCCCAGCACCTGCAGCTAGTCATTCTTCAGCGTCTCTGCAGTCTAAATACACAGGTTCAGTTGTGACTGTAGTACTTTTCCGTAAAACTGTAAAAGCACAGGCTACACTTCCTTTCAGTGTTTTTACATAAAAGTCAACAACGACATAGCTGAAATCCCACGTAAAGCATGCCGTCCTTAAAGAACCTGTGCAGATTCAGTGCTTTACCTTTTACCGTGGGCTGTTTCTTGTCATTCTTTGTTTTTTGAGCTAAAAAGCAATTATTGTGCCATATTACTGCGCCATATTTTTGTGCATTTTGGCTGTAGTAATTTCATGCACTTCAAATGTTTAGGTTAGTGTGTATTTTTTATTACTACAATTTATTCTTCATCGTCATAAAATGTTTTTGACTGGATAAAAAATGTACATATACAGTCCATGTACTACAACCACATTTTTCCCCTCTTCAATCAACACTTTGTTTAAGGTGCGCTATACAAAGTTTCTGGTGAAGTCACCTGTTTCTATCCATGACGATGTGATTGATTTGCCTGGAATGCTCCACAGTATTTGCCTGGGATCCGGAACATACACTTCTTCAATACTTTATGAAGATCTCCCTGTTTTCAGATGGCTGTGATTGACAGGTGGATTAGCCAATCGGGGAAATGCATGGTCCGTCTGTATCGGAAAAAAGAAAGTAAAAAATATCACAAAGGACTGAAAAACATTGTGGATTTCTACAGAATCAATGGCTGAAGCACTAAACTGTTAATCTGAGGTGAGATACATTAGATTTTATTTGTAAATCACAGGTGACCAATGAGCTCCTTCATTTCACGTGTCACTGAAAAAAACAAATCTACGCTTCTCTATCATTCATCTATTTCATGTTTTTATTGCTAAAAGATCTCTCGAAAAACACGTATTCTTTTTGTGAGCGGGGTCATCTCTGCACATCTGACCTCTAACTTGGCCTGATGTTGTCTCTTTCTTGTCTCCATGGATATAGATAGATAAGTTAAATGCCGTACTGAGAAACATTCTAGACAAAGCAACATCTACGAAGACCATGATCCAGAAATGTTACATAAGGCACCTTTGAGTTTAAAGAAGGTTTTGATGGATAATTTAATCGGTGCAATTTACTGACAAATATTATAAATACACCTTAGGCATATCAAACGTCATGTACAGCATTTTTTCACTGTAATAATATGGACAATTACAGGCTTTAAAAAGTGACAATTAAATGCAACGTCACAACTTCATTTAAATTCATATCATCTTAGTTATTTTTGCTAAATATGTACCATCCCTATCGGTGTTGTCATGATACTAAAATTTCAAACTTGATTTCGAGACTTAATACCGATTCTGATACCACAATAATATTTTTTCACCATTAAATCATAGTACTTTCTTTTATATTCCTGTGTGGTCTTATATCTGTGTAATCCCTCAGTGGTCCATGGAAATATACAAGTCTATGTGGTTTTATACTTTGATGTAGCTTTCAGGAAAGGTTCATGTCTGTCCTGTGAATGTGACTTTTGTAGTTCCGATACTTGCTCAAATGAGTATCTAGTTTTGATACCGGATTTAGCATCGATTAGTATGTGATTTTCGATACTTTTGACCGTCCTAGGACACACTGATGCATTTGGAACAGTTAATCAATCCATATATGGTTTGTTTTGTGGGCTTGGCTGTCTTGTGATCGGACACCGCCCCTACTTTCACCTCCTATCCGCTTTAAACTATGGGCCCAGTGGTAGCAAACATTACGCAAGCAGACTATCCGAAGACACATGCTTCCTTTGCAGGTTTAGGAGCAAAACAACCTCACAAGTAGGTGCAGGAGGGAGGGAGAGAAGGAGAAAGGGAGGGAAAGAGAGAGGGAGGTGGGGCCCGAGTTACTATAGGTCAAATGGAAAGGGGATAAATAAGCGCAGGTGCCAAGAAGACCCTCTCTTTGTAGAATGTTTTGGAATGGGGGGCGGGCGCTTTGCAGAGGTTATTGCAGGTTGTAATGTGATATAACGGGGAGGCGTGTGACTGTTGTTTGTGTAACTGTATATGAACAGAGAGTGACAAAGAAAAAGTCAATATGGCAAGTGTTCAAATATGCAGATGACATCAACCATGAGGCTTATCTCCTCTGTGTGCGCGCGTCATACTGAAATTTGAAAACAATTTTTGCAAGATTCTGTGTTGTGGAATGTGGCAGTAAGATGGAAGATAAAACACTGAAATATGCTAAAGGTGCTGTACCTCATTTTTACTTCCATTTTAAAAGGTTTACAGTCATCCAAAGCTATTCCTCACTTACCTACCTAAGTGCTTTTCACAACATACAGAAACCAGAGTAGAAATGCAAACAATAAGTGACATGCTAACAGTGCAAAATCCTGATTATAGGACCATAAAACTGTTTATAATCTCACACAGGCAGCCACAGTGATAATATGTAAGATAAATGAGAATATGTTACGTCTGCACGGTATATAATGGTAAACAGTCACATTTTTATATAGCTTTTCCACCTTCAACACACTCAAAGCAGTTTACCACGTGCACGTTCATACACTGGGTTAAGTGTCTTGCCCAAGGACACAACAACAGCCTGTGCGTCAGTGGATTGACCGCTCTACCAATTATGTTTACCAACCTTTAGATCAGTGGACAAACACTCTACCAACTGAGTACTACCACTTTCGCTGATAGATAATAGAACACCACAATTTAATGGTAAAAAGTAGCAAAACAAGGGGTGCCATGGGGGGTTTAAATGTTAAATGTAATAAATGTTATGACAGTAGTTACAGTTTGCAATGCACATTTTAAAACAACACACTGATGAACCAGAAAATATGTACTTAATAAAATAAAAGAGGTAACAAAATGAAAAGAGAGCAGACACATAAGCTAATGATAAGGCTGCAAGAAGTTATGCCTTTATTTATGGTAATACTTTTAATAGTAAAGCATGAACAAAAAATATTTTCTAATTCATACTCTTACCCTAACATCCTGACCCCATTAGGTTTAAATTAAAGGGATTTCAGCCCTGAAACTGGAAACCCAAATGAGACTCGTGTGAGGTTCGTTGTCTTTTCTGATTGGACAATTATCTTGACAAGCAAAACACCAAATTATAACATAAACAACGTGGTCGTCATGTTCAGTGTTTTTGTAACAGGACAGGACTATTAAAGTCCTGTCACAATAATCACTATAATGACTTAATATATGAAAGCTGGGACAATATTTTTGGGGGGTAAATACTTATCGTGTGTACATTTTCTTTGCAATACAGGGGAATTTTTGGCTATGGATGCAAACTAATCACAAGTGCTTCACAGCTAACAATATTGCACATTTAGAATAGTTTTTGTGGTTTAAATCTGCTCTTAGGTTGTTGTGTCAATACTATCAGTTTTCATCTAAAAATACTTAAACAATTTGTTATCGTGACAAACTTCACTATATTAGATTTGAACAAGCCTTATCTGGGACACAGTTGGGTCAGTTTTATGAAATTTTAATTCAAAACCATACATGCAGTTCCTTTAAACTGTTGACATTTTGTTATTCTTGCACAGATGGGGGTTAGTAAAGTGTTAGGTTGACAGTGATCACACAAACAGATAAACATTTACAGACTATAGGCTTGTGTTTGGTCAACCCGCCTTTAAGCAGAAGTACATGTGCTTTCACAGCGGGGGGTCACCTCTCAACGGGACCCTGCATTCTGAAAGGAATACCAACATTTTGTGCTTATGCAAGAGGATTTATGAGATTACTAGGGAAATATATCTTAATAGTAGTAGTAGAAGTTAGGGTTGCACAATAAATCGCAAAAATATTTATATTGCTGCACTGGCTAAAGTGAAAAACGGTATTGAAAGAAAATGATTGTCTATCTGACGTTAATGTAAAGAACAGATTTATCCATGATTTCTTTATTAAATCCTACTTTCGCCTTGTTTTTGTCTCGGTTTGAGTCGTAAACGAAGGCATGAAGATTTTAGTTTTAATTCAGATCTATTTCTTGTGTCAAAAAACATATTACAATATCAATCAATCATGATGACAATACAGTTTATGTCGACTCATATCGTGTAATACACTTGGTACACTGAGTCTGTGTGATTCACCCTCTTAATACAATGGATGTGGTACAATGAGACAGCAATATCCAGCCTACTATGATACAGCCTCCCTCTGCCTGTCAGATCCTCTAAATCTGTAACGCAGTTTAAGAAAACCTGCTTTTCTCCCTGGCATTTAATACTAGCTTGGCAGGATATCTTGGTCTTTTATTGTTCTATATAAATAAAATTGATTTGAATACAACAATATGGGCAAAAGTAAATATTTATAATTTTTGTCAGTCTTAAATGGATTTATTGTAAGAGAAACTTTGTCATTTTGATTATGTGGCTACTATATATTGATGGCATTTCACTTCAACTCTCTGTTCTCTTAACTGTCAAAGCTTTGGCTAGCATCTATAATCTATAATCAATTGGTCCTTTTGCTGTGTTTCAGATGATGTCACACCAGTCTAGGCCTATAATAATAATCCAATGAGGTTCATTTTATTCCGCAGGTAAACTGGACTCAAATGCAACACAAAGAGAGCAAAGTCAAACGTCTTAGAAACTACAACAGCAAGTGTCGTTTAAACAGCTTAATTCAGAATATGGTAAATCAGGCAAATAATGTCTTATTTAATATCAACAAAAATCTCTTCCACACTTGGGATTCAAAAAGGGAAACACAGGAACAGGTAACTCAAACAGATATAAATGTAAGTTCAGAATTACAGTAATGCAAACAACAGATTACTGAAGAAACAGAGCTGAGTGTTGCTCTTGGTTGGTCAACAATCAAGCAAGAACAGACAGAACAGAAGCAGTATATATAAACTACCCTGGGCTGATTAACGAAACGAGAGGCAGCTGCAGGGAAACAGGGAGGTAAAAAGACAAAAGAAGGACCGGAACAGACTGGAAAACCGAGCTGGACTGGGGATAAACATGCAAACAGGCAGAACTGTGACACATCTGGTCTTCTGTTAATTTATTTCAATAGATTATTTTTCACGGGACTATAAACCAGGACAAGGGGGCCTTTTTACTGTCACACACCTGCAGATGGCGCTGTCGTCTTGCCTCCACCATAGGAAAACAGCGGCAAAACCGCTGTTTAAATCAACTGACCGAAGACGTTACACCAACATCACGTAACCACTCTGAGGAAGACCGAAACTGTCAGGTATGAAAACAACCTCAACCCTCATCTGAAAAAAAGCATCTATTAAAATAAACTAGGCCTATAATATATAATAGAGATGGCTGAAATGATTACAGTTAATATATTTTGTAATAAAATAGATTCAAGAGCCTATAGTGACTAGTAGAATTGATCGAGTTTAACATTTGAGGATTTTTCTTCTGAATGTACCATGTGGTCGATATGGAGGAGTGGTCCGTGCCCCATCTGGGAGTCTGACATCACCACATTCTGGGATCTGAAAACCAATAGTACAAATAATCAATTGCAGAGGCACCATCTAATACCTCCCGCAAACCAACCAATCAGCTAATGTAGTATTTGAGAGTGGGCTTTTCTTTCTTTCTTTCTTCTTTATTTGTCAGGGACCATGTAGAAATTCATTAATCTAACAAAAGAAGAGATGATTTGTACAAGATTTAGCTACTGCTGCTTTCCCTCTGCAGTCCCTGGGCAGGTGAAAACCAATCTAAAAAGTCAATTATGTGCAGGTTTTTACAATGAGACAGAACAGAACAAATTACCTAGACTGGTGTGGACACATTTGATTATCTAAAATGTACTTTTTCAAATTTCTAGTAAAATTATTCAAATTTACAGACAATTTCACTGTGTGGAGCTGATTCCACTGTCTGATGGTTTGAAATGAAAAGGCGACTGAGCAAAGGCCGAGGATCTTTGTGAAACTATGCAATTTCGGTTCACAGAGACTGCGACAAAACTGCTTCAGAAAATGTAAAAATAAAAGATAATATTGAAAAGTACAATGACACCATAACCTTAAACAGAGGTCATCCAAAACAAACTAAACTCTAAAGAAAACATGAGTTAATGAGCTGCAGAATGTTCATAATGAGCCACGTGCACTGCGACCTTGAACAACTGAACTAGAAAAGTACATTCTTGAAATTTTCAACAACACAACTGTTACAAATAAAACTAAAATCCTTGATAGTGCAAAAAGGGAGTGGAAACACTAGATGTTGAGTCCAAAAAAGATACGATTGAACGATAAATCAGTCTCGAACTTTTGGGACAGGCTTTAATGCTATGTAACATTTCTAAAGGACTTGCCTCATAGACTGTATAAAGAAGTGGACTAAATGAGTGTGACGTCACCCGTAGCGTTCAGCTCCAGTCAAATAAAGCTAATCGAGGCTAGCCGTTATAGCGGACAATTTGGAGCCGAGTTTTATTAGTGGATATCCGACTGTGAGTATCATAGCAACCAAAGAGCCAATCAGGAGTGAGGCTGTTGATATGTTATAGACGCAGTAGCAAAATAAAAATCCAACAATGTACAATTTAAGGCCAAAGCAGTTACAGAGAGAGAAGCGACGTTTTTTTAATAGAAAGTGAATTGAAGCCAGAGTCGAAGGAGCCGGAAGCGTGTCCATGCTCACTTCCTATTTGGAACGTGAGGACTAGCAGGTTAGCTATGTCCATTTATATATACAGTCTATGACTTGTCTCCATGGAGATGTTACTGTTTTGCCTGGAGTGCTCCACAGTATGGCATTTAACTTATTTATCTCCATAGAGACATGGAAATGACACCACTAGGCCGAGTCACAGGTCAGATCTATAAAGAGGGGACCCCACTCACAGTAAGAATGTGTGTATGTTTTTTTTTTTAGCAATAAAGCACATGTAATTGAATGAATGCAATGTAAGTTTAATGCTATACAGTGGAACATAGCGGGAAAAGCTTTGACATAATGCAGCTTTAAATTGTTTGAAACGTCTCACAGTTGTAGCTCAGTTTTTTTGTGACAGGCTTAAAACAAATGAGCCATTCAAGCTTTATAACAGACTTGACTCCATGGAGATGTTACCATTTTCCCTGGAAGGCTTCACAGTACAGCATTCAACTTCATCTATCTCCATGGAGACAAGCACATGATGCCACTAGGCCAAGTCACAGGTCAGATCTATGAAGAGGCGATTCCACTCACAGTAAGAATGCATGTACTTTTTTAGCAATAAAACCACCTGTAATTGAACAAGAGTTGAATAAGTAGATAAGTTTAATGCTATACAGTGGAACATTCCAGGAAAAGCAATAACACCACCACAACCACAATCAGAAAAGTTACATAATGCAGGTTTAAATGGTTTGAAATGTAGTGGAATCTCGTGCAGACTCTCACTGTTGTTGCTCACATGTGTGAATTGGCAGCGTAACACAATCACTGCCACCACAACAGTTCTATTACAAATCTTGTCCAAACCTGAACCACAGTTTGCCCCGAGCCTTTCTCATAAACGTGGAATGTAAATAGAGAAGCCAATCGATGCCCTGTGACTGTGTTTATGTCTCCGTTAAATGAAGCATGATGCAATATTAAGTAATTACAGCCTCAGCGATTCCTTTGACACCGCTCTGCCGGAATACTCGCCGTTTAATCTCGCTTAGAAAAACAGGATCATCAAGTACGTGGTTGTATAACTTTGGCATCTCACAATTAGCTGCTGGATAATAAGAAATCCTCCTACGACATCATAACAATTCCTGGATTTCTTTCATTAACGCTGCAGTGAGACAGTCTCTTCACCTACGTTTAAATGGCCTTGTCCTTACACCCCAAACGTGCCGAGGTAGTTGTTTAGATCACAAATGGTACGCCCGTGCTTTTAATGTCTTTGGGGATTGCCAACCAACTGGGGTCACGGTGATGGAAGTGTTAGTAACTGCTGCTTTAAATAGTCCTATGCAAGTAGAAGTGGAGAGAGTTGCCAAAATTGTATTCAAGAAGGTGTAGTGTTACTTCAAATTGATTTCGCTCACGTACTGGTAAGAGTGGTCCAAGAAATAAGAGAGTAAAATGTATTTGAGGGAGTTATAGTAAGAGTAGTTAGACATAAGATCTGATTAATAGTTTGAAGTTGAAAATGAGTAAATGTAAAATAATTCACCAAATCTGGAATATATTTATCTCCATGGACAATGTTCCAAAGTAGGTTTTAACTATCTATGGAATAATGCAGAGTTACTTAAAATATGCGTAAAGATATGATGTATAAACTAAGGCTGAACCATTAAAGATACAATACAACTATGTTTTAGTGTTGTGATAAAAGTATTATGGCAATATTTTAATATACTTTGACACAATTAGTTCAGTTAAATTAAAACAAATAATAATCAAACTGTGTCAAAATTAAAATGTAACAGAAAAAAGACCAACTCAAGTCTAATGTAGAACTTAATATGGAAATTCATGAGTAAAATTGGTCTTTTTGTGCATTTAACTTTCAAAAAACAGTACATTTCTGTAAAATTAAGAACTTTGTGTTGTTGCTATGTCTTTATTTTCTTGATAACGATTATTGCATCAGCCAATATTGCGAGATCGATATTTTGGCAGCCCCAGTATACCGAGGTTACTTGACTAAATGTTCCACCAACATAAATTGCCATATCATAGGTTAAATATATGACTTTGCTGGTTAGCAAGATTAGATAGAAGCAGAATCCCCCCAGCAGCTGCAGTAGAGTCATTACCGCGTGGCCCATGCCATGACTCAGTCTGGGGGCTCCTTTTGAACATCCATCTGGCCCAGGTCCATTCATCACAGCGGGAACCAAACGTTCTGGCTGCTGTGCTTTCTGTGGGATACAAAGAGAACAAGTGGGATTGTTACTGTAATGGCATTTGGTGTGACAGTGCACTAATGCTATGGTCTTTTTTAGCCTGTAATAACATTATAATTCATTCATTACAGCGTTTCAATTGGGCGAAAACAAAATATAGAGGAAAAAAATCAAGTCTAGTTTCTGTGTAATTACTTAATAAAACAATACGCTAACACAGTGTGTCCCAATCTGAGGGTACACAAAGATTTAAAAGAAATGATCCATGAATGATATTTGGATGTAAAAAAGTCTGTGTGTTGTACATTTACATCCTTTGTTTCTATAGGATGATTTTGGTATAAATTTGACTAAAAAAGAATTGTAATTTGCAGTGTACTAGTAAACAGATTTATAATTAATTTAAAAAAAAGGTCCCGTACTGTTAACGGGGGTAAGAGTGTGAGACAACATGGATAATGCATGGATTGTATTATAGTAGGCTAGTTAGCTGAACATGTTAAGTTAGGGCTAATTCAGAGCGAGATCATAGTCTTTATATTTACTTTATATCCCGCTTATCAGTGTTGGCATGCATATACATTTGTAGTATACAAAGTATTTACTGTTGTACACAAAATATACTAAATTATGTATAAGAAGGAACATGTCTTTTAATCCTTGGTTTCGATGTAGGCTAAAGAAGTCACCTTATTGCTTCAGTAAAACATATTATTGAGCAGTAGGCTATCTCTCAAACAATATGCATGATCCCAGGATTTAACACTTTTAACCATTTCACCTCAGTTATAAAAAAAAAAAAAAAGCAGGACTAAAATGACATGTACAAAGGTAGCCGCTACAGCCTGTGGACGTAGGGTCTGTAATTGGTGGTTTTCATGTTTCTAGAATGTGATAATGTCCTGCTTCCAGGTGGTGTGGGGGCAAAAGCCAGATTTTTCCTATTGATTACGTTGTAGTTCACCATGACATATCCAAAAGGTAAATGCACAAATGTTGAACTTGGTGATTTTGTATAAGCCTACTAACTAGACCCAAGAACTCACTGTAAGCTATTTAAATAAAAATCTGTGTTATAATAAAAGGCTGATACATTTTAGCTGCCGCCTACCTGTATTAAACATGAACAGCTACGTGTTTACACCGGTGTAAGGACCCTTTATAATCTAAATCTAAGTCCAATGTCGCCAACTGGAACACATTAAAATCCACCAGAAATGAAGAAAAAATATCTAGAATTTAAAAAAAAATCTTGACCTCCCCCTTATATGTTTGTCTCCTGTTCTTGTGACTGTGGTAGTTGTGACATTCTGGATGTTTCCAGTCTGATGTTGGTCATATAAACACAAATACAATTGTTCAAGGTGATGAGAGCGTAGTCATAACATTGTTATATTAACGAGAGTGTAATTTTTTTTTATATTATCTGTGTTGTTTTAATTTGTTTATGACATTTCTAGTTTAGGCATTAGATTTTCACTATTTTTTTTCATTATTATTCAGACATTCCAGCCCAGCAACCACCTTAACCAATCAGTGATCACCCCTTCTCACTCCTCAACCAATCAGGAGTCATCAGCCACCAGCGTAACTTTTAGTAGCAGTCAGTGGTGCGTCTGCCGTCTTTTACAACTTTGTCTTTCATTTCATCTGCAATTGTTCTTGTGTCCTTGAGAACAAAACATGAACATGGACCGTGAACAGCTTCAATAAATAAAGAGTGGTAGAGTGTGAGTGCCGAACAACCTGAAGAGATTGTGGACACTAGGCACAGTCCTTTTCCGAGGTCACAAGTTTGGGTTTCTTTCCCAGCACCTCCTTTACAGTCGAATGTAAATCACCAATAGCTGAGCCAGGATACATCCGCTGTGGGGCCCCCATCTTAGGGCCCTCTGAAAGCTAGGACCGGCCCTGGATGGTCCCATCAAAATGTTGTGATGTCATCTGAAACCCTGCAATAAAACAGTACTCAGTAAGACAGTACAACATAGATCCATGTCAGCCTGCTTAGCCCAGTTTTACATTCAAAGAAGCACGTGTTTACTAGGCTAGTTTTGTCTCAGATCATCCAGATAAAACTATGCGGGTAACATCCTTTGACGTGCTCGTGCAGTGGTAGGACATTTTAAACACGTAATGCACAGACTGGTTTGTCTGGTCCGTTTACTTGCTCCATTGAGCTTCCCTCATCAGTTTCATGCAGCTCGGTGTGCTGACTGTGTCCTCCACTGTGCAGACGTGCACGTACCAGCACGTACACGCATTTAGAGACACAACAGAGCGCGCTGGCTGCATCCCATTTCTACTCTCATGTTTATTCAAGGTGAAAAATACATTAAAAACTAAACCACCGTACAGTTACTTTTAAATTAAAACATAAACATAATAAATAGGCAGTTTATCGTGTAATTTTGCCTGTGAGCTGGACTGCATAAACAAAAACAAAGCAAACACAGCTCTTTTTTTTCAGACATACATTAATGCTTAACAAACAAGGGCAAAAATAAAGCTGTTTGTAGCTATATGTCATGTTTTTTACACTATAATATAATGCAAGTATTCAGAATATAGTACTCTGATTGGCTTATGTATTCTGTATTCTGTAGCTAAACACATTTTCAAAGTATTCTTCGCATCAAACTCATCTTAACCATTTTCCTAACTTTAATCTTAACCTTAACCCGTTTCCTAACCTTAATTATAATCCATTTCCTAGATTGCATCACTCTAAATGAGCATAACAGCACAGAAGTACACTATCTAGCAACAAACCTTGATAAATCGGACGCAGCCCTAACGTACTGTTTTTTTCTAGAACTCACGTGATGCATCTGTAGCCGTTGACGCACGTACGGAGGCGTGGCCAGTCGGGAGGTTATAAAAGCTCATACGCAGCCCATTCCTCGCCACCTTCCATGCACTTAACGATCTGTCGCTTCCCCCCCATTGACTGTCCTCTGCGGCTGTCGAGCTGTGGGTCAGACACCGACGCTAACACTGGAGTTCTAACATTAACAACGGGGTGAGTAAACGCTAAACTTAACTGACATTGCGGTTTGGAGTGAAAGAAGTGGGGAAAAATGCTGCTTTTGTCAACGTTTTTTCTCGATATCTGGCAAAACGACCAGCGCGTTCGAATAACTGTCCAGCCGTGTTTCTATTGTATTGGGTTGTTGTTGTCATTTTACCGAGGAATCTGGAGTTTGAAGCTTATTTTTGCTTGTTTATTTGGTTATTAATTGTAGTTGATGCATCATCTTGTATTGCATCATGTTTTGAGGTGTCAAATCATCAAATTATCCAACTTTACATGGTGAGAAGCCATTTAACGCTACCATTGTTCTATTAGCAACGTGTATGTTATTGCGCATATCGCCACATGTTGTACTAGTTTCTGGTTAAATCGCCATTTTAAGTGTCATTTGAAGCATTTGCTGTGTTTTTGTTATAAACTTTGCTGCTTTTGTTCATATTTACCTGCGTTGACACGGTTACTAAACTACCATGCCGTTGAATGCACGTAGATTTGAACAAACATGTTTATAGACCGAAATGAATTGAACATGGAAATTAGTGGTGACCCAAATGCAGCCCAAAGTGACGTATTTTTTGCATGTGTTAACGCTAACTGATCAGAAGTGTTGAGCAGGGCGAGGTTGTACTGAGGGCATCGGGCGCTGAATGTTTATGGTCTCGCGAGCATGTGACAGATTAGTCCCTCTTTTTATAGTCTTCCCTTAACCTTGCAGTGTATGGTGCATGGGAGTCTGGACATGTCTTCTAACGTTGCAATGTTAATGTATTGTTTTCAGGGCTCCCGTTTAAAAGCGCCGCAACAGCTGACTAACCAGCGCAGTGTGATCACTTGCAACCCTCTCTGAAACATTCATTTGTTTTGGAGAATTGCAGTAGATATCCTCTGACCACTGCCGCCGCACGTCCTAAATCGCCCCTCAATTTGGAGAAAATGGTGCAAAATAAGATCACCGAAGTCACTGGATTCCATCGCTCTTTCAAGGTGAGACGCAGTGTTTTTGTGTGTGTTTTTATGCAGTTTTTAGACCGCAGACAAATGGCACTTGTCAGCATTGGTGAGGGCGGACTTGCCCTTGCTATTTATAAACACATCTGTTGCTTTCCCACATCTTCTGGTTGACACACATGTGTGAAACTGTTGCACGTGTAAATGCAGCCATGAAACGCATCAAGACATGACTAGACTTTGTCAAGAGCAGCAGATATTATGGACAGAGCTGATTATCCATTTCCTTTATTGATAACTGAGCACCCTGCTCCAAATTGCAGCAGTTTAATTGAACCTTTATGGGTGTGAGCACAGATAAATCTCTGTACAATCACCTGAAGCTAACCATTAACACCTACAGATAAACTCACTATTGATATGATTCTAAACAACTTGTTTTCTGTTTCAGGGACAAAATCCCTTTGAGTCAGATGACTTTACTAAAAATGGATCCCACCTCATTGATTCATTTAATTTTGACCCCTCCCCAAGACATGGTAAGTGAATGTATCTGCATATGTGTTTATTGTAATCTATTTATCCTGAGTACAAGCGTCAGCGTTCATGTAGAAGCTTGGGCAGTGACGTAAAATGTTGGCACTTGTTACAGACATGCCTTCCAGCCAGCCCATCGACATCCCCGATGCCAAGAAGAGGAACAAGAAGAAGAAGCGTTGCCGGGCAACAGACAGTTTCTCTGGACGATTTGAAGGTTTAAAAAAAAGCCTTTAAATTGAATTACAATAATAATCTATGTGTGTGGACATATATTCATGTTGAACTTTCTGCTGCAGATGTGTACAGACTACAGGAAGAGGTTTTAGGAGAAGGAGCTTATGCCAGGGTACAAACCTGTATCAACCTCATCACCAACAAGGAGTACGCCGTCAAGGTAACGCTGCTCATTCTGTTAAAGCAACAGCGTTTAGAGTCAGATCAGACACTGCAGTGACAGATGAGAGGCCAATCAAACAAGATCAGAGGGCTGTGGTTGTGGGTCTATAGACTGCTCTATAGACTCACATCTCTGATGTGAGCTGTTCTAAATGCATTGAGCTCAAAGTGACTGCATGGTTTTAAATGGAGGCTGTGATGTTTTGGTTTCTTGTTTAGGCTGACTGCTGCTATAGGCCAGTGTTGCAGCCTGTGCATTAATGCGGTGCAAACCCAGAGCCTCGTCAAGTTGTTTTCGTGCTCCACTTTTCAGTAAAAAGCGTGCAACACTAGCTGCTGCTGCAGACACTTCCCCTGTGTTTGTGTAGCTGCAGCCAATCAGAGCACAGGGAGGACTCTATCCACCCCTTTCTCTAGGACTCGAGCTGGCTATAGAGGGCGCTGGTGGTGAGAACATTGTGTACTGTTCACTGTGCCAAAACAAAACCCACACAGAGGAAGGAGGGGAGCGCGTTGTGACCCGGGCTGTTTACACTGCTTTGTTCTCTAACATGGGTAACTTTTTTTGTATCAGGAGGGAGTGGACTAGTGAGGACATGTCCTTGGCTTCAACCAACTTCCCCTTTGCTTTTTTATCTCTCGAACAAAACCTTATGAAACATCATTTTGATGATTAGGTAAAACTGTTTGTTTTGAAACTGAATGCCTTAACTGATCGACCTCTTGCATCAGGCGGTCTGAAACGTTAGGCTCTTTTAAGCTCCAAGAGGTGGCATTTAAGGCACTGTTACCCCCGGGAGCGGGTTTACATTTCAGAATAATAAATATTTCAGCAGGCTCGATGTATAGCTTGTGGCTTTTTTGTATTGGGTCAGTATTGTTTACCCTCAGATGAATTGTTAAATCGCCTGAGACTGGGGGAGCTTGGGGGAGGAGTTGCCCACATGGGGCAGTTGTACGAGACTGGGCGGGTGTTCCAGACTCCAGATGTCCCAGTCTTCCCCTCCCCCAAGCCTCCCCCCTCCAGACAAGCGCGGGTGATTTGTGGACGCCTGTGTTACTACTGAACAAAGCCCCAATACCCAGAGTTGCCAAGTTCACTTCTTTATTGTGACTTTGGACTTTTTTTGGAAAGTCATTTGCAAATGTTGAGATTTTTCACATCATAAAGTGGTGATTTTTAGCCTTTTACCTGTTCTGTTTTACATTAATGGACTCCATAATGACCATATACATTATACAGTCTATAAAACATTAACAGCTTGGATTTCAGTCATTTCTAAAGACATTATTAATGATAAATTTGCAAATATGCACATTTCAGTAGCACTAACGCAGTGGTCATACACATTTCACTAATTGCTTCTATCTGGGGCTTGTTTTTGTGGGACTCTGAAAAAAGCTTAGTTGCTTGTTGCACTGAAAATCTGGTAACCCAGGTTATTACTGGAACAAAAGCCCCAATAGCACCGAAAGGGTTAATCTGTCTGTGTATAGAGCCTGCTTCCCAAAGAGTTCATGTTTAAACTGACACTATTTGATTCTTGTTTTGTCCGAAGCTGCAGAAGTTGGGCAACAGGACGTCTTCCCCATAGCTTTACAGTATTGAGCAACATTCAACCATAATGAATGTTGGAGCAATGTTATGATCTGCTCTTTGCCCAAACAAAATAATTGAAAGTTTTGCTACATTACAGTAACACAATTATGACATCCCTAGTTGCAGTGTTTTGGTGAAAGTTGACTGTGCTGTTACTGCATGTTTTATATTGTAATCAAATCAAAATCTTAGTTGGAATGGTTGCACAGCTTGCAAATCTCAAATACCATAATTATTAAAGTAACATAATTAGCCCATTAAATGTTAAGATCTGCTCTTTGCTGAAACAAAATAAGTGAAAGTTTGGCTAAATTATGATGACACAATTAAGATTAGTGTTTTGGTGAAAGTTGACTCTGCACACTCTGCTGCCAGATCTGCAAGATATATCGCAATCAAAAATCACAATTGGCAAATCACAAAGACTCCAGTTATTAAAGTAACCTGCAAACAACTAAATGCCTGTCTCACCACGTTAAGACCTGCTAACCCAGAATTTGGAAGCATTGCAACGCTATCGCAATGCTTGTAAGAAAAATCTCAATTGGATATTTTGCCAGACTTATTCAACCTTAACTGCTGCTGACTCAAAACATAGTAGTGCACACTGCGTAGGTCTCCCCTCTCTCTTGTATGCACTTTAAGCCTAGTTACACACAGCACACCCCTGGCCCCTCAGTGCTTCAATAGCAGCCGTAATCTCACTACCAGGAAGAGAAACGATCCCAGCCCCCAGAGCTGACAATAACTAGCCTGGACTGGAAAATTCATGCTTTTTTTTTTTTTTTTTTTGCTTCACTGTCAGCAGTCTGTTGCAGCTGGTGGCCCCTCTTTGTGGTCCATTCCAGCCAGTGCGGTTATATTTAGATCCCACCATTTTTGTGTCATTATCGAACACAATTTAGGATCAGTTACAGAGCAGAGAAGATGGAGAGACTCAGAAGAGCACGAGACAGAAAATAGGTCAGACGTTGCGAAGGCTATGTTTAGTCATGCAGTGTTTTAGCATGTTTTGACGCTGGTTTGGCGCAGAGTTTCAAATGTAGGTTACACTATATATGCATCTATGTCATAGGGTTGAATAAACTGGGAAAGTGGAAGGAAGCCAAAGCTGGAGGCTGCACTGGCAATGTATAATCAGCTATATGGTTTATAGTGTCTAGGAAATGAGGCCGTGGCATTGGAGCAGTCAGGAAGGCGGTCTGCACCTAAATATGAACTCTCACACATAGCTCTGCGTTTTACTGTTGTGCCTATACTAAACACTGGGTTTGTACTTTATGGGATTTCACTATAAACTGTATCTCTGTTTGTTCACAGATCATTGAGAAAAGACCAGGTCACAGCCGGAGCCGTGTCTTCCGGGAGGTCGAGATGCTGTACCAGTGCCAGGGACATAGGTAAGGAGCGAATCAGACGAATAAACTAGGGTGGGATGAGATACAATTTACACAAGACTGTGAAGATTGGGTCCATGAGAATGAGACAAGATTTTTAACATAATTCCTAATGTATAAATTATGCCTCCAGTATTTTGGAAATGTAGGACCTGTAGCTGAACAACATATAAACCTTTTTTTTCAATCCAAATTTAAACAAATCTGGAAAAATGTGTGTGCAATCTTGATGTAATTTTATCTCGCAAGAGCTTGTAGCGCAAGATCTTGCCCCATCGCTTATGAATACTCACTTTGTATGTAAACGGTTGCTCATTTATATGTTGTATTTTTGCAGTAACATCTTGGAACTGGTGGAGTTTTTCGAAGAGGAAGACAAATTCTACCTTGTGTTTGAAAAGCTTAGAGGAGGTATGCAAATTATGGCCTGTTCATATCCATTGTTTAGAGTTGACACTTGACCATAACCACACAACATGTACTTTGATATCTGAACCAGCTGGTGTGGTCTTCTCCTTTCAGGGTCCATCTTGGCCCACATTCACAAGAGGCAGCGCTTCAGTGAACAGGAAGCCAGCCTTGTCGTGCAGGACATTGCGAGTGCTTTGGATTTCCTACACAACAAAGGTTAGTACAGCCTCAGGGCACAGTTTAACTTTACAGCCTGTTATCCTAAACGAGCGCCAGAACAACAGCTAAGATTACATGCAAGAAGTGCACTGGAGTTGCCTTTACAGCTCTTGTGCAATATACAAATGTTTTCTGGTTGTAAAGTGGACTGGACATTTAATTGGTCAATGGCGTTTTAGTCAATAAAATGCTGAGTCGACTTAGACAAATTTTGGTTTAGATTAGAAGGATTTATATGGGGCAACAGCAGAAAGAAGTTGGTGAGTGAGTTAGCTGAAGATTTGGTATTTGTATATAAAAAGGCAGATTGAAAGTAAAGTCTTTTATATAATTTCACTGTATGTAAGTACTTTCTCCCCCTGCTTAAATGGTTGTTGTTGCATGAATTCCTGTGCAGCTTTAGTTACTGCTAGCTACTGGAGGTTGCTAATGAATTGTCTTGTGTTACAGGAATGGCACATAGAGACTTGAAGCCTGAAAATATTCTCTGTGAAAGTGCAGACAAGGTGAGTTTCAGCACTGGATCCTACATTAGCCCTAACCCAACACATGAAACTGGCTACAGCAACTGATTTCTTGTGAGTTTAAATTATCTTAAATGTTCAGAAATGGCATAATCAGATTTTGATGTGTGTAAAAACATAGTAATGGGGCCAAATAACGGCCGTGGCTAACATGTTTGTCTACTTTGTCTACTCTTTAGATTTCTCCTGTCAAAATCTGTGACTTTGACTTGGGAAGTGGGATCAAGTTGAACAGTGACAGTTCTCCGATCTCCACCCCAGAGCTCCTCACACCAGTAAGTTCAACATATTTTAATTGGAGGTAATCTCTGCTGATAGTAGGAGATACTATTTTTAATCTAGTCCAAGGTTAATTACTCTGTGGATAAGGGTGGTGCTTTCAATGGTTGTAAAATGTTATCAAGTATCTGCTGGATTCCTATTGGACAGTCATTAGTGGTGTCAATGGCAAGGAAGCGTTCTGATTGGCTGAAAAGATGCTGTGTTAAAAAGGTTAAGGCAGTTCATTGTGTTATTTCTTTGAAGCGGAGATATTGCTTCCTGTATCAGAGTTATTGACGAGCTATCACTGGAGTTTAACATCCACAGCCTTTCTCTTATCGGCAGTAAATATTGAGCCCCGCGAGTTTGAGAGGTCGCATTTGTTTAACCCTCAGTTTGGCGTCACTACAGAGCAGAGCCGTGCCTCAAAGTGCATAGTTACGCAGCAGCCGCACTGGCAGTTGCTTTCTGTCATCATATGAGGAGCAGTGACGGAGCAGAGCAGGTGAAAGGAGCTGGAATGTAGGGGCTTTTTCTGCAGTAACTTATCTTCCCTTAGTCACTGGGCTGGATCAGGCGCCTATCCCGGGACTATTTGGGGGTGAGGCCCTTATTAGTTTGTCTGGAGGTGTCATGTGGTTTAGTGTTGCAACAATCTCTCAGGTTTCGGATGGAAAACGAAAGGTGTCTGAAAGGAGAGGCATAGGGTTTCACTTTGAACAGTAGTTTTTGTTTCACATGTGGAATTTGTGCTATCAGCAATTTTTGAACCAGCTTCAAAGTAGTAGAAATCACTTTGCAGTAGTATCACAATACACTACTCAATTTTGATACTAGGCTTCATGCCACAATGATAAAAACGATGATCTGCTTAAAATCATAGCCATTTTAATATTACTTTGTGGTTTTATATTAGTTCAGGTGGTGCTATTCAGGAAAGGTTCAAATTTGTATTAGTTTTTTCATCAATATTTGTTCAAATGAGTATCTGGTTTTGGCAAAATGTATATAGAAATAGAGATTTTAATCAAGATGTCTGCAATCCCTCAGTCATCCTGTCATCATGGATCATACCTGAACTGAGTTTTTCTTTTTGATATATTTTGACAACTTTGCATTCATCCAGTTAGACCATTTTACACATTGTACTTTGTCACACCCCTGGCAAACGAACCACTTGTCCCAAAACATAAAATGCCTGATTTAAGTTTTAAATCCTCAGAAATAGTACAATATCAAGCCATTTTTGTTTGTGTTCTACTTTTTCAACCTTGTGTGTGCTTACAACTTATTGCACATTTGACATATTTTCTTGAGGACAGGGTGCTCTGTTACAGCCTTGGTATATAATAAAGAAACACACTGTGACTTATACAAGGCCATGTCTTATGAAAAACAACATGGCTCTTTTAAAGATGTGGGGAAAAAAACATCCGCCAGCAGTCACATACGCCTGTGTTTTTCTTTATGCTCTTCACACAAAAGCAGCTTCTAGAAGATGTGCTTGTAGTCTGCCCCCTCCTATACATAGTAACTGTGCTCTGATTGGTCGGCTGAGAGGCAGGGGGAGGGGTGTGTTCTGTGGTCTCGTCCTGCCTTGTTTTCTTAGCACAATTCAGAGGAAATGTGGCTCCTGCCTTTCTTTTAACCACAGATTTTTAGAGCTGCAGCCAACACTTACTTTAGTAGTTCACAAGTTAAATTAAATAGTTGGTGTGCAATTGACCGAATCTGAATAGAGCCCGTCAGTAAAAGCAGTGTGGTTTGGTGCAGTTAGAAATGAGAGTTCAGACTTTGAGCAGTGCCGTTTAGCACAATAGCCAAATTTCTTCCTGCAAAGTTGATAGAAATGGATTATTAAAAGCCAATTAAAATAAGATGAGACAGAGCCATATACTGGAAAAAAGAAATGGTAAACATGGCGTAGTAATAAAAAAACTATTTCAATAAAGAAACTGTCGTAGTAATCTTCATGTTACAGGCCAGTTCATGTTCATTCTTCCTCGTGGAAGTCTAAATTGGCTGTAAAAATCTTTTAAAAATGCCCTGCACAGGTAAGTGGATAGCGGCACCTTTCTAGTAATTGCTATTTTTAGTTTAACAGAAACTCGACATGCTCCTACCTGTCTTTTTGTTTGACGTTAAATATTTGTGTCCGCTCAAAGGTTCACGTTTGCACTATGTGAAACGACCCCAGGCAGTCTCTGTGATCAGTTTGTAGCTGTTGTCTGTTGAGACTATGACACCTATGACACAGAACACACCCATCTAAGCCTCCTAATTTAAACAAAACATGGTAACACACCTCGACATATGTCATATCCTCATAGCAAAATGATAAACTTCACCAAAATGGCAAAACTAGGAAGAAAAAAAGCCAAGACTTTTGGTCAAATATAATCATGTTTACTATGTTTTAGAGAAACCGGTAGTCTGAGCCAGTGGTGGAAAAAGTACTCAAGTGTGACTATGACGGGTTAGACTAATAGACCTCTGCTCTTCTAATCCTCCTAACTTAAATCCTCTAGTTTACAAACACCACATACACGTCAACAGCAGCAGTGCAGTTAAAGTGTGGTCTGATGGTCACATGATTGTCACAGGAAATACCCAGACCGGAGACCAAATGGCAAAAATCCAGTGCGGTAACAGTTCCTGGTACGAAGCCCAGGCCGACTTTAAAGTGGCTGTGATGTGACGCTTACAGTAAAAACCACTACTGCAAATGAAAGCTGAGGTTTTCCAAAGAAAGGCTACAAGATTTTTAAGTACTTTGGTGTACCAAGTTAGGAAGTGTCAGTTAATACTAAGCTAACAACAACAACTAGGATGCTAATTATCAGACAATAAAATGCATTATAATTAGATGCAGACAGCACACAGCAGAGTTATTTTGATCTCAAAAGCTTCTTACACAATGTATCTGTACTGGGGCAGGACACATTTTAGAAATCCATGGGAAAAAATGTTGTACAGGCACTTGAAGAAGAAACGCCTCACCTATTTGTTTACATGGTGCATATGGCCTGAATAGAGAGTGGGCAGCCAACCAGACGTGAGGCTATAAACTGGGGGGATGGGCCGTGTATTCTGGCCTAATACTGAAGGAGCTTTGTCTGAGGAGATTCCTGTGCTCTAAATTTTGTTACATAAGATGTAAGGAGGTGGGGTTTGAGGACAGCTGGTACTTGGTACTGTGGCACAATGGACTCGATATATTTTTGTTGAGCAATGCAAATGTATAGGGCAGTGCTTATTTCCCTATAGACTAGAATGTGGGTCATTTAAGGCAGCACAGAGGTGGGGGAGAATTGCCAAAATTATATTCAAGTAAGTGCCGTTACTTCAAAATACTATTAAAGTAGAAGTACTAAGTATAGTGGTTCACGAAATTACCCAAGTAGAAAAGTATTTGGAGAAATGTCTGCTCAAGTAAGAGTAACTGTCTGAATTTATACTTTGAAGTCGATGTAAATGGAAGAATAAAACATTAAAATTGTAATTCTGAGTAGTTTTCATGAAATCTGGCAATTTCAAAGTTACATGTTAGTTAGTTAGTTAAATGTAGTAGAGTACTGGCCACTTCTTTGCTCAAAACCTAGTCTCCATAGAACAGTTTGCTCTTTAAGGTATTTTCCAGTTACATAAAGAAATAACCTCGTTCATGTAATGTCCTGCCGCAGTCCGACCCGCTTTCTTGTACTCCATAAACTGTTCACACAACATTTGGCGTTTAAGTTATGTAACCTCCGAGTGGCCCATCCTGCTCTCTGGCACCACATTCAACCAATCCTCTTTTCCGAGGCTGGCCTAGTTTCCCTTCAGTCGCTACATAACACAGCATCAACACAGTCTCCAGGCTCTGCAGCGGTCAATGATGACTCACTGCCCCCACAGCAGATTATTAAAGCAGCCCTCTCTACTGCCAGCCTGGATAAAGAACTTACAGGAGAGTTATCAACAAATGTGTCCTAAAATATCAAAACTAGATACTCATTTGAACAGGTATTGATGCTGAAATAAAATGGGTTTTTAGTATGATGAATAATTAAGACTGTAGCTATGGCGATTAACTATGCATTATAAAATCTTCTGCAGCATTTTGACTGGTTTTTTTCGTCAATTGAAAGCTATTTTAAAAATTTGGACCATTGCAAGAGCGCTAAACAATTTAAATCTATATCAGTGCTCTATTAAGTTGTAATATTAAATACTGTTGTAACAAACTGCATAAAAAGTGTTCCATAGTGGTGTCAAAACTGCGACTTGAGTGTTTTACTTGGTATAGAAGGTATAGGTTGAAATTGTAGGATCGTGGCAGCACTGATGGTAGTAATAATGGCACTTTCATTCTGTAGGAAAATTACTGTTTAAATCTGAGCTGGATGACTATCACATGTTTAGCTATAGAGGCCCCAGGTCACTGCTCTGCACCACGAGGCGTCAGCTGAACCTGGAATGTGAATTTCTGTTCTGAGTCTGGCTGTGTGTTACTGTGTTGGGGTAGTTCTGCTCTGACTGTGTGTTTGTGTGTTTTACAGTGTGGTTCTGCTGAGTACATGGCTCCAGAGGTGGTGGAGGCCTTCAACGAGGAGGCCACCATCTACGACAAGCGCTGTGATCTGTGGAGTCTGGGGGTCATCCTGTACATCATGCTGAGCGGGTACCCCCCGTTTGTGGGCCGCTGTGGGGGCGACTGTGGCTGGGAACTGGGGGAGCCCTGCCACACCTGTCAGGTACAACCAGAGCCTCATTAACTCTAGTGCAGTTTCACTTGTCCAGTCTACTGTGAAGTAACATGCTCCTTTGCCCACAGAACACCCTATTTGAAAGCATCCAGGAAGGAAAATACGAGTTCCCAGAAAAAGACTGGGCTCACATCTCCTCAAGTGCCAAAGACCTCATCTCCAAACTTCTGGTTCGAGACGCCAAAAACCGACTGAGTGCCAGCCAGGTGCTGCAGCACCCCTGGGTGCAGAGGGTAAGTCCTGCAGACCTGAGTGTTATTAATGTAAGGTTTAGGGTTTGGAGCACTAATGGTCTTTTTTATATATATTTAGGGTGCTTCTGAGATTCTGCCAACCTCCATCCTGCATCAAAGGTGAGCACTCTGTCCATTATTAAACTGCCTCTTATGTAAACCTAATGTCTGAGACTTATAAATGTAATTATATGTTGTTTTGTTCATTAGAACCAGCATCACCCGGGACCTGACCTTCTTTGCGGACAAAGCCATGGCTGTGAACAGGCAGCTGGCGGAGCAGGATGGGATGGAGGAGCAGCAGCAGCAGGACGCTCCCTTCGTGGTCACAGCGAGTGGGTCGTCCGTGCGTCTCTCTCCTCCATCGAACTCCAAACTCGCCCGGCGCCGACAGAGGAATAGCCAGCCCAAAACAGGCCCTGTGTCGGCGGCGGAGCTCCGAAAGCTCCTGGCTCCTCTGGTCATTGTGGGGGACTGTGCCTGACCTCAACGGGACTGTCCATCAGAGCTGAGACCAGACGACTGCCCCGCATCCCGCACTTTCCCAACTCCACCCCCTCCCCTCTCGACTCCACCCTCTCCTGACCCCGCCCCCTGAGCCTGGCCCAGCTCTGCCTCGTCAATGCCTTCTGCACTTCTGCAGCACTTCTGAAGCACAAAGACATGTGCACGCTCATGTTTGGGGCCAGGGTTCATTTGGGTGGGACATTTCCTAAATTATAAATATTATTTTTCATACAACAGTTTGGAAGAAATGGGACACTTTCTAAGACTAAGACACCAAAGGACTCGTTGTGCTGCTCCCACGTTACAACTGGATCCACTGTGAATTTAAGTTATGGGATGTTCTGCCTGTATGTATCTGCATGTAAGCCCTATCTGCACATACGTACACGCTTATGCAATACTACGCCATGAAGTCTTTGAATGGATTCAGTCGAAGGTCTAAGGGCTGTGAGCCACTGCTGCCCGTGCCTGGAGCAGTTTTTTTTGTTTAAGTTTGTGTAAAGATGAACATATTGGCCGTGCACTTAAAATGAGAATGTTTTTTCCTGTACCCAGCCAGCCATGACTTACTGTTGCACAAATGTATGCAGAGTCTACAAACCAAATGGGCCCCATCCTCGGTGTATTCAGTGTTAACATTGTGAGAGGGTCTAAGCATGGCCACACTATACGGCTGGAGTGAGGAAAAGTTAAATGGAAAATGAAACTCAGTGTTTTCAAATGACATGTCCCCTTTACAACCAGTACTTGTACATTTTTTTTTCTATTTTTTTATTGTCCTAATATTTTGGCAGTAAATGTATGTATCCCTGTTGGGTTTGCAAAAGCACATTTCAGCAAATGTGACATTTTTCATTTCTATAAAACACACACAAACTTTTGGACCTTTTTTCAGGGTTAAGTTTCACTTTTCTGTGATTCAATGAAACCCTTTCAAAATGAGATGTATGGACAAGCGATTTCCAAGCAGCAAATCAAATATGAAAAGCAATTTCAAAACAGAAAAAAAAAAAAAAAAAAATTAAAAAGGAAAACATTCCAAAAAAGAAAAAAAAAAAGTCTTCCATTGACATTTTTGTAATATTTTGGAAAACTCCATGTCAAATGTGCCACACTGATTTTGTTTTTGTTCTTTCTCATTTTGGTATGGCTTTTAATAAGCTTTTTTTTCTATAATTTTTAAGCAGGTGCTGTTGAGTTCAGGTTAAACACCGGATGTTTTCCTTATTTTTATATGTTGGTGTTTTTTAAGTTCAAAGTGGTGAATGAGGAGCGTTTGAGTTTGTCTGGAGCGTTCAGGCCCAGAGAAGGCGAGATTTTAAGTTTTATTTTTTATGTGTAAAATGCTACGGCAATAATCTTTTTTTGTTCTTTAAGCTAAAACTCATAGAAACTGACGGCAAGTGGACTGAGGTCTCACAACACTGTAGTCATTTCACCAAAGAGTAGTATCCTTCCCCAAACTTTCCCTTCCACACTCGCCCTATGCCCTTCCACTCTATACATGTTATAATTGGGGCTGCATCAATTAATCAACTAATCAATAGACTATAAAAAATATTGTCTTATTTTGATAATTCTTATTTGGACTTTGCAGATTCTAAAACATATGCCAAAAGACAGTGGCATTAAATCAAAATGTCAAAATCTGACATTATTCATTTCTAACAAAACTTTATTCATAAATATTCTACATCTAGAAGCCTTCAGTCACCAGATTCCAGTATTTGGTTGAAAATGTATTTAGAAGACTAGTTGGCTAAGCAAAATCATAATTGCTGACTAGTCTACTAAAATGATTAGTTGCAGCCATCGTTGTGATGTAGTGATGGAGAGCAGGGCCTGTTTGGGGGAGTTTTAATGTGATCCATCGACACAGTGATAAATCCTCTGGAAATGGCTCTTGGTTTCACACAAGCTGTTCTGCTGATATAAGGACACTGTACTAGTTGGAAATCTATTCTACAGATGCATCAATATGGGTTTTATGTCTTATAGTAAGACTTACTTGAATTTGTGTATGCAGCTGTTTCTTCTCCATTTGGGAAACTACTTTGCTTATAATTGAAGAGCATTAAGCTGAAGATCAAGGCAATCTTTGGGTTTATGAAATACCTTTACAGTTCAGTATTCTGCCTTCTCCCTTTTCAGCGTAAAGCGTTTATTGTCCCTACTTTTGATAGGGTTGGATTCTCAGAGACGCACACACTTTGACCACACTTTCTTGTACCTGGTATAAGACTTTTTCGGGTCATGACCATTTCTATTTTTGTGTGGTGTGGCAGTGTTTTTCAGCTGCCTTTTACTGGGGAACGGGGACAGTTATATCAAGTCTCAGTTTTGTGTTTGTCATTGAAGTACGGAAGAGTTCAAGTCATTCGTCCAGATAGACTCTGAACCTCCATGTTGAATGTAGCCTTGAGGCAAAGCATTTACAATCCAGCACCGATCCAGTGTAATCTCCCAGACATGCATCAGACCATCTGTGGGTCCCACATTGGAAACCGTCTCAAGACTCTCACCCCAGGCCCATTGTACTCAATGGAAGACGATTGGAATTAACTCCTTTAATACAAAATATTTTTGATTTAAAATAAGCACTTTACTGTACCATGTGAATGATTGCAGTTCACTCAAGGCAACATTTGACAGTTGCTACAGAATTTTGTATTGTTTTTCTAAAAAAATGCAATAAAAAGCTTTGAAACAAAATAGATGGTTTTGTCTTTTATATGGTTAATTTGTGTGAGGATATATAAACCAACACAGACACATTTACTTTATGAAGTCATATATAAACCAACATTTATACTCTACACTTCAGAAGGTCACCATATATTATAGAGGCAATACATACTGTATAATGCCAATAAGATATTTTGGCCACCCAACTGAAACGTGCTTAAACACAAGTTGAAAGAGACTGTGAATTACCCATAAAGTTAACAAGTTTGTTTATAATAAAAAAAGATTCAAAATAGACTCAATGTATCTGATATTCAAATTTGGCATATCTTCCTGTACTTTAATAATAATCTGATACAATGTTACAGATTTATGCTAGGCCACTATATATATATTCATATCATGTGTCTACTACAAACACATTTTCTCTATAAACATGTTTCAGTTGCTCAACACTCCTGATTTAAATTTATGTTGCTGTAGAAACTTGTTCCTCCTGTAGTGACGAACAGTTATAAATCAACCTGGCACGTCGTCATGAAACACGTGAGCGTTCTGAGAAGTCTGTTCAAACACAGCTCTTTTCTGATCATAAGGAAACTGTAGGTCTACACTTGATTTACAGCTACAGACCAAACCCATGTGTCTGAAATAAAAAAATAAAAATAAAAGTTCTAAACAGATGCAGAGTTATGTGTAATAAAAGGAACTGTAAGATTTTTATTTTAAATCCATAAACATGAAGTAACTGAAAAGCAGAATGAGCCTCACATGAGTCACTTGTGTTGCCAGATTCAGTGTTTTAATCCAGCTGCTTTAAACCTAAAAGGACTCTGTATATAGATCTGATGTATAATGCATAATCCTAAAGCCTAGTCACTAATATAAGTGGTCAGATTTAACATTAAAATACACCTCTAGCCCCCTGTCTGGGAGTATGACACCATCACATTCAGAAAAGTGCAGTAACACGGCACTTTCAATGTACAAAGAGCATTCATAATTTAGGATAGATGAGATGTATTTGTGTTAATATCATTGTCGAACAGTATTCAGGAGTTTTTCTTCCAAATATTGACATTTAAAGGTAAGATATAGAGAAATTCTGTTGTATATTACAGGATCAGATGTGTAACTTATGCATCTTCAAATGGAAATAAAAGAACATTTGGGTTTTTGTTGTTTTATGTGAAGCACTTTGTCGTTTTTAAATGTGTTATATAAATAAAATAGCTGAAAAATGAAGCTAAAGAGGTGGCTGTGCGATATAATGTAAGATTCTACAGCCCAGATGAATAGGCTTCGTTTTGAAATCAAAGTTATAATAGTAAAATAAAAATTCAAATCTGTCACCTGGACAAAAAGGAGTTGTAGGAGTGAAGTTGGGATTACACAGACATCGTTAATTTATTAATTTTACTAAACGTTAACAACAATTTTAGGCCTTCGCAATATTAAAATGTCTATATTGACATGCGACAAAAAGACAAAAACAAATATGAACTGACAAACGTAAACAAGAGCAGTTTTTATGTAGAAAAAGTCTGAATATTGTATTGTTTGTTGAGGAAATACGGCACTTCAAAACTGTATCTTTTGTGATTTTCTGATTGCTTTTGATTCAAACTGCGATTACGATTTGTGATTAATCTCTGAGCCCTTTTATCGGACCGTTCGTATTAACAACATCACTTCCAGACAGATTGGTCACAGTACACTCTGCACACTCCCCCTTATTACTGAAAATAATAAATACACAATCATTTCTATGTGTTTTCCTGCCAGTTAATCAGTAGTTTTATATTAACTCCAGGTTTATCTTTTGGCCAAGGTTGAGGTTGTTTCAAATGATGCGTCTAAAGCTCTTATCAGTAGCACTCCCCGATACGCCAGCTGCCCATGTCACCCACGGCCTTGGCTATAAAGTAAATACAGGGTTTAGATCACTCAGTCGTGGAACAGGTGGGGAGCCAAAGCTTCAAGAGTACGACTACTTCAAAATACAACTACAAAAGGTGCCGTTTCTGATTTATGGCCTTAAAAATCTGAAAAACAAAACTGCAGTGGTCCGTAGTTATTCCTCACTTACCTTATGCATTCTGAGCATCGTAATGACTCACCACGATGAGTTTATAAGCGCTTTTCACAACTTTCAGAGACCAGAGCGGAGTTTTATGACAACGACTAACATGCACTTCCTAATTCTCAGAAAATAAGCCACTTTCAGAGACTTATTTTCGATCTCTGGGACGAGACAAATTTAGCTTAAAAACGCGAGGGGAAAAAAGCGATGTCGTGAGAGGCAAGAGCCAGTTTTTTCCTGTTGATTACGTTGTACTTTGTCATGAAATATCCAAAAAGGAAATGTAAAAATGTTGAACCTGCTCATTTCTGTTAGTGACTGGACCCAGGAACTCACCGTATTACAAATATCTGCATTTTAACAATATTGTATTTAGTTTAGCATCATCTGTATTAAACATTCTTGGCCTATAGAGCAGCAGGTTGTATCAAACACAGCAATACCGTTCAATAGTTACTTGAATAAATGTATATAAGTAAATCTAACAAAGTATTATGTCCATAATTATGGTCGCTCACATGTAGGGCTGTCAAAAGTCGTTTTAGATTCGATTAGTATCCGATTTTCGATAGATTGGCATTTGAAGATGTATCGATACTAAAAAAGTCACATCAACAGGACATGACCTGTCACGATAATCACTTTTTCGACTTGTATTGTTCCAGCTTTCACATATTGAACGATAATTTTGGGCTCAATATTTCTCGTGCGTACTTTTGTCTACATTTTCTTTGCAATAATGGGGAGGTTTGTTATAGGATTTGAGCTGTAGAGGGTTGAGTAAGTCACTTCTATGGCTTATTGTTGCTTCATTCTGCGATCTGTCCATTTACAAAGTGGTTTACTGGGATTATCCTGCTTTACGGTTATTATCGTTTATCGTGATATTTCTCTGTAGTGATATATCATGCTTCACAATGGGACAGAAATGAACCCTTCCTGAATATTTTTAAAGTGTTTTTGAGCTGCATCAGAACAAATATAAGACACAAAGACTAGTTTACGCACTGAGGGATTACACAAATATAAGGCCGCATGGGAAAATCCAAGAAATTACAATGATTTAATGTTGAAAATACTGTCTAAATAAAGTGTTTTTTGAGTGTTTTTTGTTATCATCGTGGTATCTGAATCGGTCTTGAGCATCGAGTCTTAAGTCATCGAGTTTAAAGTGTTAGTATCATGACAACATCACTCACACGTCGCAGGTTTCACTTTGCAACAGTCAACACCACTGTGAAACACGACACATGCCCAGGCTGAGGAAGCGAAGTTTGAACCTGATGCAACCTTCTGCAAGAGGCGGTGTATGGCTCCCGGTCCCCCCCCCCTCTGTGCACCGCACGCTCCCACAAGACTCTAAAGGACTTCTGCTGAATTAGCCAAATACCAGTTTAGCAATTCACCACTCTGCAAGTCACAAAACGGCAGTCTGGCTTCAGTCATTGTACACGACCATAGTACTGTGTGAGGGAGCGTGCTAGTCTATGGTATCGTGGCTAAAAGTTTGAATTTTTTATTTTGAATGTAATAACCAAATAAAATAAATTTAAAAAAATACTACTTACTACTAATACTAAGAAAGTCATATTTAAAATTATTTTTAAAAATTTTTTAAATGAGATCACCTGGAAATTTATGCAACATATAAAACAGGGAAAGTCTATTAAAGAGCCCATATTACACTATTTTCTGATCTGTTCTAATGCAGTTAGAACAGATCAGTTGCGTTTTGTTTCATTCACACATGTTTAACACAAAAAACTGCATATTTAAGCTGTGTTCTTCTCTCAAACAACACTCCGTTCCACCTTGTGATGTCATGAGGTAATACAGGAACTCAACTGTGTTTTTAGACTCCATACACCTTCACTAGAATCATTTGGATCATTTCACCTCTAGAAATACCAATCTCTCCTGAACAAAAATGTAAAAATGTAGCTGTTAACTTGAAAACTACCACTTCATGACATCGTAAGGTGGAACAGAGCATTTTGAGCTTTGAGTAACACTTTATTTTTAGTCTGTCTACATCTCTAAACATGTGTGAATGAAACAAAACACAACTACAAGTAAGTGTATTTTTGAGGAGATAACAGCTTTATAAACACGGCTCAAAGCTCACAAAAGTCCATTTTACATAATATGAAACCTTTAAAAGATCGATAATGTTGTGATGTTGTAATGTTTAGGACGGGGGTTAAATCGAAATGCATCAAAACGAGCCGATTAAAAATGAAGCAATTCTGTGGAGTTTGACTTAGACTTTAACCAATACATTTAAAAATATATTTTAGCACATTTCTGTTGGATTTATATTATATTCTTGTCTGGCCACTGCAAAAAAAAAAACACAGATTCTCATTTTTTGGCAATATCACATCATACTGCCCACCTCTTCATAGATAAAGTATTGAATATTAATGTTTGGACCAATCTTATAAAAAAAACTGTCAAAACTACATTGTCAAATCACATATACAGCGTCATGAAGCTTCTGAAGCGTTTTGAATGATTAAAATCTTTATCAGCACCAGTACAAAGCCAAATAGTGATGTCAAATAGGAGTATTACTACTACTACTACCACCACGTTGAATGAAAACTGCATTCTGTTGTATTGAAAACTTCCTTAGTATCAAAATCAACCACAATTTAAAAGGCGTTAATCTAAACTGAAGCCCACATGACTGAGCTGTGGAATACATGAATTTAATGGTTATTTTATAAAGATATACAGTATTTTGTCTATTTTTCACACTGATTTTTGACAACCTTTCACCTCCTGATGTACCCGAGGACCAGGCTCGTGCTCTGGGCTCGACCGTGCGCTCGTGTGAAGCAGCAGGGGTCAGTGAGTCTATTGACATTCTCTCCCAGTCAAAAGAGTGGGCTCCGTCTTATCACGTTCTACGATTACTAGTGAGCATAAGTCATTGAGTTTAAATGAGTCGATGATGTTTCTCTGAAAGGAATTTAAACGCAAATGAACCGATGTTGTGTCTTGGGGTTACTTAGGGAATATAAAGTGATTTACAAACAATATATCCGGCCTTCAGTAAGTATTTTTCTGTGTAAAACTTGTACTGCCAACTTTGTACGGTAGTTTAGACCTCCCTCCACAAAAAAATTCTGAAATTCATTAGATTTTTGTATTAGTTTAGCAGCTCTTCTCCCAAATCTTTCCAAAATTGTTCAGTCTATTCATTTGAACTGTGTTTTTAAATCAAAATTATCACAAAAATGCTGGCGAGGGTTGTCTAAATGATCAAAAATCAGATGCTAAACTATGATTGAAATGGGATTTGAGCAAGAGGACGCAGAACAAACTTGGATTATGGTGTCAAAAAAATCAAAATCTGTCAGTTATCGAGCCAGTTCATCAGTATTTTTATTTTTTTGTTGTCAGGATACAAACATTTCAGTGTCTATGGGTGCGTTTCTCAAGCTGTGGTACATGAGCTTCTTCAGATGGTACTTGGACAGCTCTTCAGTTTGTAGTTTTGCCCAGTTTAGAGTTAATTTTTATCCACTTTTTGTCTTCCTTTGGATCATTTCTTTTTAGAACTGCTTTTACACTTGGTTTAGTCCTAGATTAGACCTGGAATAGTTCAAATCTGTTGGTACGGGAGAAGTCGAATCTTTTCTTTGGTGGTATCTGGTGTGAGAAGATTGAGTATTTACAGTTACAGTATTTATTTATTGCTACTACCATATACCATTACACTGTCTGCTTGCTAAATATACTGTACGGGGAAAGCGATTTCCATGAACACACAGCCACGTGCTTGTAACAGAGAGGGCGGTAATACGGCTGAACGATTTGGAAAACATGTTATTTTTCTGATTTCCGATTTACGTTTTACTAATGAGATTCTGTTCAAAGTTCACATTTTCACATGTTCTGTACAGATAAGGTAAAACTAGATATTGTTTGTGGAGGAAATGATGATACTTCAAAAACTGCAGACAAAAATCTACTTTTTTCCTCATTTTCTCAACAATGTTCAGATGATTTTTTTAACAATGCATCAGGAATGTGCTAAAACGTGCCAGACAATGCTGCGGTTGTGGTTCAAGTATCGCACCAGGAAAGAATGGACCTTCAAATGAACCACAAAACAGCAGAAATATCGCTTTATATTCTTCTTTGAGAGGCGAGACACTTCTATCCATTTAAGTTTAATCAGCTGTTTTAATGTTATATTGTTGCAGTTGTAATTATAAACCGTGAACTCAATATTCTAGTTTTGCACATCTCCAGAATAACTGCGATATTGTCAGTTTTTCAACCCGAAACATGCACCTTTACCAAAATCCTCCAGCAAAAGGTAGTCCTGACCACGCCTAGCTCAAGATCTGGAAATGGGTCCCACTCATAGGCTAAGTATAAAGAAGTGGACTAAGGAAGAGTGTCAGTCAAAAGAAGCTCGGCGATGGCAGTTATTTGGAGTAAAATATTAGGAATTCGAGCCGCGAGTATCATAGTAACGAAAAAGCCAACCAAAAAGAGCCAATCTGGAGCGAAGCTGTTGAAGGTAACGCCTCGTCCCGCCTGGTTTAGCAGCAATACTGTCAATCAAACCTGTTGCTAACACCAGGGGGAGCGACCTCGGAGAAAGAAGGCAGCAGATTCGTCTGTTATTAATGTTCATATCTTGGTTTACGGACAAAATAGCAAAATAAAAATACCAGGGTCATGTAGAGTGGGTTAATATGAACATTTTAAGACCATTTTTAGACTGTCTCACGATGGTTTAAACCAGGTGTGTCAAACTCATTTTCACAGAGGACCACATCATCAAAATGGTCGCTCTCAAAAGGCCAAGTTACAAATATTGCACAGATATGAAAAAATGTCTGCATCTCAAAACTGATATTTTAAGACAGTCATACCTTTTAATTTACGTCGTCGCGGGCCACATTTTGCCCACGGGCCTTGAGTTTGACACATGTGGTTTAAACCCAGCTCACTTTCCCTGTTAGTGGGTGAACGATCCAACGCTTGGTGAATTCTGCTTCACAATGACAGGAAGAGCCGACATCGAAGGATCAAAAAGCGACGCCACAAGCCAGTTATCCCTGTGGTAACTTTTCTGACACCGAGTGCTTCAAGCCACCGCAGCAGTAACAGAAAGAGGAGCGACAGTTTTCTAATGTAAAGTGAAGTGGAGCCCTAGGTTGCCCCAGCATCACTGAAGGATGGGTCAAATGCAGAGAACAAATTTCCCTACAAGGACAGCACAGTCACCTAAACTTCTACCTCTACTTGTAACTGTAAATATATAAGCACAATATGCATCCATCATTTCATAAAAGCGCCAAATACATCAACTGAAAGTGTAAACAAAGATAATGCGCTGTAAAGGCAGATTAAACACTATAATCTATAATCTTAAACGCTTTTACAAGAGTCTATTTTCAGAGCGCTCCATTTCCTGTAGTGTAAACATCTCACAGATGTTCAAGGCCTTTGAAAACAACACTCCAGATTAAGGCTGAGCGATATGACAGATGATGCACCTTTTACCCCATATTAATCAATTCAATTTTATTTTTCTCATTTAAAAAGGAACTGTAAGTAAGATTGATTTTAAATGTCATCATCTTGTTTTATACGTGTCCCCTGATACGAGAGACATGTTCAAATCAAAAACAAATGTATTTTATGTTTTATTTTTATGTTATAATTCAGTGTTTTGGTTCTCAAGATGATTTAAACCTAAAATGACTCTCTGATCTGAAACCTCGTCACCTCAACCCCAGCACCTGCAGACAATCATTAATTAGTGCTAGTGCAGCTCAGTGATGGAGGACACATACGAGTTTTTCTCAGCCTATCTGCACGTTTGGGCACTGGCAACCCAGGAAAAAAGCACAGACTACATTTTTTTTAACAAATTAAATGACTTTCAATATTAACTTCTTGAACATAAACAATACAGACTTTTAATCAGTGTCATTTCACATAAACGAGTCAAATTCCTTCCTCCAAAATCACATACTTTCACTGACGGAGGAGGCTGCAGGTATATTGTTCTCATAACATTCATCTACTTTAGACAAAGCTCAATACACACATGTGAACGGGCTCCATTAATTGTAATCAAATTGGACTGTGTGATTTGGTCATTTTAAGTCAAAGGTTTATTTTGGTTATATATAGTTTTCTGCCAATGTGCAAAAACCTCACATTTCTCCATCTTCTCTGTTGTTATTGTTAATGCTCCTGGATGTTTAAAACGTGCACTGTGAACAGAATCCTCCTTTGAAACCATTGCAACTCTAATAATTGCAGTACTTGTGCAAAAAAATTAAAAATCCATGCATAAAACTGAGGCAGCTTAACAGGTAAAGCTTAACATCTGACTCCCTAAATATCATTGGCCCACAGAACCACATTTGTTTGCAGAGTTCTTATGTTATTGCTTCTTCTGCCAGTGCCTTGTATAAAATGTTCTGTTTATACAGACTTGTGCACTTGATGTTTGGCTTTGAGAGCAGTAGGTTAGATCAGTGCGAGTACAAGGCGTTCCAGAGTGAACTAAAAAAGAGAAACAAGAAAAAAAAAGGAAACGTCTTGCATAACTTCCATTTATAAACGTCACAAGGGCGTAAGAAACGTAATGATGCAACGTCTGTGCTAAAAAGTCCTCCTGCACAGTCAGACATGCAGTGGATGTCTCCCTCTAGTGGACGAGCAGCAGAATTACACTGCGGTGGTTTATTCAAGAGTCACCATGAAAATATATATATATAAAAAAAACATAAAAAAAATTAAATAAACATAAGAAAATAAAATAAATGTTTACGTCAAAATTATTGTTTTGGAGATGTGCAAATTATGAAATTTCACAGCACTTTAAAATTTTTTTTACAGTAATTAAAAAAAACTTGGCAAGTGTAAATTAAATTCTACATAATTCTGTGGAAAGGTTTCCTGTCCATTAACATTTAACGCAATATTTTAAAGCCGCTCAATGTAACTTTTCATGTGTTTCCATGGAGATATTATAGTTTTGTCTATTGTCTTTTATTTTCTTTTAATAAGATAAACGTGAATGGAAAAATGTAGTACTCACTTTTTTATGGTGTTAAAAAGGAAAATAAAAAGATACAGAGATGATACAAAAGCTAGACGTTAAAAATTAAAGTAGATACTCATTTGAGCAAGTCAATATTGTAAAAAGATTTTTTTTTTTTAATAGTTTTAGAATGGTATCGATTTGTATCAGTATATACAGGATTCAAAATTGGTTAAATAATCAATCTTGTTCCTAGTTCTGAAATAGACTGTTACATTTTTATTTAGTCAGCAGTTTTAAATGTTAACCAGAAGCAGACTGACAGTGAACCATGTTGATTCAATGAAAATGTGTTACATCACACGTTACATAAAGACAGATGCATCATGGGACTATATCCAAGTCATGAGATTCATTGAGAGATGGGAGAGCCACGGTCGAGAGAAAGCCAAGTCTGGAAGTTATTTAAAGAAACGCAACATAAACTCACCATATCATCACGCCAGGGGTGTTCCACATGTATCTGTATGGTGGAATGTACAGCTGTTACACTGGAGACACAATGCAGACATTAGTAAACACTTAAAAAAAGTTTTGACATTATCTGGAAACACAAGAAAAAATAGATGGAATGGAATGGATTTAAAGAACATTTTTAGGAGCTGAGCGTTCATGGTCAGGTGTTTTGTTTTATTTTACAGCTGAAATCTGGTTTGCCACTGTAATTTTATGTGTGAGAGACTTAACAGCACAAATCAGCTCACCTAGGTCAGTTCTTTATGGTCAGATTGTGTTTAAATAAACCTCAGATTAGCGTCTACCAGCTTCAGACAGAGCAGTGCCTACAGTTAACTTCATACTTTGCAGCTGTTTCATCAACATTTCCGGGAGGTGTGAATACAAGACGAGTGAACAAACACAAAAGGACAGTGTGGGTATGACCTCACCAAGGCAGTTTAGCTAAAATTTTACTGATGAAAATGTGAAGTAATGAGGTGTTTTGAGAAAGTATTATATCACCCATCGTATGTGACAGTTTCCCACCAGCGGAGTGTTAAAGGAAGTCTACATAATATAAAATACAACAAAGCTTGCACGAACTGATCACAGGTGGGCAGAGCAGCCAAAGAGTTTTACTTTGCACTGTTGTTCTGATGTTGTATATATATCTACCTCTATGACTATTTTATTTTTAAGTGTATCTAACTGTATGCATGCCCTTTTCTGTATTTATAATGGCTATGTTTCTACTTTTTTATATTATTATTATTCAGTGTATTATGTTGCACTTTATCACCGAAGAAAGTTCCTAGTTTGTGAGTTGTGTTCACTGGCAATAAAACTTTTCTGAATCTGATTAAAATGTACCCTTAATATTACTGAAGTAGAAGTTCAAAGCAGGAAATTACTGGCCTGGCAATTTTTTTATACACCACATCCTCTATTGCCTCTCAAGCCCAGTCAAACATAAATCGTGCCATCAGATTTGTTTTTTTCAGTGACGCATGTGAAACAAAGGAACTCATTGGTCACTGGACAGACCATGCATGTCCCTGATTGGCTAATCCACCTGTCAATCACACCCATTTTGAAAACAGATTCACTTTTGACCAGACTCACATCTTCACAAAGTATTGAAGAAGTGTGTAATCTGAATCCCAGGCAAGAAAATTACTAAAATAAAAGTAAAATAGTAATTGAGTGAAACTACAAATCAAATGTGCAAAATTGTTATAACTGAGAAAATAACATTTGACTTGTAAATGATATGTTATGTTAGGTTAAAGACTGCATAAAATCTGTTAATTTCAAAGAATAAACTACACAATTTAAAAAAAGCAAAATCATAGCTGAAAGAGCAGAGCAAGAAACGCAAATGTTCAAATTTAATATTGTAAATGGTCATATTTTTATATAGCACTTGGCCACCTTCAAAGGACTTAAAAGTGCTTTACATCAAGGAATCACTCACCAATTCACACACACACTCACAAGTGTACCCAGACAAAGTGGGTTAAGCATCTTACCCAAGGACATGACGACAGCGTTCATCTGTGGGAGCTGGAATCACACCACCAACCTGTGGGTCAGTGGATCTGATCGCTCAACCAGTGAAGTTCATGTCGAGAGCGGGATTCAAACCACCAACCTTGGTATCAGTGGACAAAACTGCTACTGTCAATAAAGTTTTTTGCACTTGTAGACTTCCTCACAGCGGGAAGAACAACCAAAACTATTAATCAAGTAAAAGTAATGTTACACTGTAAACGGCATAACTCAAATGGAGTAAAAACATGCCATCTGAAAACTACTTGTAATACTTTTCTTAAAAATTCATGAGCCAATGTAACTGAGCACCACCCATCTCTGATACACATTTTTCCTGTCTAAAATAATGACCTTCTGTTATACTTTTAATTGCCATATAAAAAAGCATTTGGACCACTGAATAAAAGTAATGAATATTTGCATAACTAAACCAACTAAACCAACTAAACCAAGCCAATACTAAAATCTCAACTTTCCCTTATTTTTTGTTGTATTATTAAGCAAACCTCCATTTTTATAGGTTGAAAAGTAGCAAAGCAGATGTCATATTTATAAAACCCAACCTGTATTTTCCACTGGTGTCTCGGTTGTCACATCACCTTAACATAACAGGTTTGTATTTTTCGGCTGCGTACACATGACGATGTCGCTGCATATTTTCATTATCACGTATCTACCAAGTGTCAGTTTTAAATGCCAAAGAAAGCAGATCATCCTCGCCCCATTGAGGTCACTCTACACTACACACCTGTGAACAATGACTGAGATGAGCCAATCGCTTCAGCTGTGTGAGGGAAGGCAACAAAGGCTCCTGCACCTGTGGCCTCCATCTTGGAAAGGCCAGAGAGCAGGTAGGTATAAGTGGAATATGTCTTACCTTTGTGATTTCTGTGTCAGCTGTTGTAAGGTAATCTGTATTGATTTCTGTTTAGAGTCTGGATCTTATATGGCTCATCATTGGGATAAGCCTAAAAACATTCACAATTGAGTGTGCAAATCCAAAGTAAATAATTGCACACCAAAATAAAATAAAAATAATTTATTATAGGGGGTGCACACATTTTGTATCTTTATAAAAGGCAAAGCATCTCCCAAGTGTCTCATTTTAAGTTACTACAAAATTCAATAAACCCATCTTCATATGATGTATTTCTGGTTAGGATTATTTTAAAATTTACCTTGTTAATTGTTTCAAAAGCTAGAATTTTAACTAAAAGCTAATTTGATTGTGCGAGTATTAATACCGTTTAAAAAAAAGAAATGGGGGGGAAAACCTGGCCCTTGTCTCTAGAGCCACTACAAAAACCACATGGAATACTTTTTTTTTGTTTTTTTTTTTTAATTACATTGCATTTTCCAAAAAAATGTATTAAAAATACGGTAACCAGACATCCCTATTTACCCGGGTTAGTTCCAGTTTTGAGCCCTGTGTCTTCTGTCCCAGTAGATTTGTCCCTATTTTTTGACCAATTTGACCCCCACCAACACTAAAGATTTGATAATAAGCTTGATAATGGCCATAAGGCAAAAAGTCCCTCAGATTAGACACTGTCCCACAAGTGAGTCAGGAATTTTATTTATGCCAACCATCCCAACCCGGGTGTGTCCATTTTAAATTGTATCCGTAATTAAATATCTTGGCACTGAAATAAGATTAAGTTGGCACTACTTCTTGTAACATGTCTTACCTTTGTGATTTCTGTGTTAGCTGTTGTAATGTAATCTGTATCAATTCCTGTTTAGTGTCTGGATCATGTTGCCTTGTGAAAAAGAAAACGAGGTCAAGGAAGAGGAAATAATCATGTCACAGCTGTTGGAAAGACAAAGCAACTCAACAACTTTGTTAATATGCACACAAATCTAATTTCTGGACTTTTTTTTTTATCTTTCATTGAACTGTAATCCACAAAACATGATGTGAGTATTCAGAGGGACCATGAGAAAGATAATTTTGCTTTTAATTTAATAGTCTTATGTAAAAAAAAAAATCTAATCAATCATGTTTTGAGTGTGCATGTGTCATACATCTTACCCAGACTGATTAGATTAATGATTTTCTTTTGTTTTTATTCCGTTGATAAACCCATGCAAGTTTCTGAACTGTAACTTTACTTTTCTGTATTATTTGTGATCGTGAGTGTGAAAGTGGATTCCCCTGCATGTATACCTTACCTGAGTGTCCATTTATTGTTGCACTGATTTAGATTGAACTGCAATTCGCAAATAAAGCAGTTTGTCCGTGTTTCTTTACAATTTTAACACCGATTTAAAAAAGCTCACGCACAATTTCCCCAAACCTTAAAACAATGAAAGGTTTTTGGAGTTGCATGCAGCAATAAATTACTAAAGAAAAATTCCAGATACTTTTTTTTTTTTACTGTAAACTTTAAGCTATCTGTGTGTATGAACGGTTTGAGCTGTACGTAACCCCGCGCGCGACGCTAAGCACGTTTTTGGAATTCTCGCGAGAGTTCACATCCAGAGCAATCCAACATGGCGCCGTAGGGACGTTGTTATTGTTTCGTCGCCTCCAATATTTTGCAGTCAAGATTAAATTCTTCAACCGAAAAACGTCAACGGGAATGAGAGGAACGTTTGTGAAGAATGTTACGGTCCACTGGCTTCTTTCGAGGGATTGACTGCCCGTTTTACACCGATTACAGCGAAGGGAAAGGCGGAAAGAATGGGTGTAACAGACCGTACTGTCACTTCAGGCACAGCCAACATCGACTCCTGTCCTACGGAGCCGCAGAAGGCAAAAAGAAAGAGCTCCCGGCTGCTCAGAAAGGTGCAAAAACTGTCCACTTTACCTCTATAAAACGGACACATAATGCATTTAAAGCCTTGCACATGCATCACTAGCAAGAATATGATTTTGAAGTACGCTGGTGTAATCCTAACTACAAGATGTTTTTCTTTCCTAAGCAGTCTGCAAATAAACGTAACATGAGCCCAGATAAATGAATGCATCTTTAGTTGAGTTACACGTTATACAGGTAGTAATAGTAGTAATATAAAGACAATCTTCATGTCAAAGTAATTGTGCATTTGGTGTTTTGCAGTAAGACATTTTCATAATATGTCAAACCATGATGATTGAGGATTTGATTTATTACAGAAAAATGTGTGTGGTTAAGCCTGATGATTTGTTTAAAACTCCCTTATAGAAGTTTCTTTGCTCAGTGAAAGGAAGGTGTATTTGGTTTGAGCAAACATTAGCGGATTTGTCTTCCTGTTTTTAACTAGGTTGGAATTTATTGAAGGCTTCACCCTCAAACAGGTCATTCCTTGTTCAGTTGTTGTGTAAATACTGATGCTGCAGGTGGTTTTGTAATAACTTCTGCTGTACTGTGTTTTACAAGTGCATCTTTAGAGGAATGTTGATGGTGGTGTCCAAACCATGGTTAAGATACCATGGTTATGCCTTTGTCCCTTACATTTGACCCATCTTTCAATGTTGCAGTCAGGAGCAGTGGAGCCAACTCCAGATCTTGAGCTAGACTTGGTCAGGACTACTTCACACCAATTTTTGTTGGCCCATGTTTGACTGCAGATTTAATTAATTCTACCACTATAACCTTAATAATGTCGCATTGTATTATGATACAACCTAAAATGAATTTTCTAGTCTTATTAAAGGTAAGGTGGCTCTGCCAGACCTTCATAAAATGCATAAATCTGATTCTCACCGTAATGACCACCAGTCTGTCACTCCACAACCAGTATATAATATAATGCTAATATTTCATTTTGATTTTTTTTTTTTTTTAGTTGGTTATTTGAACAAGGACAATACACACTGATACATATTTCAGTATAAGTGCCAGTATTTGCTATACAGCTAGTTTCCAACTGTAGTCCATGCAAATATAATAGTCCCACACACAACATGCAGAATGGCAGCAATGTAATATTTGTAGCCCTTTGTGAAAATAGTTTGGACATCTCTGATTTATGAAAACTCATAGTTTGTATTTTATAGTCCCACTTTTTTCCTGGTATAATTTTAATAAAATTATGTTGACAATGAATACTAATTGTTTGCGCTTTCTCTCCACAGAACAAGGCTATGACCCCTTTAACCCAGAGGTGGTGCATCCACCAGAGCCTCAGAATGAGCAGGCAGCCTCAGGTGACATCAACGGAGCTTTGGCTTTGGTTAACCGGGCGATCGAGGAGGTGCGCACCCAGATGGAGAGAGAGAAGAGGAAACTCTCTCGAATCGGAGATGAACCCTATGACCCCAGTGACAATGCCTCACTAGAGAGCACCAAGCCAAACACCTCACACATGACCTATGACCCTGGGAGTTACCAAATGACCTCAGGAGACTATAACCCTAGTCCAGGCTGCAGCAAGTACACACTGGATACAACCACAGAAGAAAAGAATGCAAACTCTATGGAGTATGTTCCTACCTTAATGAAAAAATCAACAGCTCGGACTCAGAATCTCTCGTTATCTCCTACAAGTCCTAAGTATTCCAACAGCACATCCACAAAATCAAAATACACTCTGGACAATACCAAACCGTCTACAGACATGGAGTACGATCCATTATCGAATTACTCGGCAAGTATCGCAGGGAAGAGCAAGAAAGAAGAGGTTGTAAGTGGTAAAACTGATGGGAACAAGTCATCCAGAGTACAAATCTCTACTGAGGAGTATGTAGTTTCTGTTAAAAAAACACCACCAGCTTCTATAGACACTAAAAAGTATACAATTTCGGATTCGGATGGGGAAAGTTCTGGGACAGAGTATAAACCAACTTCAATAACTAACCTGCAGCTGAAAAAGGACAGCAGTAGGACAGATATAGATGTGGATTGGAACAAGGCAAAAACAAGGAAAGAATGTGTTCAAAATGCGCTGACACAAAGGAATAAACAAGAGGTGATTGACTCAACAAAGCTGGACCATGTCAAACACAAGAGTAGTCCACAGAAAAGGAAATTGGAAAATGACAAAGTTGAGAAAAAAACTGTTAAAGACTTGAAAAAATCCAATACAGTGTCTTGCAGTAAGAGTAGCAGCGGTATTGATAAAACAATGGTGTTAAAAACCTCAAATCATGACACTTCGAAGAAAGAAAACAAAAGCTATGGAAAGAAGGAGGGGGAGAGGAGTAGAGATAAGATAAAAACGAGTAAGGAGGGAGGGAAAGAGGAGAGACAAAGCGATTTAAAGGTGAAATCTGTAGACAAAGTAAAAACGGACTCAAGCAATAAACATCACAGAGATACTGAAAGCGGTGGGAGTGGAAGCAAGAAAGCCAAAATATCTGATAAGGAAAAGAGTAGACATCACAGAAATGGACAACTTGAAGGTAGTAAGAGTTTGAAAGATTTAGATGGCAAAACTAGTTCTAGTAGTCGTAGCAGTAGTAGTACCAACAGTAAAGGGACTAGTAGTAAAGATAAAATTATTAAAAACAGCGGTAGCCCTAGAAGCTTGAAAAAATCTGGGCAGAAAGAGCGAAGTTTAAGCTTGAGTCACGCCGATCTGTTTGGCGACGAGAGCCCGGAGGAGGCGGAGCCAATTGAAGTCGACGATGACGACAATGAAGAGGAGGAGATGTTGGTAAGAAAATGCGCAGAAGCTGTGAAGAGACGATTAAATAAGAGGAAAGCATCGGAGCTGACTCCATCCAGCTCAGAAGACGAGGCCGATAGTGCGGTGAGCAGTAAGGCAGCTAAAGACCACGTGGAGAGTCTGGGCATTGACCTGTCCAGTCTGCAGGACGATCTAGACTTTGAATCCGACCCCCTCGAGGAGTGTTTGAGGATATTCAATGAGTCCAATGCTGTGAAGAAGGAGGATAAGGGAAGGCAAGCTAAACAGGTAATATATTCAATTAGCTTTATTTCATTTGGATAATACAAATTAGATCACATCACGGATTTAGTTTTTAAGGTATGCAAAATGTATCCAGTACATTTGCAAAAAATAAATAACATGTTAAAAATTTTAATGCCAAAAAATGTTGTAAACTTTCAGATAGAGGTAGTGTGCAACATAAGTATTCAGTGAGTCCAACAACAAGGACAAGGGAAGGCAAGCTAAACAAGGATAATAATATTCTCAATGGAGTAAAAAAGGTTTCCCCTCTACACCTTAGTATTTACATTCATTACAAGCATTTTTGTATGAGGCAGCAATGGCGCTCATCCACCCACTTTAAGGTTTGCAGTTAGAATCTAACTCCATACTGCCACTGTGTTCTCAGGTAAGACACGTCACCCACCTTGTCTGTGTGTGTGTGAGCTGGTTGTGCAGATTGGTAGTCTAACTTTAGTCATTCTACCCCATGGCAGCTGTGGCTGGCTACACAAGTGATTAAGTGGCCCTGATTGTGGAATGAATGAATGTGCTGGAAATTCTTCTTTTATTGATAACCATTTTATATTAATTTTAGCAGAAAAAAGTCCAGTCCTCCTTATAATCGGTTTTGTTCACATGATGACATAATATTCTAGAGGTAAACATAATAATTAGATTTTAAATTTTACTACAAATTTTCCTAGTTTTGTTTTTTATTCTGATGAAGGTTATATTTTTACTTCCTGGTTGGACATGGGCAGCAGCTATGACATACATAGAGATAATTTCGTAACTGTTACCCAGCAATTATAATAAACAAGGGCCAAAACATGTCATTATATATGTTATGATTAGACATATAAAAATAGATGACATATAAAAATAGATGACAGCACCTTTATTTTGTTGAATCTATGTTTAATCTGTCAGTAAAATGTGTTCACTGCTTATAATTTTTACTATCACTAAAATATTTGTTTTGTTGCACTGTAGCAGGCTTCAAGAGATTCAGACGAGGAGAAGGGCACTGACAGCACTTTAACCACTCTCTTTCCTGGTCAGAAGAAGAGAGTCTCCCATTTTGTTGCCAAAGGAAATGTAAGTGATTCATTTCCACAGACCGATCCTATGACTGTATTACGCCTTGAACTCAGCCAAGTTAAGGATTTATTCCTGGCAAGTCCCATGGCTCAAACACGAGGAAGTAAAAAGCAACTTGTGAGAAGTACTGGTGTGGCCGATAAAGAGTTTTTTGTAATATCTTGTGCCAATGTCGTCTATGATACTGTTTGTGTGTGACTAAAAACTAATCTGATAAACATAGAGGATGTGTGTCAGGAATGAAATAACTTTAATCCATTATAGTTGTAAAGGGTCATAAAAAAATAAGATCCAGATACTATTTCTATTTTAAAACTAGTATCCAAAGTTAAACTACGTACTCAGTTGATCAGTTGTTGATTTTATGAATATTATTATGATATTATGGTCAAATAAACATTAAAAAGTATTCAAAGTGTCCATGGGTTTCAGAATGATGAAATGAGTAATTGAAAACAAATTGTGAAATGGAATTGTGAACAATCCTAAAAATGTCATATATAACAAGAAGCTTAATTAATTGAACTAATAATTGTATAGGCCTGTCACGGTCACATTTTCTTCGGCTATTTAACTTCAAAATTTAACCATAAACAGTAATATTGAACAAAGAATGTCAAAAAGTAAATAATTGTTCCATCCATCATGTATTGAGCGATAAGTCTATATATTAATTATTATGACAGCCAGGCCTATTTATTGTATTTTTTTTTTCACTGTTGTATAAAGTGGCTGCTTGACTGAGCTTTTTTCCTTAGAATCAAAATTGAGTTTGAGATTTAAATATCATAACAACTCTAATGCAGGATATGTGTTAACCTTTCACTAAATAATAACTATTTAAAATGGTTCTCATTTCCAGGTGGAAGCGCCCCCTAAGGCTTTGGTGCGTCCCTTCAAGCGTCCCACAGCTCAGGAGGTGTGTTACCAGAGGATGCAGTTGGCTCAGCAACAGGCGGCTCAGCTCTCTGCAGCAGTTAAAGCGTCTGCACAGAGCCAAAGCCCGGGGGTCTCTGGGGAAAAGAAGAGGATAGCACACCGCCCCAACCCAAGCATCACAGCTAATAAAACAGGTACGGGCATAATGCATCATCTTACCTAAAAAATATACACAACATTACCCTAGTACAGAGTAAGTACACATTCTGGTAGTAGGTCGATTCCTCTGCTTATTGTACTATTTTTTTTGTATTTATTTAGTGTCAAACTATAATTTACATGGATCTGTATTTTACATTTTGTTCATTGCAATATTAAACTGAAACTGATAACAGAAACTGGTTCATTTACTTCCTGTTCAAAAGTAAAAACATTAAAGACATTTTCTGATTATTGGAGCCCGAAATACAGGACAATGCAACAAGCACACAAACGTTTGACACTATTTCTGAGCCAATCGGACACTTTGGGTGACCAATAATCAATCAATAATCAGTATATCAGGAGCCACTTTGGGGTGAATTGAACGCTTCGAGACGCCAACTTCACACAAATTAAAAGATCCTGTTGTATACCTGGTTTAGATCTCGGTAACCAGAAAGCCATATATATTGTCATCGTCATTACTTGGTGTGAAACGTTTTAGGTGTCATACCTTTGCATCTCAATCTGTGTATTTCTGTTTGGAAAAGGTGCTGCAAAAGTGAAGCCAGACCAAAGCCGAGTGTTGTCTCCCAGTCAAACACAGCCGTCTGTCCGGGGTCAGACCACAGCGGGGATCCTGTCCAAGACCTCGACCACGGTGCAGCAGAGGAGGGTGGCACATACCCCCACTCTCAAGGTGAGTTGGCGCCCAAATATAATCGGTTTTGTTCACACGATGACATAATATTCTAGAAGTTAACATAATAATTAGATTTTAGATTTTACTGCAAATGTTCGTAGTTCTGTGTAGGTTCTGATGAAGGTTATATTTTTACTTCCTGGTTATGACATACATAGAGATAATTTCGTAACTGTTACCCAGCAATTATAATAAACAAGGGCCAAAACATGTCATTATTTATGCTTTTCTTTCAATATTTTTCCACAAATTGCCACTTAACTGATGTAAATCTATGATAAATATTTCCCACGGGTATGGTCCCACCAAACCAAGTCAGAATTAGCAACATGAAAACCTGTCATATGCACTTGGAGCTGGAGGACGGGTCAGAATTCTGTGGTAGAATTTGCTGTTTAACTGTCAGATTGCAGATTTGAGCTGGTTTTGTGGTCAATATCTCTTGTACCTGTAATTATTGTAATTATCCACATGAAACAAAAAAGTGGCTTGACAAATTATGCAATCCCAACGATCTGATTAGTGCCAATTGAAAGGACAAATAAATATAGGGTGGTTCCCAACGTTTATTTCTTTGAATGGAAGGAGGCGTAGAAACGGAGCAAAATTAATAATGAATGAAATGAAACGGTTCTATGAATTCTGGATGACTGCCAGAGGATCTGTCACTCAGAATCCTTGCGCTGCTGTGAGAAGATTCTGCAAGAGCAAAACCTCGGATACAGACCCTGAATGGCCAGAAGGGAATTATTCAGTGCGATAAAACACATTAAAAAAGATAAGTAATATTTTCTTCTGAGACCGAGTACTGATCTTCCTGTGGCTCGATGGTTAAGGACAAAACTCTGACTCCTCCCTCTGAAATAATGACATCCTGTTGTATTTTGGACACAGCCTATTGACTGTCCTCTTTTTAATATGTGCTTCTTGTTTTCCAGAGCACATCTATGAGGCGCCCTGTCATCCCCACTGAGTTTGGAGCCAAAGTTCCCACCAACATCCGGCAGCGATACCTCAACACGTTCATCGACGAATGTGTCAAGTTCTGTGCGTCAGAGGAGGCTGCTTTTCAGATGGTACAAAACTATTAACAAATTTTTACATGGTTCAAAAAGAGACTTAAAGCTGGAGTAGCTGATTTTTTTTTTGTTCTGTGAAAATCAGACACTGCAGCTTTAAGGGACCTTAACCCAGAGTAAATACTGGTTAAATATGATGGATCTTTCCTGCAATTATGACAAATGTAGTGAAGTATTTTTGTGTGGGAGGTTTTAGAGGTGACACTATGTAACTTTTCTGATGAATAGAATCCATGGAGATGTTATTGCTTCACCTGAAATGTTCCACTGTATGGCATTTCAATTACAAGTATTTTTTGTAACATATCTACATTTACAATCATTCTTACAGTGAGTGGGGTTGTTTCTCCACAGATCTGAACTGTAACTTGACGCTAGCTGCTTGTCTTCATGGATATAGCTTTAATGCCATACTGTGAAACATAGTCTAGTCCAGTCAGTTTTATTTGTAGTACTTTAACAGAATTAAATCACAAAAAATGACGTATAACACCAGTAATATCTGATGCATAAAAGTTCACATAATTCATAAGGAATATATATATATAGATTTAAACATATCAGGCCTGATTTCAAGGTGCAGATTTACTGGTAGAAAGTTCTATGCCAGACCAAGCAATAACATCTCCACGGCGACAAGCAGGCGATTGACTCTCCACCAAAAAAGTTACATAGTGCACCTTTAATCACATATAAACTTTATCTGTGTCCCAGGCTCTTGATGAGGAGAAGATGGTGTACGAGCGCAGCAGCAGTAAAAACATTTACCTGAACGTCGCTGTGAACACCTTGAAAAAACTCAGAAGCAAAAGCAGCCCATCGCCATCTCCTGTCAGCAGTACGTGAACTCACAACTATTACTACTACACTAATACTACTACTAATATACTGCTATTATTTACTAATACTAATACTTTTAGACCTACAGCTCTTACCACAACCTTTACAACTATTACTAGTACTGCTTCTGCTTCTAAATCTAATACTATTACTGCTACTATGACGTCTACAGCAACTACTACTACTACTACTACTGCTACTACTGCTATTATTTTTACTGATACTAATTGTAAATCATTATCTTGAGTATACAGACTCTAAACACAAGTCAAAATATGGCACCAGTAGGTCGCCTCAGTACTACTCCTAATACTGCTATTACTACTACTGCTTCTACTATTTCTATTACTTGTGCTACTCTGCCTTTTACAGCAGCTATTACTTTTACTAATACTATTACTACCATCACTAATACTACTGCTATTACTAATAACTGCTAATAACAAATTTTATTAATACAATTTCTACTACAATGTCTACCTTTATTGCTACTTTTACAGCAACTACTACTATGTTTACTACTACTGCTATTAGAACTGTGTTTTAATCGAATAATAATGAGTAGTCAACTATTGCCTCTTTTAATAACTGTTAATCTGGAGTACACACACTCTAAACACAAAGCACAGCAACATTATTAAATACAAACATGTGATTTTGATCTGCAGTTTGTGATTTGTAATATTTATTTTTACCTGTACTTGTTTAAAATGTATTACAAAAATCCCATTGTTCCATAAAAGTAATAGTTTCACTCACTGACTAAACCAAAAACTACACTACTAAAAAACTACTACTACTCCTCACCCTTTTACAACTACTACTATTGATGTGCACTGTATATATTTTTACTGATAATCTCGTTTTCCAAAGAACCAGCAGCCTTGGTGTCAAACAGAAGAGCCCAGTCCCATGAGGAGGTTCTGGGGGGTCGTTTGGCAGCGACCACCAGCTTCACTGTGAACAGGACAGGCAAACAGAGCCAAGAGAAGCTCTCGGGTGAGATCTTTTACACTCAGTAACACTTAAGGTGGTTAGACTTTGATTGTTTTAAGAAAATATTTGTGTAAATCTATTTAAAATATACAAATCTAAAATATTAATCCCTTGAGAAAAGAACAAGACAAGAAATGATTAAATACGTATATGTTTTGTTCATAACATTTCTATTTTGTTGCACAGTTTAATCATAACAGATTTCTTGTGCAATTTTTTTTTCTATATTGGTGTTTGACTGAGAAACAAGACTCGACTTGGTGTAGATTGGTGACAAAGACAAAAATATTACAGTATAATTTTCCAGAAAGTCCTATGGCCTTTTTCTTTTAAGCAGCTAAACTAGATACATTCATTATTCATTTCTACAGGCCCCTGGTATGTCTTTATTTTATTATAAACTATTCTTTACAGGAGCGACTCTGTACCATAAGCTGAAGACATATTTGATGACAGAGGAGCAGCTGCAGTTACACGGTTATCCCAGAAAAGATCCAGAGGCCTCGGGCAGAGTTATTATATACAACCTCCCAGAGAAGAAGGCTACCTCCACAGACCGTAAATATCACCCCCAAATCATCCTTATGTTACACTGTGTTTACATGCACTCCAAAAATCTGATTTGTGACATTATAAGATTATTAAAATGATGTAAACAGCTAAATGATCTGCTTTCTTTCTGATAATGATCCCTCTGCTTTGTTTTCCAAATACTACAGTTACTCTAAAAATCCATTGATGAACTGACACATATCACCAGGTGTTTTTGATGATCAGATTTCTCTTGTGTAAATATTTGGATTATCTGAATATTCTAGTTCTGATCTGACTTTACTGGCCACATAAATGTACCTAGTATATTTAATAGTGTTTATTAAATGTTTTTGTTTGTTTTCAGCATTCACAAAGGTCTGCTGTCGGTGCGGCACAGAGTATAAAGTCACTTCCAATGGAAACTGTGTCCGTAAAGAGGAGTGCACTTTTCACTGGGGGCGGTTACGCAGACACAAAGGTTCATACATTTATATATCATTCTTACGCTGTAATTATATTTTTACTTTATTTTAAAGGTGCACTATGTAATGTTTCTAGTGGGGGGTTTGTCAACTGCTCGTCTCTGTGGAAATGTCATTGTTTTTCCTGAAATGTTTCACAATATGGTATTAAAGTTATCTCCATGGAGACAGACAGGGGACTGCTGTAGGACAAATTTCAGATCATATATATAAGAGGGTTAGGGTTAGGGTTAGGGTTAGGGTTAGGGTTAGGGGGGGGGTGTTTTACTACATCTAGATAATCTTAGATGTAGTAAGACTGTTTAATGCCATCCTATGGAACATTTCCTGCAAAGCAACTGTTGGTGGAAAATATTACAGTTATAGTTGAAAAGTAATCCATTTGCGAAACTTGGTGAGTTCTGAAATACAGGAAAAAAGGTTTATTGTTTGTTACAGCAGATACAGACAGGACGGGGCCCAGGCCTGTCCTGGCCACAGACTGGTAGCCTCCCGCCTCTCCCCCAGTCTCCTCTCAGTCTAAGTCCAAGTCTCAACAACCAACCAACCACCCCTGAGCATCTGAGCTCTGACTATTTTATACCAGAATGACAAAGCTACATACATTTCAAAGCAGAGTGACTTTTTGTTTCACACCCATGAGATAATGAACTTTTACACTTAGACAGGTAGAACAACAGCGAGTTTCCTGTGGGATGGAGACAGAGCTTCACACATGTTAATGTCTGGTCTGGGTCTGGCAGACAGACACAGATCAAATGCTTTTTAAATACACAACATGACTATACTTAAATTTCTATCACAGCAACCCATGAGACACTTCAGCAGAAACATTAGATAGTGCTCCATTAAATGTAAAACACCTTGCATCTAATGTATTTTGCACTCTGAGTTTATTAAATTGTTGTTTTGTGTCAGTGTCTGGAGGCTGGGAGACGAGCTACAGCTGCTGCTCTGGGGCTGTGGGGTCACTGGGCTGCCAAGTTTCCAAGGTAACAAATTATTCTCAATTACATTTTCCTACCTGAAGATGCTATTCTAAATGTGTTTGTGTTGTGGAAGTCCTTGAAATGTGATTATTCCTGAAGGTGTAATTGTGTGTTATTTTTTTCACAGCAACATGTTCAAGATGGGCGTAAAGAGTCATTAGATGGATTTGTCAGCACCTTCAGTAAACCTCTGCCTGCAGATGGCGACGCTGGAGTGTTCGCCCTGGACTGTGAAATGGTGTGTAAAAACTGCCCAATAACAGCTAGTAATTTAATAATGAAACAGCCACAAATATGAATCACTTTCTTGTCTAAATTCTAAACTCTTTTCAGTGTTACACAAAGCAAGGCCTGGAGCTCACTCGGGTGACGGTCATTAACTCAGAGCTGACAGTCATCTACGACACATTTGTCAAACCTGCCAGCAAAGTCGTGGACTATAACACAAGGTGACTCCTCTGGTTTTAAAACAAAGCTCTGTGTATTTTATGTTTATGAATAATGGTAGATGCATGGCAATTAGGCATTCGATTTACACTCATGGATGCTTTACATTACATTATTTTATTACATTATTACATTATTCATTCACTCTGCTCACCCTGGGGTAGACTGCCCGAAGCGAAATGCTAAACTACACAAACATGAAAAAACAACCAATGTTTTTAAATTATTCATCATCAGCTGATAAAGTAGTTTTTGTGACAGGCCTTATGGCAGTCGTTTGAGGCTTTGTCCTCTTGGTTATGCTCATTAGAAAATGCCACATTTCCACTGTGTAAGTCATTATTAAGTGTATTGTTTGTTAGGTTTTCTGGGGTGACGGAGGAGGACCTGGAGAGTGTGAGCATCACTCTGAGAGACGTCCAGGCCGTGCTGCTCAATCTGTTCAGTGCAGAGTCCATCCTCCTCGGGCACAGTCTGGAGAGTGACCTCCTCGCTCTGAAGGTACCACTCACATACTGACTAATGCCAATAGTATCAATGTAGATATTTATTAGAACAGGTATCAGTACTTGCATTATTTTGGGTACAGTTATGATTAAAACAGTCTGTCAATGTGTCTTAAGTTTTTTAATACTGGGATACCACATTTTCAAACTGTGAAAGGAGGGAGTTGATATAATTGGTAACCTTGGGGATCCAAATAAATTTAACTGAAATAAAAAGAAAAACTAAAAACCCTTTGGCTCATTATTAGTATTCACAGGAGGTAAATTGAAACTGAAATTGAAATGAAACTCGCAGTTATCCCACTGTAGCACCAGGCCCTTTCGTTTGGGTTCACACTTTACAAGAATAAAGTTAGGTACCCCACTATGAGCCAAAGAGTTTTTTTTTCATTGTGATATCAAAGATTTTATTTGAACATTTCTTATGCAAAACTCATATGTAACCTAGATTGTGTAATGGTCGTGACTCTTCTTGTAATAAAAGACTTTATTGTTTGAGTCCCTGGCTGCACAGTGAGTCTGAATAACCCTCTTTGTGTTTGCAGCTGATCCACAGTTCGGTGGTGGACACGGCCATAGTTTTCCCTCATCGCCTCGGTCTGCCCTACAAAAGAGCCCTGAGGAACCTGATGGCCGACCACCTCAAACGCATCATACAGGACAGCGGTGAGAATAACGCACACAACACAACCTTACTACTTGAGATATTTCACACTACATACAAATAAACAACAACAAAAACAAAGAAATATTATGTGCATTGTGTGTTTATGAACTACAGATGGGCATTTCCTCAAGTACAGTCACTGACAGTTGAAAAAAAAAATCATAACGCTTTTGTTTATAAATATTTTTCTTTCATTTTTTCAGAGCATTTAGAACAACCCTTCCGACATTAATCTGAGCAAATACACCACCGAGGAACGAACCCTCATTGTACAGTGGTACTTTGAGTCACATGGGTCAGATTCACAAACCCAGAGGTGTCATTTTAACACCAGAGATGCCCTGAGCGTAAATGTCATTAAAGGAATAATAAGTGGTTTTCAAAGACAGGGGGCAGTATGTGATCTCCACAGACCTGACTAGTCCTGATTTCTTCCTGTGGGTCGATCTTAAAGAAAAGGTGTTTGTGAATAAACCTCAGACAACAAATGACTTAAAACGTGATATTGAGGATCAATTAAGAGCCATAAGCCTGGAAATGCTTTCAAATGTTATGCAAAGTGTGTTGGATCGGGCTGTTCAGGGCGAAACTGAAAATGGTGGACACTTAAAAACATTATTTTTAAAAGCTTAGGTCATTTTTACTTCCCCTAATTTAAGTAGTGATAAGTTCAAGTGTAAGTGAACAATTATAACTGTAAATATTGCCAAAAATCTCGGAAGGTTCAATTTACCTAGTGCTAAAATTTGGTGAGTATAACTTTAGAATTATAGGAGTTATTGAAGATTTAAACATGTCAGTGACTTTTGGGCCAATACTAAAACTGAAGAGAGATCTAGTGTCCCTGTATTGGGGGGTGTGGTTTGAGGCAGTTGCTGGTGATACACAAATATAAACTTTATTCTCCACCAGGGAAGTTATTTAAACACAGTAAATCCTTTCTATGCAGAGTTTACATGTTCTGCTTGTGTCTGGGTGCAAGCGAAGTGTATTTATATAGTACCTTTCACATACACAGAAGTCACAAAATGCTTCACAACAAGAAGTTAAAACACATAAAAAACAGAGTGAATACAACGATATGACAGGTGGGTTTCCTCTGGGCAGTCCTGTTTCCCCCCCATCAACCCAAAACATGCATCATAGGTCAAATCCTCCAGCTAAAGTAGTCCTACTCACTAAGTCGAGCTTAATATCTGGAGATGGGTCCCTGAGGGCTGTACGGCAGGTGCTCACTGCTTCTGACAGGTTGCCCCAGCAAGAGCAGAGTGAAACGCAGAGAATATATTTTCCCCACAATGGAATTTTAAGTATGAAAAAACAAAAAAAAACAATTATGGTAGTATTAAAACTCTGATTAGTAAACAGTTGCAAAAATGTTGTGGCAAAAGGAGTAGAAATATATAAGTAGACTGCAATAATTTGACCTTTTTTTTTACTTTTTATGTCATGAAATGAATAGTCACTGCTCGCACTGCACATGTCTGACCAGCAGAGGGCACTGCTTGTGAACTAAAATAAGTTAATGATGCACTATGTCACTTTTTTGATGGATGGTCTGTCACCTGCTTGTCACCATGGAAAGATTTCAAAGGTTTTCATCTATCTATCATTCCAGGGGTCGCTTTTCCACAGATCTGACCAGTAACTTGACCTGCAGCCTCGCCAGGTCAAGTTACTGGTCGGAAAAATAGATTTATGATTTAATATTGGATCACTGTGGTTAATTATGCAAATTGATTTAAATCATTTGTTGTTTTCCAGTTGGGGGCCACGACTCGAGTGAAGATGCGTCCGCGTGTATGGAGCTGATGATATGGAAAATCAAAGAGGACGCGAAAGTGAAAAGATGACAGTGATCCAACATGGCCGCCGTTTGTTTATATACAGTTCAGACACAAGCCTCACGGAGCTACGGTCTTTAAATGAGAGGACAGGACTTGTTAAAGCAATAGGAAACCATTAGCAGTGTTTCATTTAGGTATTTCTGTTCTGAAATATGTTAATTTAAAGTGTTTTATAAGCGGGGAGTCCTCTCTTGTTTCTATAGAGTTGGCTTCAGTAGATTTTAAAGGTGGATTAATTTATTTCTGCTACAAAGTGTTCAGATGCAGTATTTTTTATTTATTTTATTAACAACAGCTTTTGGAAATTGAAAGCTTGAAAACAAAACTGCCAGTGTCAAATTATGTACTAAGTGTTAGATTTGTGAAAAAGTTGAAATGTCTTTTTTTGGGGGTGGAATCTATGAAATCCAATTGAGTTATTGAGTATTTTGTTTTAAATGTGTTTCATTTTTGTGCAGTTCTGCTCAGATAAACTTGTAGCTCCTTAAAAGAAGAGAATGGTAAACTACAACCTCATGTAACTTTTCTGGTGGTGGTGTTGAGTTGTTTGGAATTTTCCACAGTATAGCATTAAATTTGTCTAACTCCTTGTCTAAGTGACGCCACCAGGCAACGTTACAGGTCAGATCTGTGGAGAGCTGAGTCGGCTCCCAGCTTGAATGCAGCTTTGAATGTAGATACATCAGTTTAATGCCGTACTGTGAAATATTGTAAGCAAAGCAATAACATCGCCATGGAGACAAGCAGGGGGCTTACCCTCGACCAGGAAAGTTACACAGTGAACCTTTAATTCACAGTTTAATCTTTTTTTTTTTTTTATCTGATCTTAAAAGTTGAACTATGTAACTTTTCTGGTGGAGATTATGCCAACTATTTGTCCCTATGGAGATGTGGAATGAGAAGTTTAATGCCATACTGGAGAGCAATCTCCATGGCAACAAGCACGTGGCACCACAATACCAAGTTACAGGTCAGATCTGTGGAGCTCTGACCCTGATAACAGTAAGAATGCATGTTTGTCAATATATTTTTAAGCATTCACAAGGACTGAAGTAAGATTGAAGTTCATTGCTGTTGTACCGAACATTCTGAGCAAAGCAATAACAATTCCATGGAGTCAAGCAGATAGGAGACCCTCCATCAGAAAAGTTACACAGTGAGCCTTTAATTGACAGTGTGATCCCTTCTTTTGGACAGATATTTTGGATTATTTATTTTTTAATCCAACCTTAAATGTGTAACATTTCAAGTGAAGGGCCTGCCACTTTCTTTTCTCCATGAAGATGTTTATCCAGCTTTATCCAGAATTTTCCACACTATGGCATTAAACTTGAAGTACATGTGTTTTTATTGCTTAAAAATATCTTGATTAAAGTGATTTTTTTTTTTTGTACTGTGGGCTGGTTTGCATCTCCACAGATCTGATCTTTAACCTCGCCCTCTGCCACCACCTGCTCGTCTTCATGGAGATACAACAAGTTTAATGCCGTACTGAGGGATATTCCAGGCAAAGCAATAACATCTCCACGGACTGAGACAAGCAGGTGATGGACCCTCCACGAGAAAAGTTACATAATGTACCTTTTTTTACGTATAGAAATGGCTTAGTCCACCTTTATAACAGGCATTGTCTGCTGAACAGTTGTACTTGTCATGACTTGAGCCGTTTGCACTAAAGAGACGCTCTCGTTGTTTAGGGCCCAACTCTGAGTTACCTCACGTGTGTTCGATGCACTGTTACTTATCCATGTACAGTTATGTAAAACGCACATGTGGTTGTATATTATCGAATATATTTTTGTTTTTTTTGCCTTTCAAATCCTGAATCTTGAATACTTGATTGACGTTCTAGTTGAAATATACAAATATACTGTATCAACTTGTACCTGTTATGGGAAAGCCGACTTATATCATTGTATTTACAGCCACAGATTCACCATGTGTTATGCATGAAACTCACTTAACACACTAAAAAGCCTTTGTAACTCAATAATAATAATATGTTTTGATATAAATTAGTCTATTGGGGATGAACTGACCTGTGCTGTTTCATGTTAAACATTCATCAGTAGATAGTTTGTTAAATTAAATCTTTTTTTTACAGCTGTGATGGGAAAAATAGCCCATGTTTTAGTTTGGCCCCCCTTTTTATTTCAATTCAGCTGCTAAAATGTAACTTTTCCATCACGGTTATAAAAACATAAATCAAAAACTAGTACAAAATTATGCTGTTCCCATTTTCTATTTGTCCAACCTTTTTTAATAAACTGTATTGGCCAAAGATTTGTGTTTCATTACTTAGGCTTGTCACAGTAATTACTAAATCAACTTATTGTTCTGTAAATGATGGATGGAACTATACTTTTATGGGGTCAATATTTATCACAAGTACTTTTTGTTATTTTTCTCTACTATGATCAGATTTGACTCATTACACATGTATCCTGTAATTTCATGTTTCATCCTGCTGTATTTTTGCAGTTTACCTTCTTTTCTCTGTTCAGATGTTATGCTTTTATCTGGAATATTCCACAGTACGGCGTTAAACGGATCTATTTTCAGAGAGACAAGCAGGTAACACTTTTATCACAAGTTCCAGGTCAGATCTGTGGAGAGGCAACACCGCTCCCAGTAAGAACAAATTTTTCTTTTTTGCAATTGTTTAAATGCAAAGTAACATAGATACATTCTTTAATGCAATACTGTGGAACATTCCAGGTAAAAGCAATAGTATAATTTATCATCTACACAAATACACTTCTTTAATTCACACTTTTTTGATATTTTATGAAGATGTGAGTCTAGTTGCTGCTGTATCTCCTACATTTCAGATGGTCGTGATTGACAGGTGGATCAGCCAATCAGGGACAGGCACGATTTGTCCATATCAAAACAAATATGGCTGCTCACAAGGAAAATAAACGGAAAAAGAATCACAGGGGATTGAAAAACATCACAGACTTCTGCAGAATCAGTGAGTAAAGCACTAATTTCAGTTAAACTGAGGTGATTTTATTTTATTTGTTATGACAAGTGACGAATGAGCTTCTTTGTTTCACCCATTTTAATGAAATAAACAAATCTGAGAGCGCGATTATGTTTGGTTCTGGCTTGAGACACAACAGCAGGAGTATATTTTTTCTTCCGCTTACAAAAAGACTGAGAGATATTCTGTATTTACCAGGCAAAAAACAACCAACCATCACTTTCCAACGATCCATCTGGGTTTAAACAGTTTGTGACAGTGCGTAGTGGCGTGGTCCTTATTTCTTCTACAGCAGGTGTTGTTATTATTTCTTAAACAGATGTGTAAAAGGGGCCCATCTTTCCCTTTGAGAGCGATTAAGGTATTAAGGTATTAAAATGCAGAGTTACCCAGATCAATAGTTAACACAATGTTGCGCTGACAGGCTAAAGGGGGGTTATTGGAGAACACGCGCAGCCCCGGCAGCTTACAGGGTCGTCTTCATTATCAAATTCGATCAGTTTGTCGCTGTCCCTGTCCCCCTCCATCACCTTTGAGAAGAGGGGGTCACCGAGAAGAGAGAGGAAGGGGGGAGGAGGCACGCGGCCCGAGACCCTCTGGTACTGACCACATGCTGAGACTGGAGAGGGATCTTTATCTCTATGTAAAGAAATACTTCACTAACTCACACAAAAGATACATTCTGGGACATTTTTGGAAGAGGACATCACATTCGAGTGAGTGTGCAGTCACGGGACGGTCTATGGACTAATTGTCGGCCACTTTGTTCAGGGTGTGCCAATTTAAAGATCATAGTTGTGAGGATTATTATTACATTATTTAGGATTTTTTTGCTTCATTTTGGTCATGTTTGTTGCACTTAATTTTAATCTCTATGGAGACGATAAGGTGACAGCACCACTAGGCCAGGTCTGTGGAGAGGTGAACCTACTCACACTAAAAAAACAGGAATAAAACACTTGTAATTTAATAAATGGAGGATAGAGAAGTTTAACATGAAGCTCAAGTTGATTTTGAGAGTTAAAATTTGAATAAACTGGCACTAAACCTGGAACCAAACCAGGACTAAACCAGGAATAAACCTAGAACAGGACCAATGCTACTTTTTTTTTTTTTTTGCCTTTCACCTTCATTTTTAGTTAATTTCTGTGTACAGAGAAGAGACAAATCTTGATTTCATTTTTAAACCAGGACATGTCTGCATTTTGACAGTAAGGCTGCATTCACACTTGTCTTGGTTCGACCCCAGTTTAGTCCTGATGTAGACTTGGTTCGGTTCTGTTCTAGTCCTGGTTTAGTCCTGGTCAAGTCCAAGTTTAGTTCTGGTTTTGAAGTGCTGTATATCCATGTGTTTAATGTGTTTCCATACTGAGAAACATAATGAGAGTATGAGGAAAATGACTTTGAAGTTCCCTCGTACAAAATATACCAGAGTCTCCAAGTTGACCTGTTACGTCTTAAACTGTGACACTGTTGTATTGCTAAAACCCAGAAAATGTTGTGCATTCGGGTAAACCCTCGGATATAAAAGTGAATTAAACAGTAAATATTCCCTCCCATCTTCTGATCCTCGTCATTGGGCCGAGCAGCTCCTGTGATGTGAGCTCCTCTTGGGACCAGCTCCGACACTGGTCAATAACACCAGCCTGGATCTGGGTTAATTGGTCCAGAGCCTCAGATTAAAGATGGATCAGAGAAAGAGAGAGGGAGACGGAGAGAGATAAAGGGAGGAAGAGACGGAGATATTGAGAAAGAGAGAAAGGGCAGTATCCTCTCACGCCACAGACTGGACAAAGATCTGCAGAAATGTCTTTTGTTTTGGTTAATTTGGTTCATTTAGGTAACTTATCCAACAGTTATGATCACACTTTATCCTAATTACTCACCTTGATGAGTCCATAAGCCGCAAACGCTAATCCTAACAGTGAACTTCCTGTTTCACGTAGAATAAACCACCTTATAATTAGTTGCAGACCACAAACATCGCTCTCATTTTCACCGTTTTAGTTAATTAAATTATGAATTAATTACAATTACATGGATGAATCTTCACGGAGACAACCCGACAATGCCACTAGACCAAGTTACATGTCAGATCTGCGGAGAGGCGACCTGTGCACTGTAAGAATGCATGTTTTTCAAGGTATTCTTAAGCAATAAAAACACTAGTTATTGAAAAAAAAAATGCAAATTAGGTAAGTTTCACGCCCTGCTGTGAAACATTCAGACAGAGAAATAACATCTCCATGGTTACAGGTCCACCCATCAGAAAAGTTGCAGAGTGTAGCTTTAAAAAAAACTTCAGTTGAGCAGTACTATTTGACTAATAATAATACAGCTCTATGAAGGTGTATTGGCTCCTGATACATATTTTTCTAATACTAAAAGAGAGGTTCTGTACTTTAAGGGTCATTACCACAGAAAATTCACTTGTGGATGAATCGCTCCCTTCATTTACTGACGATTAGCAGCAGGTTTTTGTTACCAGCTGCTCTGAAAAGGAGAGCCCCTCGTGTTAAGCGTTTCTTAATAACTTATCAATAGTGGAAATGTGTATTGACACGAGGCTGTCAGGACGCCAGCTTTGTAGTTGTCACTTATCTTTAGCTCAGCCGCTCTCGGGACCCCCCCTCCCTCGACACCACCGGACCCCTCCTGGATCGATGGGACACAGAGCGCAGATTAGGGGGCTTTGAGCTGGAGGTGTTAGCTTAGAAAAGGCGGAGGGGCTAATCGATGAGGCCGGCTGAACTTTGACCCTTGTAGAGACACGGAGCACGCTCAGTGGGTCAGCAGCTCGTCTTAAGCCCCTCTATGTCCCGGGACCACGCTGAGAGGCTGACACTGGCTTTGACCCACGCTGCAAACAAAATACACAAGTATCCGTGGGTTTCAGAATGAGGAAATTTGAGCTGTTGCCATGGCGAGTAACAATTTAAAGCAAAAATGTATATCTTTTGAATGTGGAAAAGTCCTTAAAATGTTGCATAATTCAACAAGAAACTGAAACTCATCAGTTCTGTTATCATTAAGTGTTGGAGTTGTACAGGCAAATATAGGACCAGAAAAAGATTTAAGTTAATTTTGAGAGTGAAAAGTGGAACTAAACTGGGACTAAACCTGGAATGCCTTTTACTTTAGTTCATTTTTAGTTAATTTATGTCGACAGAGAAGAGACAAAACGTGATTTTCATTTTTAAACCAGGACATATCTGCATTTTGACAGTTGCGTTCACACTTGTCTTGGTTCAGTCCTGTTCTAGTCCTGGTTTAGTCCCGGTCAAGTCCAAGTTTAGTTCTGGTTTTGAAGTTAACAGGAAGTGCATGTTTTTACTGTTGCATGTGAATTCAGAGCAGAGGAAACCTGCACAGACACAGGAAGAACATGCAAACTTCACACAGAATTCATTGGTTTCAGCTTTCTGTTTTATGCAACTTTCAGGACCTTTTCCCATTCAAAAGATATAATATTTAGCTATTTAAATTGTTATTCTTTTCCTCGCCATTCTAAAACCCACGTAAGAGACACCATCAGTATATTTCAAAAGATCAAAACATATAATATTTAGCTTTAAAGTGGTCATTTTTCACCATTGGTCTGAAACCCATGCATAGCTCCTGCCTTAATGAATTGATGATGACAACTAAACAACACATATTAGGAGCGAGGAACACAGATATTTCAACAGAGCCTTACACTTCTGACCATTCACCTTCTTTCTGTGGCGAGAGCAGTTTATGTGTGCGCTTACCTCAGCTCTGTGGCCTGTGTGAAAAGCCGCTGGCCTTTGTTTTGTCCTGACTTAATCCATGCATGTGTAAGTGGATCCTCAGACCAGATCATTCTAGTTAAGAGCTTTAAAATTCTCAGCAGGAGGCTTACAGTCCAGCAAAATCCACTCCAAACCTGCAACAAGTAACAAAAATATGCTAATATAAAAGAGGGTTGATGGTACTACAAATTGTATGGATTAATAGTGGACAAAACAGCAAGAAAATCCAACCATATTATTATATCTCCATATTAAGTAACTATCTGCTGCATTTAAATGTACACACTTCACTATGATTGGTTAAATCCACCTGTCTCATTCAGAGCCTGACTGAAGCTGACCAATAGGAGGAGAGAGTGGGTAAAAGTGTGTTTAAGCATAAAACATCAAACAGAAATGTACTGAATCACAATAAAATATAATGAATACCATATTTTTACAAGGGACTCATAGCCAAGTCCTATTATTAGAACTACTGTTAAGGTTACTGTTACTGCTAGCACTAGTACTGCTATCACAGTTACAATTCAAATCATTTTATTAAAAAACTTAAAGATTTCGGGATTTTTGGTGAGTATAGTGTTTATTTTAACACCAAGTAAAGAAGAAGAAGTTGTGCTTTGTTTCATTCACACATGTTTGACACACAAACACTGCATATTTAGGCTGAGTTCTTCGCTCAATCAGAAAATACTCTTGCACCTTGTGATGTCATGAGATAATACAGGAAGTGCACCACTGTGTTTTTAAACTCCACACACCTTCACTAGAATCACTTGGGTGATTTCAGCCCTGGAATTGCCCATCTCTACTAAACAAAAGGTAAAACATCGCTGTTAACTTAAAAAAAAACAAAAAAAAAACACTTCATGACATCACAAGGTGGAACAGAGCGTTTTAAGCTTTGAAGATGTAGATAGACTAATAATAAAGGAGTGAGGATGAAGCAGAACACAACTCCGGGTATGTTTTTGAGGAGGTAACAGCATTATAACGTGGCTCAACGCTCACAAGAGTCAAAAAGAAAAGTTGAAAAGAAAGAAAAAAGGAGAAGGAAGCTTTTTTTTTTTTTTTTTTTATCCTACGCCTGATTTACAATACTTAATTTTCCTGTTATTGTTTTGTTTGTCATCCCATTCAAAGTAATGTTAAGCAGCAGCAGTAGTAGTTGTAGTAGTCCACAGTTAAGTAGTGTCTTTGGCCTGGGGTGGTGCTCAAAATACTGCATGAATTGCTTGATTAAAAGTACTCCTCTTATCCACCTCCGCTACTATATCTAAAGAGAGGTCCATTACAGCTTTAGCCCTGGTTGTACTGATGAGTGTGAGGTGCACCACGGTCCCTGCCCTGCCCTGTCCGTCCCGCGGTGGGCTAAACGATCCGGAGCGGGGGGCATCGGAGCGCCTCTGAGATGGGGAGGGTCATATACAACTGCAGTCTTTGTGTTCCTATAATCCCCCCAGCCAACACAGCTTTGGCCAGGTCTCATCATGAAAGTGCCATGAAATAAGTACTTTTTTCTCTCCTTGCACTAAATCTCCTCTAATCCAGCAGACCGCGGAGACAAAGGCCTAAGGGAGCAAATCCTGGAGCAGCGGGTAGGTTGAGAGGCTGCCGACCGAGCTCTTTTAAATGACTTATTTCTATGGGAGGCTAATAAAGTTTGACAGGCCGGGACTGCGGAAGGAGGAGGGTAAAGACAGAACAAACATTTTCACATAAGCACAAAGTTTGGAGAAAATGAGCAGTGAGGAAGTATCACAAGTTCAAGGTTAAGTTAGGGACGTGTGAGGTACTATCACTATCTCTGCTGCTGCTACTACTACTACTACTACTACTACTACTACTACTACTAATGCTAAAACTGCTACTACTGATGCAACTACTATTTCTACTGCTACTGTTATTCTACTGTTAGTACTACTGCTACAACTGCGACTGCTGCTGTAACTACTACTAGTACTGATATTGGCACTTCTACTGTGGATACTCCTACTACTCCTACTACTACTGCTACTACTGATGTAACTACTATTAATACTACTGATGCAACTACTACTTCTACTGCTACTACAATTCTACTATTAATACTACTGCTACAACTACTATTAGTACTGATATTGGCACTTCTAATGTGGCTACTACTACTACTATTACTACTTCTACTATAATACTACTGCTACACTACAACTACTATTAGTACTGATATTGGCACTTCTAATGTGGCTACTACTACTACTATTACTACTTCTACTATAATACTACTGCTACAACTGCTACTGCTGCTGTAACTACTACTAGTACTGATATTGGCACTTCTACTGTGGATACTCCTACTACTCCTACTACTACTGCTACTACTGATGCAACTACTATTACTACTACTGCTACTACTGATGCAACTACTACTTCTGCTACTACAATTCTACTATTAGTACTACTGCTACAACTACTATTAGTACTGATATTGGCTCTTCTAATGTGGCTACTACTACTACTATTACTACTTCTACTATAATACTACTGCTACAACTGCTACTGCTGCTGTAATTACTACTAGTACTGATATTGGCACTTCTACTATGGCTGCTCCTACTACTACTGCTACTACTAATGCAACTACTCTTACTACTTCTACTGCAATTCTGCTATTAGTACTACTGCTACAACTACTGCTGCTGCTGTATCTACTATTAGTACTGATACTAGCACTTCTAATGTGACTACTACTACTATTACTACTACTCATGCAACTACTGTTACTACTTCTACTACAATTCTATTAATACTACTGCTACAACAACTACTACTGTGGCTACTACTGCGAACACTTGTTACTATTACTACAAATACAACTATATTCCTACTATAACTACTGCTAGTACTGTTGGTACTTCTATTGCTGCTACTACTTCTACTATCACTACTGTTGCTTCTACTAGTATCTACAACTACTACCCAAATACTTCTCAGAGGTTGTAGTTATGAGATGAGCTGACCATAGACTTAAGTTTGTCAGTTTGTTTATAGGACTTTTTTGGTCCTTCGTTCTGGTGTAAGAATCCACAATACCCATAAACTACACTATTACTACCAGTGGTGGATAAAGTACTCTTTTGTTACATAAGTAAAAGTACAGATACAGAGGTAAAAAGTTACTCAAGTAAAAGTAAAGGTATCACATGAACATCTACTTGAGTAAAAGTATTTCGCACAAGTGTTGTCTATTTGTTTACGTGGTAAATGTAGTTTATATAGATGAAAAAATTACACATATTTTGGTCAACAGTAACAATATAAATACATAGTACTTATTTTTGTTTGCTCAACTGTAAAAAGTAACGCCTTAAACCGTATGAAAAGTACTTTTTACTTTTCAGTCCAGTTAAAAAATGTAGTTGAGTAGAAAGTACAGATACGTGCTCTCAAATGTAGTGAAGTAAAAGTAAAAAGTATGCAGTAAGCAAAGTACAGATGCCTATTCTAATATCTACTTAAGCACCGTACTTTACTAGTTGCACCTTGTTACCTTCCACTACTGATTACTATTACTACTCCTAATACTAATACAACTACTATAGCTACTACTGTTGGTACTTCTGCTACTGCTTACATGCCTGAAATTAGTCAATTAAAAGTACATTGACTATCACAGACTTTTTTATATCACATATTCCAAAGTTCTTGCCTTGTGCTGCTTATTATCAATGTAACTCTATAGAACTGTTCATTAAATGCAGTAAAATATAAAGTCACTTGTCTTCTCTCTGAAATATCCATGTTTAAACCCCACGAATGCGCAGATTAACTTCATATAATAGGTAAAATATATCCAGTGTTATCAAATACAAGCCCTCTGTGAAGTCCCCGGGGTTGCATGGGAGACAGGAGGACAATCGCTGGCTGCTATTTGAATCCGTCCTGCCTGGGAGATTAGGCACCACATTGTCCTAATTGTTTTAACAGGGACGAATGAAACGGCGCCTTGTAGGGGGATCTGTGGCATAAATCTCTCAAGTTCAATAGTTTGAAAAAAACTTGAGCTGCTCGCATCCCCCCCTCTCTCCCCTCATCCCATAATCCCGGCTAATACCTTTCTTTCTATTGGCTAATGGGACAGGGAGTCTGGGCAAATGCTACTTAAAGAGTTGGGTGAGAATATGCAGCAGAGAATTAGATCCACCACAAAGAGCTCGGGTTGCTGGGATAAGGCTTAAAGACAAGCACGAAATTACTGGAGGTTTACTACTACTGCTACTACTACTGCAACTACAACTAGTACTGCTACTTCTGCAACTATTTCTGCTACTACCAACACTGCAGGTAAACAGGTGCTTAACCATGTATTTGTGTTATGTGTGGTTACAAAGAGACTAATACTAATACTACATCTACAGCTGGTATCCTACTGCTACTTTTACTACTACAACTGTATCTACTTCTGCTAATCCAACTGCTACAGGTAATCAGGTACTTAAACATGTCATGGTGTATGTGGTTATGTGTATTTAAAGTTTTTCGCATGCTTAAAGAAACATTAGTCAATTATTATTCGATACTAATACGAATACTGTAACTACAACTAGCAGGTTTCTACTACTGCTACTTAAGTAAACAGGTACTTAAACATGTATTAAACATGTAATACTACAACTACTACAACTAGTACTGTTAATAATACTATGTCTGCTATAAAAACAACAGGTAATCAGGTACTTAAACATGTACTGGTTTATTTTGGGGTTTTTTGGTTGTTTTTTTTGGAAATGGTAAGTATTTTATATCTATTTAGCTTTTCTTGTGACCTTGTTGTTGCCACTTCTGCAGCGTCTGTTCTCAGGTTAAAGGGGCAGAGTGAAGAGGACTTACCCAGGCTGTTATTGAGGAATGTAAAGAGGGTTTGAAATATTTAAGACACTGGATAAGTCCAAAACAGCGTTTATCCAGCCCAGACTTTGTCTTCTTAAAGGCGCTATTCAACTGATGGGCTAGAACATTGAATTTACACAGAAATTAAGGTTATAGAGCATTAAAATGTCCAAACAATGACAGAAATCTAAGGTGATTATTAAGATAAGGTGAATATTGCTTCATGAGTTGCATGTGTCCAGTGCAGTGCCTCTTCTTGATGCAGGTGGAAGATACATCAGTTGGGTCGAGGTGGTTAGACTGTTACTCTTGGCACTTTAATAAAAAAATAAAAAATAAAAAATCCAAGAACAAATATTTTTAGACACTTAAATCTTCTTACAGGCTTACGTGGCTGTGTTTGTTAAAAGTGTTCATCATTTACATTGAAGGTTTTAATAAAGTTACCTGTGGCAGTACCAAACAGACTCACTCTAAACATTTCCCCTCAGGTCTCCATGAACTCTCTGGGTTTGTGCAGTGGCCCTGACGCTGCAGTCCTCCCTCTGCACGCGGTCCACGCGATGTTATATGACCTTCACCAGCAGGTGGCGCAGCAGCACCACGTGTACTCCGCAGAGCACAGCGTGCACACGCCCGCTGTGCACACGCTGTCTGTGGCAGAGAGGCTGGCTGGTAGGTCACGACTCTCACAGTAAATAATGTGACTAGTTTATGCTCCATGAGGTAGAGCTTCTTCAGATAAACTTTAAACTCACAGAGGCAGAGACACGTGGGGCAGTTGTTTTGTCTGTGCAAAAAGCAGCACAAATGTAATTAAGATCTCTATTGTTATTCCTTAGAATGGCCACAAATTTAAAGGTGCATTATGTCACTTTTCGGGTGGGCTCTGTCGCCTGGTAACCGGCATAGCCCTCCACCAAAAAGGTTACATAGTCCATCTTTAATTCTAAATCCCCTTAAGGATTCATTGAGATGAGAGAATAATTAGAATGCACTCTGTGTTGTGTAGTTGGATAAAAGTGCTTTGGAGGCTTTTTGCACGTTTCATTAACTCCACACTGCTACTGCTGCCACAGCTGCCCTGGGGCAGACTGGCAGAAGCAAGGCTGCCAGTCTACACTATGAGGCCTTCTGACCAGCAGCAATCACTCACACACTCTCACACACACAAGCACTATATTCATACGAGGCAAGGAGTATCTTGCCTAAAAACACAACAGCAGGAATCCAGTCTCTGACCTTTGGGTTGGACGAGCTCAGCTGTGAGCACTGACACCTCATCATACATTATGTTCATTATAATGAGACTATAATCATGATTTCTCCTTGTGTATGCTCAGAGCTGCTCCTGGAGGCGCGCTACGGCAGCCCACAGAAGCAGAGGCGCAGTCGCACAGCCTTCTCTGTGTCCCAGCTTCAGGCTCTGGAGAGGGCCTTCACACAGACACAGTATCCAGACGTGAGCATGAGAGAGAAACTAGCCCTCTGCACCAACCTGCCTGAGGCTCGCATTCAGGTAAAAATAATAATAATTAAACCTGATTATGAGTGTGTTGTTTACATGCACCAAAATCTCATCACCAAAGTGTTTCTGGTGACTCTTTTGTCATTATTTTGCTCTTTTTGCACAGTGTTCCTTGTCAAAAACTGCACAGGTGTGAACAGAAAGGAATCAGATTACTCACATCAGATGTCACTGTAATCTGATAACTTCCGAAATCAGATAATGATCGGATTAATTTAGAACCACACTTCTTGTTTCTGTTAACTCCCAGTGAGAGGGTAGAATCCAGTTAATCTCAGTAATGTATAATGCATTTGTCCAAAAAACTTGACTGATAAGCCTAGAAATCAGACATTTATATTTGCTGTACTTACACATAACACTTAGCGATGTGTGTGCAGTGTTTGTAAAGGGCTTTAAAGATTTAACACAATACATTTTTTTCATCTTAACAATGTTTTCACTTTTGGTATACTATTTTTGTCCTATTACATTTTTTCCTGAATAAAAAAAACACATTTTAAATTAATCTATAATTGAATTGTACTTTCATGCATAATATTCTAATGTGTCAGCATCCCTCTCTCTAATGTTCGCCTTTTATTTTCAGGTATGGTTCAAAAATAGAAGAGCCAAGTTCCGTAAGGGCCAGAAGTCCTCTCCTCTCTCCAATGATCTCAGTTTGTACGAAGCTTCTGAACAAAACCACAAAATGACACCTGTAGAAGAACAAGAAACTACTATTACATCTCCCTCCACTACCCACAGACCCCCTTCTTCTCCTCGATCCTCAAATATAGACAAAAAACATAAACTTCTGCCTTCTTTGGACTCTGAAAATCATTATCTTGGACTACATTTCCCTCCTCAGTTTGCTGGTTTCAGACACTCACCTCCCCAGCAGCAGCAGCTTGTTGGAGGAATGCTGAGAGCGGAGCTGGCCCTGCCCCCCATGTTATGGCCCTTTGTGCATCCCCAGCGCTGCGCCTTAGGGGCTTCACTATCGTCCATAACTAAAAACTGTAGCTTTTCCATTCACACTCCCTCAGTTAACAAGGCCTACCCTCACCTGGGACTGTAACCACAACATCTGTCACATCTGTGGTTTCAATGATGGACTCCTATTGTGCGCGCAGAGGCACAACAAACTTCTAATTGTAAATCAAAATGAATGTGTGAAATACATGTTTCACTTTTTGTTTCGCTTAGTAACACTATAAGACACTGTGGAACTGATTGTTTTTTTATTGTAAAAATCTTATTTGTATTGATTCTTATTATTCCCAGTTTTGTGTTGTCAGTTGGTTTAGGCAGAATTTTGAAATAAATATAAAAGTTTATAGGGCATTAGTTCATAACTAGTCATTTTATGATGATTCACTTTTCATTAAACTGCTATTTTTAGCATATAATTCAGTGAAACAGTGGTTGTTCTTATGATTCATTTCACACTTCAAGTGAACTTCAGTAAAATGCATTTTGCCAGGGCCTCTATGACAGGCTTTGATTTGCCTATAAATGATGTATTATATAAGTATGTGGTATAGGTACATTTCAGTTTATAGGCTGGATAACATCAAATAAAGTACAGAAATAATGAGTTTTATAATTGACCTTTCCACAAGAACATAATAATAACAACAGTTATTGTTACAAATGCAATATTTTCATTCACTGGTTTCTTCTGGCCTATTATTAATTTATTTTTAAAGATAAATATTGCCTAATTTGTCCTAAAGAGACATAGTATTTTCTTATCGGCTATACAAGGGCTTTTTAGAATTATTAAATTAATTCATCTAACGGTATTTCAGTATTATATTTGGTTTGTTATTATAAAAGCATAATAAAGCATTTTCATTACGTTTAGTGGTATTCACCAAACACTGGTTACGTGCGTCGTGTTGCGTAAACTGCGTAGTGACGCTCAGTGACGCTGCACCTGGCCACCATCAGCAGCGGAGCGGCTTAAAGAGACCACAGCAAAATCATTGCAACTGGAGGATTACAGAGATGAAAAATATTCACGCGATCAAGGATTTATGACACGACCATCTTCATATGAATTGCAGTTAAAGGTAATACGTCTTTTATTTGTGGCAAAAGTCTTCATCGTATTCATGGTCACTCATTGCCTTCGTTTGTTTCTAACGTTTCGTGTGCTAGCTTCTACCGCTAAAATGATACTACCCGATCTGCGTCAGGAATAAAATTACGCTCCTGGGCAAACACATCTGTCCCAATTTCTACCAAACTTGGTTAATGTAAGTCTGCCCACAAAAAAGAGATTTTTACAGACTGGTGCCAAAACCACGCTGGCTTCGCTATCATTTACTGAATGTCAGTACTTTAATAGAGCCTGTTGATTAAGCGTTTGTTTTCGAGTGTTACAATAAAATAGTAGTTGTTAATACATGTATTTTAACCAAATTGTAATACATGAAACGGCGATATTAGGATGTTTGTCCAGGTACGATTGCCGTATCCAAGATTGCAGAACGAGTGGCGCATGCGCAGATCACTTGTGACACAGATCGGGTAGTATCGGTGGCTAACTGAAGCTAAGCGCTAAAGAAGCCCAGGCTGTGCAGTGGGTTGTTTAGGATTAAGGAGTTGCCCGGCAGTGGCCACCTTATTGAGAATAATGGCTAACGATATAGCTGCAATCTGAGGTCTAAACGGCGCGCTCAGGTGAAATAATAACTTTTTATACACGATACTATGAATCCTTTTGATGACATTCGTTACAACTCCGGAGATATGTGTTATTTACAAGGTATTAAGCCTGTGGGTTCATGTAGCTTGGACGCTGTCGATCAATGAATATTTTATGCTCCGTCCCGTTTTGCCTCGGTCAATCTGCGTCGGTTTGTTAAAGACTTAGCTGTCTAAAATCTGTAATTGAGATGTTGTCTATTGGTATTCCCTTATTTTTGTTAAGCTTTTGCCGATTTCGTGAGGCCTCGCAGGAACGGTGTTTTTGATAAGTGAGTGCTAACTGAGCTAGCTCCGTTTACTGACACTGCTTCTCGGTAATCTTTGCGAAATCATGTTTAACACAATGAATGCCAATGGTAGAATGAAATGTAAGGCTTATAGTTACATGTTACAACAGGGAAAAAGATGTTCATAAGGCAAAGAAGGCTAAAGAGACCTGGCCTCGTCTGTGAGACCAGCTCGTGTCAATCCTACGCTTTTTGCAGACACGTATCACCACCATTTGCTAATGCAGAATATTTAGCTGTTTACATAAAACATAGATCTCCAGATAAAGCATTAAACAGGTATATTTGTATGAAACATTCTACTTGATGTGTGGAAGGACAAACTGTATTACAGAATAGTATTAGCTGTGTTAAATCATAAGCTTGTATTGACTTAACGCCAATTAGCAATTATTTTGTACTGCCACTGACCAAAAGGAAATAACAAGTTGAGGAGGTGTATGTATGACTGTAACCTGTTTATTAGATAAGGTAAATTAGAATTCAGAGTGATGTAATGTGCACACAAGTCACAGTAGTTGATATTTAAAACCTTTGTTGCCTGGCCATAGATTTTATGAACCACCATATTTGATTGATGAATGAACTATTGACTTTAACTTTAAATAATTGTAGTGAAATTCAGTTTAGAGCACTTAAGAGGGTATTGAGCTTGTGCCTTGTGGATCACTAACAGCTGATCTGAACAGAAACTACTTCCTGTATCATGACAGTGCTGATCTTTGTCAGTGTGCAGTTACCTGAGACAGCCGGGTCTGTTTTGGAGAACATCTGCCAGACAATTACAACACACATTATACTGGACAATGTGTATGTAAACTCATTTCTGTTTGCTGAACTTTCCACAAACGCACTGTATTTGGAATAATACGGTGATACTTGACTTCAAATTGCGATCTACATTAGTGGTCCTCAAACTTTTCACTCCAAGAATCACCTACGAAATATTTAGCCTTTTCAAATAATGCTAGATCTAAACCAGGACTCTACCAGGTCTAATTTAGGGCTAAACTGGGTCTAAATTTGGACTACGCTCACTAGCTATACTAGTTCTAAACAAGGACTGAACTGAAAAGAAGACAAAAAATGATTAAATTGGCTGCAGAGGAATCCCCGCATTATCGGAAGAAGCTTGTGTAGGGTTGAACAATTTTGGAAAATGTATTGCAATTTGTCTTACAACCATTATGATATAATTCATGATTTATGTTTTGACAGTAAGATTCTGTTCAAAATTCACATTTTAAATACGCCCTGGAGCCTTAACATTTGATGACTGAAATGTGAACGCCTGAACTAATACAAGAATTGCATGCATTTCTGAACATGTTTATAGAGTTCTAAACTCCAGGGCAACTTTTTTTTTAAAAACAAGACAGCATAGACATGGGAATAACGATTATGCTGGCCAAATAAGCACAGTCCTTCCTATTTACTAATTATTTTCATATCTCTCTCAGCCCCAAGCTCACATACTTAGGCCTGTCATGATATTTACTATATTGACTTAGCGTTCAATATAAGAAAGCTGGAATAATATATTTTGTGGCCCGGTAAGTATCGTGTATACATTGTCTTTGTAAAAGTGGGGAGATATTAGGTATTTTTGTTGTAATACAATAAGATTTAAGCTGTAGAGGGTTGTATAACTAACGTCTATGGCAATTTACTGTTTCATTTTACTCTATTTGTTCCAGCTCAGGCTTTTTGAATGATGTCTATTTAAAAATGGTTTCAAGGATTATCTTGCCTTATTGTTATTGTATCACTGGCATGAAGTAGTTTTTTTAGTATTATCATTTATCATTATATTTCTCTCATTTATATTTCTCTGTATGAATATATCACTCTTCAGTATTTGTTATTGTGACAGGTCTAGATGTACCACAGTGTGAGAACTACTATAGAATATGTATAATGATTCAAATCGCGCTTGCACGCTGATGGCAAAAGTTTACATCTTTGCATAACCAAATTCATAAGATTGTATGCAAATGATATTAGTTAATTGCTTTCCTCATATGGACTGCATCAACAAACACAAATGGGAAGTTACTATTGAACACAGGGAAATGATGTCGATGAGTTTTGAAACCCTGATGAGACGACAGGTTACTACTCAACTGGGTTTTCACTTTATTGTCCAAAGTCCTCCTATAATAGTACTCCAATGGTCCGGGCGACATGATGGGATGAGGCATTACACTGGTCATTGATCCGTGTAAGTGTCTTTCCATAGAGACTGTCCATCACTGAGACTGCACTGTACTCCTCTATCTGCTCCCTCAGACCACCGTCGAGACCAAAGAGACGAGTTAGACCGGCTCACGTGGGGGAAAGAAGGGACAGATTACTGACAATGCAAAATTGTAAACGTTTTTTTTTTTTCCCATTATAGAGTAGACCCCCCATAGTTTAGTTTTGCCCTCACTTTCTAAAAGCAAGTTGAACAAAATATTGGTAAAACAAAAATGAATTAATGTAGAAGTAATTATATCAGTGTCAGTTTTTATCAACAATGAGTGACATTTATTTTCAACTCAGTAAATGGATTCAAATAATAATGATTGCCTGTTCCACCATACTAGTCTCTATAAAGCTGTGGGAAATGGTGTTAACAATTCTCTCTGTTGGTGTTTTTGAAACTGTAGGAAAGTTTCACATTCTTTTAAATGTAGCGTAAGTGTTATGCCTTTGCCTAATCTGCAGTTTGTTTAATAATACCAGTGTCAAGTATCCATGGGTTTCAGGATGATGAAAAATTAGGACCGTTGGCGTAGCAATTAACATTTTAAACAATCCTACCTTTTGAAGATTTAAACTTGCTCAAAATGTTGCTTATAACAGGAAGCTGAAACCCATGAATATTGTAATGGGACTAAAAAATTATTCAACACCTCAGAATGAATCCATTCTGTCAATTTGAAAGTTGAGTTCATTACATCTGCTCTTTGGAGAGTAAATGTATGTTAAAAATATATCAAAATATTCATAATACTGTGAATGTTAATTAGGATTTTTTCATTTAACATTTGTCTGATTTCAAAACCTCAACTAAATTCATTCATGGACATGTTTCATATATTTTTGTTTGACATAATAATGCTGAATATTGTTATCAAAATACTGAGGAGTTTTTATTTTGTCAACATCGCTCACCTCTCAGCTGGCAAGTGAAAAAAGTAGTGGGTAATCAGACTGTTTTTTTTTTTACACAACCTAATACACTTATTTGTTTTGTACACTTAACAGATCCGGTCCAAACCTCTGCACCATCCTTCTACCCCTCGCCCTGCTGCAGTTGTCCCAGGGTTGCCTCACCGCTGGACGTCCTGAACATGGCGCCCGTCCTGTCCCCCACTGAAGGCTGACCAGAGGGAGACAGCACTCCGGGAGATGTTTCCGAGTGGCCTTGTGGACGCAGTAGCTGGCTTGCGGAGTGCACTTCAACGGCTAATAATACATCTGTGCTAACGTCCCTGCACTGGCTACCCATCTCCCTCCTCTCAACATGGAAATCTAGCACCTAGGATTTGTAAATTTGTATGTAATCGTCAAGGAAAATTGCGGGAAGACACTTAACTCATACAAGTGTCTTTTAACTGAAAATACTTTGACTTTCTCTAGCCCCAATTTACTACTCTTCTGGTGTAATTGGAGTTTCTATGGTTTGCATGGCTGGAAAATAACCGTGGAGAGGCCAGGGTATCACAAGCTTATGGATTTTGATAAAAAAGGGGGCAAAGGAGATACCGAAGAAAGCAAAAAGATGTCTAAGACGGCAGGCAGCAGGACTGGACATGGGGGCCGCAGTTCAGGGACCAACTCCGGAGTGCTCATGGTCGGACCCAACTTCCGCGTCGGGAAGAAAATCGGCTGTGGGAATTTCGGGGAGCTCCGTCTGGGGAAAAATCTGTACACTAACGAATATGTGGCCATCAAGCTGGTGAGTATCCTGCCTGCACACGCAAATAAAAAAAACTTTAAAGAATATATTATGGTAGGTGGTAGGTAGGTGATCCTAAAGTTGCACTATGGACCTTTTCTGATGGAGCGTTTGTCATATGTTTGTGTCTGTGGAGATGTTTTTCTTTGCCTAGAATGTTCCTCAGAATGGTGTTAAACATGATGCAGTACCTGTGGATTTAATGACAACAGGAGAATTATTGTGTAGTTATTGAGAAAGTTTATACGGTTTGAGTTTAACTTCTTCTAGTTCTTTTACATCATGTTGTAAAATATTATATCAAATTCATGATGATGACTTAGTGACTTAATACACGCACACAAGGCCGAAACTCTGCTATATTTGATCATAATTAGCATAAAAAATAGACAGGAAACATGATGTATTTGTGTCGGTTCTTCGTATGTCGAAAATGTATTGAATTGTGTCAGTACAATGAGGGATTGATTTGTGAAAAAACTCCCTATCGCCTATACATTTTAAAAGGCATTTTGTTGGATGAGACCCATATCAAAGCAACTGTCCGTGAATATCTCTAACAGTTGTTCCTCCGTCATGGGTAAAGGTCAGACCGAGAGAAGGAAGTGGACAGGACTCAGACATTGTTCCTCACTTGTGGGTTATGGTTTGGGTTTGTTTTTAGTAGTTATTTTGGACTGTCATCTAGATTTTACATGTAGATTTTACATTACAAGATACAAGATTTTTACTTACAAGAAACAAGCCACATGAGTGTAGAGTAGTTTTGAGTAGGAATAGACTTGACTGATTTCAACACCATGATCTTAATAAAAATCACTCTTTCTTTAGATCATAGAATGTGATTTTCAACATTAAATCATAGTACTTTTTATATTCCCATGTGGCTTTCTATCTGTGTAATCCCTCAGTCGGCCAGGTAGGTTCTGTAGTAGTCCATGGGCGTAAACTACTCTACGTGGTCTTATACTTTTTCTGATACAGCTCAAGATCATTCCAAAGCTATTTTCGAAAGGTTAATTTCTGTCCTGTGAATGTGACTTTTTTTATTTACGTCACAGTCACATTTTTAGTAAAAGTTTGCTTGGACAACAATTTCACACACACAGCTTAAATGCACATTATAATGTACGCATTTTACAAGGTCTTTCCCTACGGCGGTTGAAAGTCAAACAGAGTAATCCATAGGCTGTCCTCTTTAGTCTTGTGATAAGGTGTTAATAAGTGAACCAGACTTATCCATATCAAAGGAGGAAGGAAGAGCAGCTGATAACACAAGAAACCCTATATCGAGTATGTACATGAAAGAATACAAGGTAGAGGTTAAAGGCACTGAACTTGACTTTTACTGCCTTTTCAACAAATGTGAAAAACAGATCTAGTTCATGCAATAGTCCAAAATTATTCCTCACTTACCTTACGCATGCTGAGCGTCCTAATTATTCACCGTGATGAGTTTATAAGCACAACTTTCAGAGATCACTTCTTTTGCACTTATTCTCGGACAGTAAAATGCTTTATAATTAGATCCAGACAGTGCACAGCGGATTTATTTTGACCTCAAGAGCTATATATATCTGTACTGGGGCAAGACACATTTTGCTAAAACACGTGGAAAAAAAATCTGATACAGGGCGTTTGAATTATACACTCGTTTATCGAAACATTGTGAGTGTGCTTTCTGTAGCTCCAAGGGACACATTTTCAAAACGTATCTCTTTGATTTGAAGTTAAGTACTTTGTGTCTTCTGAACCAAATACATAACTTCATTATCTCACTGCAAAGTTGAGACACTTCACCATTTTTATTGCCCCATAAAACTGCGCTAGCGTTTATGCTTTTTTAATAAAATAGCCTCATTTTTAAAACTTCCGTGACAGTTTATGTGCTTACCGCCCTTACTGTAACGATATTAAATCACTGTGAAGTGCTCTTCTCTTTTGTGCTAACACCAGGTCCAGCAGCAATCAATAATTTACTCTTTATGTTCTGTGTCAGCATGAAAAGAGGCTGCGGCGGTGGCCTAGAGAAGGAGCCCAGATGTCACGGCCTCTGGGTCCTCCGTAATGTCTCTATAACTCTATAACACCTCTGCAGAAAAGTTGATCCTCCCTCCCTGTTCCATCACGTTACACAAATATAGCAGAGCAGAACTGTACTTAAACCTGTCACGAAAACACGTTTTGAAGCACGCTATATCACTACAGGGTAATACCACGATAAATGTTAATATTGAAACAGCTTTATGACACTGACACACAGCAGGATAATCCCAGTAAACCAATTTTAAAATAGACTAAAGCACCCATATTACACAATTTTCTGATCTATGTTATAATGTTTCCTCATCACAAACATACCTGGAGTTGTGTTTTGTTTCATTCACACATGTTGAACACACACACACTCTGCATGTTTAGGCTGAGTTCTTCTCAAGATAACCCTGGAATTGCCAATCTCTACTGAATTAAAGGTAAAATGTAGCTGATAACTTGAAAACTACCACAATATGACATCACAAGGTGGAACAGAGCATTTTGATCTTTGTGTTATCCTGCATTACTAGTCTGTCTAGATCACCAAACATGTGTGAATGAAACAAAACACAACTCTGGGTAGGTTTTTGAGGAGGCAACAATATTACATAACCATTTCGTGTAATACAGGTCCGTTTAAAATACCTGAGCTACAACAAATAAATGGCAGGTTGAACCAATAATTCGCCCTTAAAAGTTACTTATTTAATCCTCTGTAGCTCAGATCTCATCATATTACAACAAGAATAGCAAAAATCTCCACATTATTGCAAAGAAAATGTACTCAGGATAAATATTGAGCTCAAAAACATGTTGTTCTAGCATTCATGTATAGAACAATAAGTCGATAATTATAGTAATTATTGTGACAGGCCTAACTTTACTACTGTCTGACTAATGCTTTATGAAATCTTTACGCAATAATTATTTTTGAGGAGAGAGGTTTTGTTTATGACTGGTAAACCTTGTCATACATATTAGTAATACATCAGTGAATAATTTAGCATTTAGACATTTGACTAGATTAGGTTTGGCTAAAGGTGAGCAGATTATTCAAAAACAATCTTATATGTTTTAAGGATGTGCAAAAGTAGAGCTCAATTCAATTTCTCATGGCTGATTCCGATACTGATGTTTAGAACAGGGATGCACCGATACGATACTGGTATTGGATATTTGTGCCGATATTGAAAATGTTGGTGTACTGGATATTGGCTTCTAAGGTAACAGTTCAGATGATTTCACATTTTGACCGATAAACTGATGTTATATGACGATTTACTTGCCAATGTCCCAAAATGTCCCATATATTATACTTGTATTTTGTAACTGTAAAAATACATTTGGATAATTTTTTTACCTTATGCTGTTTGTGTTTAAAGGAAATAAACGGTATCTTCTGTCTCTGCACTGCTCTGTTGATATTGGGTATCGGTAGACATGGACCAATCTAGTTTTTCCTGTTCCGATACCGATGTTTCTATAGTTTAGAATCCAGACTAGCCGATGGCAAATGAGATCTGCAAATGTTTTTGGGCTGATATGAATTTTGATTATTTTGCCCAAAATATGACTTGAAATGACAAACTTGTATATTATCTACCGGTATACACTGAGTTGATGTTCAAATAAAGGTTTATGTTTTTTGTTTAACAAGTCCATCAGCTCTAAAAATGCTAAAAAGTGCAAATATTGGCTTGATATATCGTCGCACCTAATATTGAGTAAATTGTTTATAATTTTTAAAAATGCTGCAAAAAGAGAATATTTTTTGCCCTTTTTTTTATATCAGCGTTACAGTTTGAGTAAACACAGACATCGCTTTCAGCTCTGCTCTGTGTAGGATTATCCTTACATCACATCTCACAGAGGACATGTAGTGTTTGCTAACCTCACAGAGCAGAGGTTAGCACGCTGCTGCAACTGCACTAGTGTGAAAACTGTACTCTCCCTACTCACTACAAGATCAAATTTTAGTGTTACAGTTACTGAGAGATGAAACAGCATGGTTTTTATTATTATTAACTCTGACCAAACTACAATGAAATCATGATTTTTCTTTTATTTAAACTGAATTCTGAATGATAAAGTAAAGTTAATGTGCCATAAATGGACAGATTCAAAAGCTCTTTACATTTTGGCGTACTGATTGATTCAAAATTGTGTTTCTAACAAGTTTTCTGAACCAGATAACTTGACACATCCCTCCAGCTCTGCCTCTGCCCGCGCTGTGAACACTCCCCTCTGGTATTTTTATCCTTGTCACTGTCTAAATGCTAAATGTGGAGATGGCATGAGTAGCCCGGTCCCCTGGTCTCTCTCATGGCTCGTCTGGTCTCTCCGCAGTGAGAAAATGAGACCTCCAGGAAGAGCATTAAAGGTGTTAACAAGCCTCCAAATCCTGTTAATGAGACCGACACATTTGACTTCTTCTCATCTGGCATTTATAATAACTGTATGTAATCAAATATGAAGTAATACGTGTTGACGTGTACAGAGATGATAATATATACAGAAATCAAGAGGGAACCAGAAATACTCAGTAAATGCTGTGTTTTGCAAAGGTTTGTACTGAGATTATGGTCACGGTAATTACAATATCAATTTATCATGCTATATATGAAAGCTGGAACAATATTTTTTAGGGTCAGTATTTATTGTGGCGCTTTCTCTTTGGACTACTAGGAAATTTTTTGTTATTTTTTGTAAGATTTGAGCTGTAAAAAGTTGGGTTAATAACTTCTATGACTCAGATGCAAACTAAGTACTAAGTGTTTCATTCTACTGGATTTTTTTAACAATATTGTAGATTTAGAATAGTTTTTGTAGTCTGCTCTTGGGATTTTATATGAGTGACCTAGACAATCTGCAATATTATCATTTATCATCTATATTTAGTTCAGCGATACTTGAAAATTTGCTATCGTGACAGGCCTAAGGATAAATGTCACTTATTGCCTCTGCTAATCCAAAAAACATTGATTAACTGCAGTTTAATTTGCAGTAATTGGACTGGACTGGGTCTGAGCTTGGTCAGTTTACCTTATTGTTGTATTGTGAGATGTGAAATATGGTTTGTTCACTCTTATTATGTGATTAAACAATTCAACATAATCTATATAAAGCTTAAAAAAGAGTTTTTCTTTCTATTAAAGCAAACATCTGCATTGATAATTACAATATTGACGTATCGTTCAATATATGAAAAACTGAAGCAATATATTTTGGGGTTTAGTATTTATCATGGGTACTTTTTCTTTGCAATAGTGGGGAAATTTCTGCCATTTTTATGCAATAATGTGACATTTGAGTTGCAGAGATTAGAATAAATAACTGCTATGGCTGCTTTCGGTCCATTCTGCCGTTTATTTGGTGCAGCTCAGGCCTTTTTAATGCCGTCTATTTAAAAATTGGTTTACTGGGATTATCCTGCTTTGTGTCTGTGGCAAGTTTCAATATTATCGTTTATCGTAATATTCCTCTTTAGCAATCATAGACTGTGTATATATAAATGGACATGGCTAACCTGCTAGCCGCCGCGGTTCAAATAGGAAGTTATTATGGGTGCACTTTGGCTCCATCGACTGCAATTCATTTTACATTAGAAAACTGTCGCACCTCTCTCTGTAACTGCTGCTGTCAGGCTCATCATTTTGGTCTTAAACTGTTCGTATTGACCCGCTCTACATGATCCTGGTATTTTTATTCAACAGCTTCGCTCCTGATTGGCTCTTTGGTTGCTATGATACTCGCTAATCTAGATGTAGTAGAGAACTCTGATAGTTACAAGCGACAAGACATTTCCTCTGCTATATTCCATCGGTATTTGTCTTTAGCTGGCTGTAAAAACGGTCATGGACACTTAGTCAGACTTCCCCCTGACCGCCTCTGACCTCTGCAGTTGTCTCTACATATGTGTCTGTCCGTCCCGTCCCGGAGAACCCTGGGGTGGGGCCGCCTCTTCGCCTTATTTTGTGCTACGGACCCATTCCTCTTCCTCTCTTCTTCACATTGGAACAAATTAAAGGCACCACCTGCTAAACATTTGAACTCTGACCTCTCCTGAGCTCATTGTATTCACTTTTGGCGGGAAGCTGAGTTGGCCCAGGACGCTTATTATTCTATTATTCACGTGTTTGGGTTGGTCTTTGTTTATGACCTTTTTGTTCATTACAGTTAAGGGTTAGGGTGAGCTGAATCACATCAAAACCCTAAATTCATTTGAACATTTAAAGCAAACAATACAACTTCCTGTCTCGTACTGTTTGGTTATAAAAATCTGCTCGTGACATTTTAACGATAGGGCTGTGCGACTGAATCACATTGTAATTGAGTTTGAGTTGTGGTCACTTTTAATTGTCAATGATCAGCTTGGGTGTTTTTAATGAACAGATCCACAGCCACTTCTCTGTCTGTGAAATCATGTGGTTTGGAGCAGAGGTCAGACTTTGAAGGAAGACGTTTGGCTGTTTTTGGTTTTGGGTTCATTTCCTGAACATGAGTAATACTGACTTTTAAGCATCTAATATTGAAAGTCATTTTTTAAATAAGACAAAATAAATAAAAAAAAGTTTTATTGATTGATTAATGTAAGGAAAAGTTGTGATTTTTTTTTTCTGTCATATCCTTCAGCCCTAATTTGAACAAACAGAACAAACTATTTGGCTTTTTTTTTTTGTTTCAAATCAATTTTAAATGTTGTAATCTACCCAAAAAATAGGATGATGATATGGTTGTCAATAGTATCAAAAATCAGATACTAATCGATACTAAAACTACTGTCAAACGTAGATACTTACTTGAGCAGGTATTGATACTGAAGTCACATCAACACAACAGAAATGACACTTTCCTGAATAACTTTAGAATGAGTTGTAAGGGGCGATGGGACGATAAACAATAATATCGTTTATCGTGATAAAAGGGGAACACAATAATTGTTTCATGGGGCATTTTCTATAATTGTGATAATCGCCAACAAATATAAACAAAGCCATGGTATCACCAGAGTCAACAGGGGGTCTGTTGTTCCGGGCCCCAGGGTTTTAGGGACCCAAAATTGTGAGACTTCTTGTTCCGGGCCCCCAAATTTCTGTTGAGGGCCCTGTTTATTCACAATGTTCTCCGCTAGGTCATAGCTGTTTTCACTGATAACGTGAAGTACAATTATACAAAAGTTGTTTAAACAAGGAACTCATTCCTAACATTAAAATTCTAATCATATCTATAACATTTTTAAACTGTCAGCAACTTTAATCATTATCGTGATATAATCGTTAATCGCAATTATTTTGGCCATAATAATCGCAACACAAATTTTCAATATCGTCCTATGCCTAATTTACACACAGACTAGGGAACATACTGTACATGGACGACTGAGGGATTACGCAGATGAAGATCACATTCTTTTGAATAAATTGTGTATTGTGTTGTATATTTTAATTATCATTGAGGTATCAGAATCTGTGCTGAGTATCGTGTCTATTCCTTAGCATCAAAGTTGAGTTTCAAATGTTAGTATTGAGACAACACTAATCCCAAAAGTCCCCTATATGACATTCATATTTTCAGCAGACCTTTCCTGATTAAAATCTCTCTAAAGTAGTTGACCCCTCCTCATATAAAAGTGCAGTTTCGGGGAGTTAAATATTATCCCATGCCTGCTCACCACAGTATAAGTGTCAGGCCGCTATCTCTCCACTGAACACAAGTGCACTCTTTGTCCTCGGGTGTCGTGTAATTATTAGCAAATGTGTTCAGAAGGGCGACGCGTCAACAGTGTACTCGGATTTGGACGTTCGGGTGAAGCTTTGCTGCACCTGGTGTCACCGCTTTCGTATCTTATCGACTATGGCTGCAACTATGATTATTTTAGTAGTGAAGGGCCTATATTGCGCTATTTTCTGATCTATGTTATAATGTCATTTCCTCATCAAAAACACACCTGAGGTTTGCGTAATATAGGACTTTTAATGTTTTGTTTTTTGCCCTTCTCATGTAATAATACCACTGTACTTCCTTGTTATAAAACGTCTTTTGTCATGTGTTTTTAGAGTCTACACAGTCCAAATAACAATTGACCGATTATAAAGGTTAGTCCAATTATTCTCACAGTACTAAAATTGCCAACAGTGTTTCAATACTAACAAAAAGTGTTGATACTTGATACAGATTTTGATCCAACAGTATAATCTTCAACACATGCACACACAACTAATATCAGTAGTTTATTTTGATGCTCTCTAATACTACTGATATAGATTAAGAAGAGATGGAGATGCAACTTTTTATGACAAGTATTGCGATTAGATTAGCCATGTCTTTTAGTAATGGGATTCTGTTCAAAGTTCACATTTTAAATTAAACAGAAGAAATGACCGAAAGACTGGAATATGAACTGACAAACCAATACAAGAATCACATTTCAGAACATGTTTGTACAGATCTAAACTACAGGGTTAGCAGTTTTATGCAGAATAAGATGGGAGATTTTTGTTCGTGGAGGAAATTATGGCGTTTCAAAAAAAAAATGCAGCGCTAGTGTATAGTTTCAATACTAGATTTATTGTGTGGGTATCACTTCTGTGTGACAGTCTTCAGTGTTATAGATGAGGAGGCCCAGGACAGTAGAAGGGGGTCAAAAGTGCTCTGAAAGGTGGTCTTTGTTTGGTGGTCTCGTTGACACACAGGGGTTCAGTGTGTTCGTGTGTGTGTGCGCGCGTGTATGTGTGTGAGGGGGGGGCAGTTGATGACAAACGCCTGTGTGCTGGAGACTGCAGGGTGTCAGGGTACTACTGTAACTGCAATGTGGACTCCCATTGGACGGCCCCACGTCTTAAAGGGACACCCACGCGTCTAGAGCTGTGTGGGCGATATGACGCAAAATGATTCATGTTTTAATTTCTCATTGATCACTCTTTCCGATTACATTTTCTGTATTATTTAAAAAAAAAAAAAAATAAAAATGGGCACAGTACCATTTTTAAATCATGACTGTAAGAACATCAAGACTTTTAATGTTTTAATCAGCCTCATTGAAAACAAAAATAGTCTAATCTCTACCTCCAAAGTCTCAACTTATCGTTCAATATATGACAGAGGAGGTCAATGTTTATCGTGGTTACTTTTTCTTAGTACTAGTCGGGAACTTTTTGTCATTTTTCATGTTCTACGATAAGATTTGGGCTGTGGAGGGTTGAATAAATAACTTTGACTCATTATAGATGCAAACTAACTACCGAAGTGTTTCATTTTGCTATTCATTTATTTGTTTTTTTTAACCATAACATACATTTGGGGATAATTCTACTTTAGCGTCAGTGTAAATTAGGTTCAGTATTATCATTTAACATCTCTGTTTTCTTGAGCAATGTGTTATACTTCAAAATTTGTTAACGTGACAGGCTTATTCATCAGTACGGGAAAAGTCGATATTGTTCAGTTGACATGTGCAATGTTTAATCCACTACACTCAATTATTATTACGTTTGTGTTCACTTTACTACAGAGAAAGAGACTTAAATGCAACATTGATACATGGAGAGAGTATCCATTTTATTAGCTTCTGTCAATAGAGGCCTACTGTCCTTTGTTGTCACATACAGAGCTCTAATGGCTTTGTCAATGCACATGGATTTTTGAGATAAGCACAAACACAACAGTCTACAGTCGTGTCTCTAGGGGTTTTGATGGTTATCAGTGGAATTTGTTTATTTTGTGTTATCTGAGGTTTTTGGGTTTGGTCATACTCAAAATATCACTTATCGTCTGTTTCTTAACTTTTATAATATTAATATTTTGAAGAGTGACTCTTTGGATTAGGTCTATACAATCATTTTTGGGAGTAAACATTTATCGTGAGACTTTTTCTTTGTACTAGTGGGAAATATTTGGTTCATTTTCTGCACCACAATGAAGTTTGAACTGTAGAAGATCGTGAACCAGCTCTGACAAATGTGAGGCCATGGTTCTCGACCGAAAAAAGGTGGCTTCTCGTCTCTAGGTGGGTGAAGAGCCCCTGTCTCAAGTGGAGGAGTTCAAGTATCTCGGGGTCTTGCTCACAAGTGAGGGAAGGATGGAGCGTGAGATTGACAGGTGGATCGGTGCAGCATCTTCAGTGATGCAATCGCTTGTGGTGAAGAAGGAGCTGAGTCGAAAGGCAAAGCTCTCGATTTACCTGTTCAATCTACGTTTCTACCCTCACCTATGGTCATGAGCTCTGGGTCATGACAAGATCGTAAGCGGAAGAGCTTGATGAAGAACCGCTGCTCCTCCACTTTGAGAGGAGCAGCTCATTCTGTTTTTTTTTTTGGTTTTTTTTACATTTACATTTTTTTTTTTTTTTTACATTTATAATACTTTTTGGTGATGATTTTACTTCATGGTTTGGTTTCAATATTATCGTTCATCGTCTATATTCACTTAAGCCAGGGGTGTTCAAACTACAGCCCGGGGGCCAAATGCGGCCCTCAGACCATTTTTATTGGCCTTCAGACCTCACCTGGCCCAACTGATCATACAGACGTTTTCACAGCAATTTAAGAATTTCTAGTACTGTAACCTCAATAATATCACATTTCATTGTGAAACAGACATAAAATAAACGTTCCAAGCTTTATTAAAAGGTGTAGTGGTGTCAAAACTATGTCAAATGCACCCAACAGAACTCAGAGTATTGACTGTGGCCCTCCGCTTCGAATATGTTTCAGTAAAAAAAGTTTGGATACCTATGACTTAAAGAAACATGTCACTATTTGTATTCCACACATTTATCAATTAGATTTATTTTTAACAACATATTTGCTTTCTATTATGACGCTAAAACGCAGCCTTATTGCAGAGGTGTCTCTTTAAGACCCTGTGTGGAGCATGTTGTGATCACTGGAGGATGCGTGACCGAGGATCGTGATTCAGTCGACACAGAAGAGGTGAAGTGCCTCCCCCTCCGCTCCAGCACCACACAGTATTGGTTCTCTCTGTACGCTAATGTTTTCACAAGATTATGAGCGCATGCATTATAGATGGAACAATAGAATTAAATGGGTTATATTCATTTCGTTTTGCCGTGTTCGAGTGAATCTTTTAAACTTGTGCGACTTCTGCCTTCTGGATACTGAAGCGCAACATATGGACCAATATAGTAGTAGTTTTATCATTTAGTCAGTGTTGTTTTTGAGAAATTGTTGTATATATACATAGATTTTTAAGGATATATATGGCTCACAGCAGAAAGGAGAATGTATGTAGTGAGTTAGCTGCAATTTGGGAGTGATTGGACCATTGAATCTTCCTTATAAAGATACTGTTTATGTAGTAGTTTTTGTGTGATCCAAACCATTTTGAGAGATTTAGAATGACTCAAGAATGACTATTTGGATTCCCTACAGCTTTTTCTTGTATTTATTCGCTATTAATATCTTATGAAACAGATTAAACCAGGCTGTTTCTTCTGTATGATGCATTGCCTTGATGAATACTGATTTGGTCACATAAATGATAGTGTTGACAGGGCAGTACAATTTGGAAATAATGACTAAATCCGATTTTTATGACAAGCGTTGCGCTTGCGATTCGATTTGAGGTTTATGTTTTAATAAGATTCTGTTCAAAGTTCATTTTCGATGTGTCCTGAAACGTGAAAAATGGACAAAAAAAAACAAAATATGAACTGACAAACTAATACAAGTAGACCTGTTGAAAATATAAATACTATATCGAGTTATCGTTCAGGACATGACAGATGGAACAATAATTTTTTGGGGGGTCGATATTTATAGCGTCGATACTTTCCCTTTGTACCAGTAGTTTTTTGTTTTTTTTGGTAGTAAGATAACAGAGCTTTTGAGAGTTATGAACTTCTATGACTGCATGTTCAAAATGTCTACTTTAAGTGTTATATTCTGTCATTTATTGCAGCTCATGCTTTTCTAACAATATTGTACATTAAGAATACTTTTAAGGAAGGAAGGAGGTTTATCGTCTGTATTTACTTCAGAAATATATCGCCCTTCAAAATGTACGAGGGTCATTCAATAAATAAGGTGAATTTTTCGGTACCATGTGTATGGTTCGATCACCTCGGGAGACCTCACTTCTGTAGGCTTCCCAGGCCTGCCTTCATCCTCAACACTGCTTCGTCCTTCTTTAAACAATTTAGCCCACTTGTAGACATTTTTTGGCTGAAACATGTGGCACCACAGACAGTTGACATTCTCCTATAAAGTTCAATGGGTTTGCACCCTTCAGCAACCAAAAACTTGATAACTGACCGCTGTTCAATCCTGGAGCATGCTTTTTGTTTGAGAGTTTTCGCGATTAACAAAGATGACCAAAGTTTTTTTTTAATCTGCAAAAGAAATTAAATCCATCTGAAAAACAAGTAAAACAAAAAAAAAAAAAAAAAGTAAGCTTCTATCTGTATTAAAAGTCCTTATACCTAAAAATTCACCTTATTTATTGAATGACCCTCGTACCATCGTGACCTGTTTGTACAGATCTAAACAACAGGGTTAGCAGTTTTCTTGCAGAATAAGACTATTTTGACTATTTTGTTGTGATCGTCCACTCAAATTGCGTTTTTGATCTGATTCCGTTTAATCTTGCAGCCCTAGTTGTTGTGTTTTAACCCAGTGTTGTAATGGACAGTGGTTTGAGCCTCACATGTGCCCCAGAGCAGCAGTCCTGAGGGAGCAGTGTCCAGGCCTGCCTCTGTCTGTTCTCACTGAAGCATGAGGAGCAGATCCTGTTTCACTCTCAGCCGCTTTCACACTTCACCGTCCTCTAGATTATTCATAGATCCGTGACAGGTCAGGAATATCAAACATTTTGTATTCTATTATCACAACTGTATATTTAAAGTAAACCATTTAAACTTTCCCAGCTTAAATAACGAGATACATTTGACCAATTGTTGTTTAGTTTTTGATCACCTTTTGATTCCTTTTCTTATCAGTTAGTTTTAAAATTGTGTGCACATTTATTTTTTGTTGTTGTATGTAATAATAAAGTCAAATTTGTCTTGCCCTTGCACAGTTACATTCTAAAGCAGCTCTTAGGATCAAAACGAGGCCGCTGTGTGTTGTCTACATCTAATTTGTAAGGTATTTTTCTAATCCTTGAGCCAGGAAGTGATGTTAGCATGCTAGTTGTTCATTACTGTTACTACAAAAACTCCTCTCTGGTCTCTTAAAGTTGTGAAAAGTGCATTTAAACTCATTGCGGTGAATAATTAGGCTAGGAACGCATTAGGAAACTGAGGAATAGCTTTGGACCACGGCAAACAGTTTGAAATAATTTTTCACGCTTATATTGATTTATGCTTGAAAATTGGCTGTTTTGTTTACAATCCCTTTGAGATCTTGCATAACTTGGTCAACTACCTTTATTTTGCCTCACCTTTTTGGTCCATGTGGCTAATCTCCCGTAGCTCCTCTACCAGTGAGTGCATTATTTCTACTGTCTCAAAGTAAAACAAATGGTGAAGTACAATACCGCACATTGTAGCAGCCACGCCTCGTCCTCTGTTCATCAACAAAGAAAAAACCTGCCTCTTGGGTTTTGAGGGAACTTCCCATGACTATGCACAAGTTATGGAAGCGCTTATGATAGCGTTATATACTATCTGGCAACTGGCAAGCAGTACTTTTTGATATTTAAAAAAAAAGAATATAAAAGGCTTGGAGTTAAAATGTATCAACATTATACTCGGTTAAGTGTTTAGTGTTTTGTTTTTTTTCTAAAAAGGCTTTGATACTCCATAGCAATTTTAATACCACAACTTTTATTTAGACAATTTATTCTAGAAAATAATAGTACTTTTTAATTGTATTTGGGTTGTCAATAGTATCGGAAATCAGATACTAATCAATACTAAAAGGTAGGTTTCGATACTGAAAATAATCACAAACTCGATCAAGTTGGATGTTTCTTGAGCAGTTTTGTCTTGAGTTGTGTAAGACCACATGGAACAATGAACAACCTTTTATTTAGTAATAAAAATGACAATATTGTTTAAAAAAGAGCTTTTGAAATCTTTTGGGTATCAAAATCGGTAGAGTATCGAAGTCGTTAAAATTTTAGTATCATGACAACACTAAAATGTTTTATGAAGTACGAGTTCTAATATTGACCAAGACCTTTCTACAACTGTTCAGGAACATTTAGGCCTGTCATGATAATCACTATTTCAACTTCTCATTCATTATATGAAAGTTGGAACAATATTTTTGGGTGTCTATATTTATCACAAGGTTTTTTTGGCTAGATGACAAGATTTAAGCCATAAAAGGTTGAATTAATCACTTCTATGACTCATTACAGATGCAAACTAAGTACTACAGTGTTTCATTCTGCTGTTTATTTATTGCAGCTCATGATTTTTTAACAATATTGTACATTTATTATAGTTTTTGTGGTTTAAATCTGTTAAATCATTGTCTGTAGTGTTGTATCAAACTTCAAAACATAGTATTGTGACAGGCCTAAGAACCAACCAATATTGTCCTACTTATGTGTCATTTTTTAAAGCATTAAACTGTTTAAATTTACTATAAAATTTCTTTACTAGTTTTAGTATTGATCAATCAGTATCTGGGTTTTGATTCCTTTGACACCATACAACTTCTCAAAGTAGAACTACAGCATAATAATAATAACACAGAGAAGGCGTAAGAGTATTGTTTTACGTAGTTTTGACAAACTGTGATTCATTTGCTATGACACCCATTATAAAATTCAGTAGCAATTCATGCGATCCAAGTTTGCTTTGTCATTTCTTCCATTCAAATGAATTCATACTCTGAATCATCACCGTTGAGAGGGCATGCGTCACATTCTTTAATTGCCTCTCCTCTGGTTTACAAAAAAATGTTCTCAAAATATTCCCATTTGAGCTGACGATACGGTTTTAAGCACCGAGTCGTCAATTATATCCGTTTGAGAGGCCGTTGAAGGCTCCATTGCGTTTGTTAAATCTGAGCTGTAACAGGATAGGGCTTGGACGCTGGCCAGCTGTTCTCTTACCAGCCCTGACTGCTCCTCCTCCGCTGTCCCCAACACAAACTTAACTTCCCATTATAAAGGAGCGGCACTGTAAATGTCTTTTGGTTTGGAATTACTGGTGTATTCAGAAGTTTCAGCTTCCTGTTTATTGGTGACATAAATTGTTATATACTATGGCAACAGTGCAGTTTTTCATCCTTCTTAAACCCATGGATTGTCCAGCAATTCCCAGTATGTCACAGTGAAGGCAAATCATTTTAATGTTTACCAAAATGTTTAAATGTAAAAATATATCATAGTAGTCAATATTACTCTGTACAGATAAAAGATAAATACTCAGTAATGGAATAAAATTTTAAAGTTTAAGAAAATGTGTTGTTAAATAAAGACAAAATGTTGGAGGTGATGTTTAATGACGATATTCAGACAATATTATGGTGAAAATATTATAATAATATTCAATAATCAGTTATAATAATCTGAAACAGGCCTTGGTTCAGGCTAAAATATCGCACAAAAGATCAGTTGACGATAGACTTAAATGAACCTCAAATGTACATAGAAATATTACTTTATCCCTTGTTTGAAATGGTATATTACAAGTTTGTTTAATACTTTTTTAGGCTTTGAGTTCTCCCACTAGCGCAGAAACAAGCTAGTATTTATCCTGACAAGCTAGCCTTTCTCCAGCCAACTGCCTTAACAAGCTAGCAACTTTAAGCCAAGTATTTAAATTGGTAAGGCATGGATAAAAAAAATGATTATGTCCGATTATGTGCGATTAATCTTTCAGCTTTACTTCTAGTCTTACAGCCTGATTCGCTTAGCTCAGCAGAAAGTGCGGTTAGCCCGTTGGTACAGACGGGACACTGTTAGATCCTGGGGGATGACTCACACTGCCACATGTATATTGAAATGTTTTACTCCGAGTCAGGCAAAGGTCACTGTCTATTTCAGGCCCGATGCATAAGCTGAGTCTGTGTCCGGACGTCCCACACACATCACGGTAAAGTTAGCTTCTGTGCAGGCGACAAACTGCTATCAGGGATATTAGTGGATTAACTGGCTTCGGTGAACTTAATGAGTCCTTGTATACTTGCATACTTGTACTTGGGATCCTGGGTTCCGAATTTTCTGCCAAACCAACCATTTCAATCTGTTCTTAAGTTGTTTTACCTGAATTGTACAGCCGACTTTTGGACTTTCCCATTTGATTCGGTCCAAACTCCAGGTGTGAATGCTCCCGTGGACCATGGCCTGGACCAAACAGCTGCTCCTTTTGGACCAAATCCAGGAAGTGACATGCGTTCGATCGAGCACAGATGAGTGAATGTGAGGAAGACAGAGCCCGAGCTTGAAGGGAAAAGAGAGAGACGAGCCTACAGTCATTATAAACTACAGTAAAGTTTACACAACGGGGAGCTGCACATATTGCTTGGTTTCATCAAGTGTCAAATTAGAAAGTCAGGCTAACTGCAATCCCCTCTGCAAAAAAGTCTGCTGCTTGTTTGAGTTAAAGATGAGCCTTATTTCACGTAAAATCATCAAATGTGCCCGCAATCAATGTCGGTTAAGTTATTCTCCTTCCCAGAGCCACCAAAACTGAGAAATGCCCTCTGTACACGTTGCCCTGACGACAGTAGAGACAACACCAGGGAAAGTCCGATAGTTCGGATTTGAGGGAGGTAGTGTGAAAGAACGAACAAAATAATAAAACACTTTGGAAGTTTTAAGTCCAGACCTTAGTGCAGACTTTCAGGTGTGAATCAGACCTTAAAAACTTGAAAAACAAACTAGCACAAACAGTTTAAAATGAACTAAACTCTTATCCCTCATTATTTCTACCATCCTAATTATTCACTACGATGAGTTTGCACAGTTTGACCCAAAGAACTGCTTTTATAATCTAGCTGTACTGGGGTAAAACACATTTTATATGAGGGATAAAGGGTATTGGATACAGTCCCTTTAACTATTCTGTCCAGTCAAAGGCAAATGCTAGTGGCAGGTTAACATTTTACCAATTTTATAATACAAGTAGGCTGAACAAGGGATTTTTTTTATTTGTAATTTAGGGCACAATGGGAAATTCCAGAGCTGCATAACCAGTATTTGACTCTTCACTGGTTAAAACAAAATCTTGCTTCTAAATCGAGCCTATAGTTCATTAATATTAAGTCATCATCTGTCACAGGGATGGGTGATTATTTCATAAGCACTGCTCTTGAACAAAGTGGGCCATCCCTAAATATAGTGTCAGAAATAAGACTTTGCTGCAGCTTGGTCATCTTGTACTTCCTAAATTATTACCACCAGACGATTATGTAATGCGATCGGCCCTGGCTTAAAAAGGAACAGTTTGCACCACTTTGCTTAGTCATACCTGATAACAACACGCCTAAACTTTTTCCACAACAAGTTTTATAATACAGGGTTTTATTTGACATTGAAGGTTTGTCATGACATTGCTGCCCTGGTACTATTTGAAGTTGGTATTGAAACTTGATTCTCAGTTGAAGAAATTTCGATCATGAAAAAAATGTCTTTAAATAATCTATATTACGCAAACTTGACTCTTGTGAGCTTTAAGCCGTGTCATGATGCTGTTACCTCATCTAAAACATACGTGGAGTTGTTTTGTTTCATTCCTGCATTATTAGTCTGTCTATATCTCCAAAGATCAAAATGTTCTGTTCCACCATGTGGCGGTTGTGATGTCATGTCAAGTGGTGGTTTTCAAGTTAACGGCTACCTTTACTATTTGTTCAGAAAAGTGTGGCGATTCCAGGGGTGAAATTATTTCAATGATTCTAGTGAAAGTGTATTGAGTTTAAAAACGCACTGGCGCACTTCCTGCATTACTACATGACATCGCACGGTGGAACAAGGTCTGTTTGAGAGAAGAACTCAGCCTAAATATATACAGGGTTTGTGTGTTTTAAATGTGTGAATGAAACAAAACACAAGTCCGGGTATGTTTTTGATGGGGATACAGCATTATAACAGGTCAGAAAATAGTGCAATATGGCCCTTTTAAGTACTGACGATTAATTATTGTAGACTGGCTGTAGACCTCTCCAGTAAAACAACCAAGCATACCACTTACCTTTGGAAATTACGATTACACAATTAGAATTTGATTAATTGCACAGCCCTAGCACCAAGTAACAGCTTTCTCCCTCAGATCAATTCAGTTTCAGTGGCACCAGCAGAACATATACAGTTGTTTGTATGTTGGACCAGATTGGCGTGTGCATGACCTCATATGCACAGTTGGTTAATCCCTGGTAGAGGACTTTTGATGGCATGCACTCTCCACACTACGACCTTATGGCTGTAGCATGGTAAAACAGACCCGGCGCTTAATCCTTGGTGACATAATCATATATTTGTGGCATCTTTCACTCAGACATCTTTCAAATGGCACACAGCTCTGAAATGGCTCTCCCAGGCCACTGCACTGACAGGATTTTGGCTTCTGCCGAACAGTTAATGACAATAAATCTCCTCCCAGCCAAGTATGATATAAGTTAGTTATGAAAGTGACAATAATATTAAAGGTTCACCATGTAACTTTTCTCCGTGGACATGTTATTGCTTTGCCCGAAAGGTTCTACAATACGGCATTAAACTGAATTACGTGTTTATTTGGATGTATTCCTCTGCAGGTGTTCTTTTGCCTTGAAGAACATGTTTTCCTACTGTGAGTGGGGTCACCTTGCTACAGATGTGACGTGTAACTCGGAACCTGTTTGTCTTTAAAGGAGATAGCTTAATGCCATACTTTGGAACATTCCAGGCAAGCAATAGCGGCTCCATGACGAGGATCAGGTGGCTGATCCTCCATCTGAAAAGTTACAGTGCTCCTTTAAAACACTTTGCCTCAGATTTGTGAGTGTTGCCATGATGGTAACATTTCAAACTCAATTCTGAAACAAAGAAGAGGCACCTTTTGTGATTTTTATTTTGTTTCAATTCTTGGTTTGACACTAGTTTTAGTATTAAGCAGTGTACACTAGTAGTTCTTCATAATCATACTCGCAAAGTAACATCATCTTGGGCTGTATCTAAAGTAAAAATATATATGAAATAAACAGGCCCTAAATAAAATTAAAGTTCGGTTTCACATTATTCACTGCCTGTTTCACTGCCGTCATAATGCTGCTTCAGGTTTCTGAACATTTACAATCTTTTTATGGTGTTCTGTTTTTAGTATGTTATCCACTAATTATGTGACGTCACTTCTCTAACCAGCAACTAAGGAATGAATCCTTTAATTTGTTGCTAACTTTTGGTTTGGCTTACGTTGATGTGGTGTCCCCCCTCAGTGTCTTGCAGTTTCCTGTTACCACGGTTACAAGTAATATTATTTAGCTGCACAGGCTTCTTTACCAATCAGAAAAGAAAAAAAATCCACATGCTGTTTTATTTTTATTTTGGTCACAAGATTTGTAGAATATCAAGATTTTTACTAGATACTTATTGTAATAGGCAACATTTTGAGGGCTTTTCACCGTCTAAAAAACAGGATATTTGTTTTTAAATTGTTAATTACTATGGTAACAGTCCTAATTTTTCATCATTCTGAAACCCATGAATACCTGCAGACCAAAATTCACTTGTTTTCTTTATGAATATGACTTAAACCTCTTCTCTTTCAACACATACCATGTTTTAGAGCAGTGGTTCTAAACCTTTCTCTTGCATAACCCCAAAGCATTGTCTCACACTCTTAATAATAAATCTTTTGGACACTCAAAGACGCTTTACAAACAATAACAAATCAGTAGAAGACGACCGTGGAAATCATGGGGGGGGAATGCCAGATTGAACAGATGAGTTTTTAGTAGCGATTTGAAGAGCTCTAACGAGTCTGAGTCCCAGAAAGCGAAGACTCAGTCCCCTATAGTCTGGTACTTTGTCATGATGAGGGGGTGAGGAGGACGCTGTCGGCTGATCTGAGGGGGCAGATGGGACAGTGCTGATGGAGGAGGTCAGTGAAATGGGGAGGGGCCAGGAGAGACTTGTAGGTGATGGGGAGGACCTTGTATTGGATGTGGTATTTTACAGGGAGCCAGTGGAGTTGAGACTTGAATACCCCATACATCGTGTAACTGTCTTTTTTTTAGTATTATTACAATAAAAACGTATCTATTTTCTTGTTTTAATTATATTTTACAGGCTTAATAATGTTTCTGTAGGATGTATCTGGACTAGTATACACAGACTAGGTTGAATGCTAAATTGCTCGACTACGATATCAATGATGATTAGCTGTGATGAATCCATTGTGTTGTTTTAACTCTCACTCTGTGCTGCGTTTAAGATGTGTTGTACAGTAGTGGACTTTTCACCAGTGGCAGGGAGCAGACAGGATGTTATTACTTTATCGATTGTCTGCCCTGGCCCTCTGCCTCAAGCTCGCGTTGGAAACTCTCCCTCTTTTTCAGAGTGCAGCAGTGTTAATGTTGGCTATTCCCCCGTGCCTGGTGGAGACATGAGTGTAGATATATACACGCCTGGAGTCAGTACCGTCGTAGTAACGGTTGACGGGGGGGAGGAGAGGCCAGCAGGGCGGACAGGAGAGGGCCCTTCTGCGGTCGCGGTCTATGTCCGGGGCAGCTGACCACTCACACAGCACTTTATATCAAACATTGGCCAAAGGATTAAAGGTTTAGTATAGGGCGGAACGATTTGGGGGAAAATACTGTGATAATTGCTGTGTGATTGTGATTAGATTTGCGATTTATGTCTTAAAAAGTTCACATTTTAAACACGTCCAGAAGAACTGACAAACTGAAACTAACACAAGTTATCACACTCGGCCACGCGCTCGTCTCATGGACGTTACTGCTGTGCCTGGAATGTTTCACTATATGGTATAAACATATCTATGACACATATATTTACAGGATTTTTTATTGGAAGAAACAATACATGAAGACGTCACCTGCTTGTTGATATGGAAGTGGATAAGGTTTATGCCTGACAATGGAACATTCCCTTCAAAACATAAATATATCAGCGGTGTCAGTAAGAATTCAGGCTTTCCACCAGAAAACTGATTATTTATTCATTACATTTTTGAGTTACAACTGTTCTATGCAAGTTTGTCTAGAAAGTTTTCAGTGGTGCAGTGGGCTGTAAGTTTGCTTTACAACCAGAGGCTAATCAGTTCAAACCTCGACCAGTTTAGCTCTAATTTTTCATGCATTCTTGAGTAAGATGGATTTATACCTGACTTAAACCCACTTGGAAGGGCATCTAGAGTTTTGTTTTACTAAACTATACTATAATTGTAGCGCACATTTTAACTTGTAGCCTCAAATCACCAGCTCTTCTTTTGCTTGTTTACAAAAAACATGGGAAATGTGTCATTATAGGCCTGTAGAAATGCGCAATAGTAAATATATGGTATCATTTTACATAGGCTTACTCCTACCAAGGATACAACTCTAACTTTAAACTAATGCTCGTTTCAGACCACACGTCACATTTGGTCCACTGCCACAAGCTCTCACATAAACAAGCGTACAGTACAGTACAGTACACATTTCCCTGTAGCGGTTTTGCTAGTGCGACGTTAGCGGCTAAGTGCGAAGAAGCTGAGAAAACCCCAGTGTTTGGTGCAGAGTGGTTACATCAGACACGCAGCTCCGGCCTAGTCATTTCCACAGCCCATCTGCCCGAGTGGAGATGACTCTTAAGTACGCAAAGCTGCCATAAGCCTCTGTTTCCCATTCTAAGCTCTTTTAAAGGGTCCAGCGCCCGAGTACCATCTGGTTTCACCTTTTTATTATTTATTTTACATGTACTTTTTCCGGTTCCTCCTCCATTGACCTTCCCTGACCAGTGCTCAGTATGGAATGGTCGATTATGGATTTTTTTTTTTTTTTACAATATCTGACCTTTGTCTTGCTGTTGTGGCCAATAACTGATATTTGCCGATATTAAGCTTTTATAGTCGATAGCAAGTACCACAAATATACGTTGCGTTATAGTAAAGATCGCAAGCTAAAGATGCACAATGGAACTTTTCTGATGGAGGGGTTCGCTACCTACTTGTCTCCATGGTGATGTTATTGCGTTGCTTGGAATGTTCCACTGTATGGCACTTAACTTATCGATTCAATAACAAGTTTTTATTGCTTAAGAAATCCATTGAAAAACATGCAGTTATACAGTGAGCAGGGTCGCCTTTCCTCAGATCTGACCTGTAACTTGCCCTGGTGTCAACTGCTGTCTCAATGAAGGCAAGTTTAATGCCATACAGAGGAGTATTCCAAGCAATAACGTCTCCATGGAAAAGTTAAATAGTGAACCTTTAACTTTTTGCTTTTTCGATTTTTGGTATAAAATCATTTGTTGCACGATTGTGTAAATATAAGCTATATTTTACTCTCAAATCTGTTGCCCTGAGAACAAACTGGGAACAGCACTGGGGATAATAACAGTGCCAAATATCGGCAAAACGTTGTTCCGATATCACCGATAGCCCATAGTACTTAGCCTCTTTACATCTCCAGCTTTGAGTGGGCTCCTCCTCCTCCTGGATCGGTCACAAGTCTTCCACCCACAGTCTCTGCTGGCTCCTGTTCAACTGTTTCGCTCTTGCATCACAGGAATCTTCCCACATTGCACACTCACATCTCCGAAGCTTTGTACTCACTGTCGCAATTTGTTGTTTTTTTTTTTTTTTATAGGTGTAATTTGTTATTGAAAAACATGCCGCATATGACATAACAAAACAATAAAATGGAAGTTTCTGTTGAAGCCAATTGTTGTATTGTTGGTTTAATTTGAACTGTCCCAGTTTATTTTTACTGTAATTACTGTAATTTTTTTGTTTTTGTTTTTTTGGCTAATTTTATATCGAAAAACACACTGCACATAACATGGTAAAACATTGCAATCTGGAACTTTCTGATGAAGCCAGTTATTTTATCATCACACTTTCTTTTTGAGGCTATGTTTCTGGCATTGGTTTGTTATGGGATTGTTAATTATATATGTAAATATTAAATTTTTAGGGTCTATCATAGTTTATTTGGAAGGGCATCTGGCTCAAAATCTTTACCAACTTGAAACGATAAGAAAATTCAAATGCCATGGAAGATATCTGTACATTTACTCTGGGTTGTAACAGCAATGAATTAATAATTTATAGAATTATGAAAAAAAATATCTTTTCATTACTGCTGTGTTGTGTTTTGCATAATTTACACATGAACTATCAAACTAACATGAAAAGGTAGCCATTGACTAGCCATTTGACAACACTTGTGACCTGGTGCAGATAGTAAGATTAGCCTTAAGTGGCTGTTTGTTTAGCCCTCCCCGGGTTTGTTTTCAAGCGAAGTGGTTTAATCAGATTACACATGTGAGGTTTGCAAAGCTTGGCCACGGATATAATGAATAGCTGTATATGTGGAGTTAACCTTATCCGCAACCCTTATTAAACATCTAAAACTAGCATCGCACATGTGTTCATATTAGCCTGACTGAGCCACTGTTAGCCACCATTAGCCTCTGTACTGTTGTCTGTCTTATAAATAAAGGAACAAAATTGGCCTGAGCCTTGTTGGCTAACTAACAAACACATTTTGCTTAAAGTCCGTTCAAAGTTGATTAAAATGTCTCCTAAATCGTATAATACCTTTCTAGATTTGTTTGAGAGCCAAGTTGTTTAAGTTAATATCTACAGCTAGACAAAACGTTGGTTATGTTTAAAATGCAATTATATAGTATACCAGGGGTATCAAACTCATTTTCACCGAGGGCCACATCAACAAAATGGTTGCTCTCAAAGGGGCAGATGTAACTGTAAGATAAATGTTACTAAGTTTTAATCTTGTTAATTAACCGTTTCTATATTTATTACTTATTCAAGTTACAAATATTGCATACGGATTTGTATAGATAGAAAAAAAATGGCTGTTTAACTGTGTATCTCCAGATAAACTGACATTTAAGACAGTCATACCTTTTAATTTACTTTGCCACGGGCCACATAAAATGACGTGGCGGGCCGAATTTGACCCACGGGCCTTGAGTTTGACATATGTGTACTATACAAAGAAATACAAATTAGCTCGATTTCAAATGTTTTGCAAATTGAAATCATTACAGATATCTATGTCATTTGGCGGTGGGGGGCCCGGCCTGGTTGCATGGTTATTTTGAGGGTCCTGGCCTAAAAGATTTGGGAACCTCTGGCTTACATGATAAAGCTGAAGTAGTTGGTTTGCTGGACAGGCACAGATATGCACCTGTTAGTTGTTTTGGTGGTAGTAGTAGTATGAATAGTAGCATTAGCAGTAGCAGTATCTTATTAACTAAAGATGAGACATTACAACAAAGTATTTTATCAAAACTATATAAACAGTAGCTCAGTTGAGTGTTTATCCACTGACCCACCTTGCCTCCGGTGTCTGAGTACACTGTTGTATGAATGTGTGTGTGAATGCGTGAGTGTTTCCCTGATGTAAAGTGCTTTGAGTGCCTTGAAGGTGGAAAAGTATATAAAAACGTGACCATTTACCATATTTTTCTAATGTTATCATCTTGTTTTTCTCTTTCAGGAACCAATAAAGTCGAGGGCACCACAGCTCCATTTGGAATATAGATTTTACAAACAGCTGGGAAACTCAGGTAAGACACTACTCATGCCGAATATTCACTCTTGCATAGTCTGTAGTCATATTGTAGGGATTATCTGATATATATTTTTTGAGTTGATACCGATATCCAGCATTTGACCTGTTGCTTTGGCTGTTAACTAATATTTGCACTGATTTCTAGCTTTTAAAATACATAGCAAGACCCACAAATGCATTTTAAGTTGAAGTAAAGTTTACAAATTAACAAAATGTGTTTATGGGATGCCGTATTTTTAGTTTAATGTCTTTTCTGTTTCTCTTTTTACTCTTGAGTCACAATAAGTGCCTAATATCTACCATTTTTTTCTATCTCGGCCTGTATCTATTTAATTTTAATCTGTTTTCTAATATCTAGTGTTTAGTATTTGCAGTTATTCTCCTAAACCCATTCACACACGCAGTTTGACCTGGGAATTTTCCTGCATTTTTCCAGAACAGAGTCATGTGTGAACAAAGCCAAAACAGATTTCCCTACTCTTTTGATTGAATGTTGTGGGATGTACGTGTGAATGGGGCTCTAGGTCCCGGATGTAAACTCCATGTTGTGTGTTGTGGTCAGATTTAGCCACACGTGCGTCCTCTTGGCTCCCTTTGCACAGAAATGTCCCTGGGCTGTGATAAGGAGGTGGGCCAATAGGGCAGTCCTCCACTATTTTTAGCTGCCTCTCCACATGCACAAGGCCATTATGGTGACTCTGCTGTCGACTCCTCCCTTTAACCACAGGACGACACTATGGCCGTCAGTGAACAGAGCCAAGAATCCTGGTGTGACCCGTTGCTCATTGTCTGCTGATGGCTCCAGTGCCTCAGGTGGAGTTTTAGTGGAGTTAGTGAGAACACCTCTGCTTTTGTGAAGGGTTTGTGAAGCTGCTCATCTTTCCTTTGGCTGAAATCACTATCTTGTTTTTGTTTTTCAATGTTCAGGCTGGATTGAATTTACTTTGTGCCACTAGAAAATCTTGCTTTTTGCTGTAGTGGTAGTGCTGGTAGTAGTAGTCGTAGTAGTCGTAGTAGTAATAATCGTAGTAGCTGTTGTAGTAAGATATGCCTTTATGCCTTTATTAGTCCCACAATGGGGAAATTCCAGTATTGCACCGCACAGTTAAAGAACAGAAGGAAAATGGTACATGCAATAAAACAGTAGTAGTAGTTGTTGTAGTAGTCGTAGTTATAATAAGCTTTCAATACAGGGTAGTGGTGGTAGTAGTCATAGCAATCGTAGTAGTCTTAGTCGTAGTAGCAGTTGTTGTTGTAGTAGTAGTAGTCATAGTAGTTGTAGTTGTTGCAGTCATAGTAATAATAAGCTTTTGATTCAGAAAGTAGTGGTGGTAGTAGTCATAGTAGTCATAGCAAGTGTAGTAGTCGTAGTAATAATAAGCTTTCGATACAGGGTAGTGACAGTAGTAGTCTTAGTCGTAGTAGCAGTTGTTGCAGTAGTAGACATAATAGTTGTAGTCGTAATAATAAGCTTTCGATTCAGAGAAGTGGTGGTAGTAGTCGTAGCAAATGTAGTTGTTGTAGTCATAGTAGTCAAAGTAGTTGTAGTCGTAATAATGATAAGCTTTCAATTCAGGGTAGTGGTGGTAGCAGTCATAGCAATTGTAGTAGTCTTAGTCATAGTAGTTGCAGTTGTAGTAATAATAAGCTTTCAATTCAGAGTAGTGGTGGTAGTAGTCATGGTAGTCATATTAGTCGTAGCAAATGTAATAGTAGTAGTCGTAATAATAAGCTTTCAATTCAGGGTAGTGGTGGTAGCAGTTGTAGTAGTCGTCGTTGTAGTTGTAGTAATAATCAACTTTCAATTCATGGCTTCTCTAGTAAAATAAATAAATAAATAAATCGCTCTCTTTACTTCTATCCATGGGTTTCAGAATGCTGAGACATTACAATCATTGCCAGAGTGATATAAACTTCAAAACAATATAGCAGATCTTTTGAATGATAAAAAAGTCTTCAAAAAGTTACATGAAGTAAAAGGAAGTTGAAACCCTTGAGTATGTTCAGAGTCACACCTGGTTAATAGGGTTGTTGTTGCAGTCTATTTGTGTCCACATATGCAGAGGACTTTCTATTGGGTGACCCCCTAAAATGGCTAACATAGCACGTTAAGCGATGGGCCAACTAGGACTGTCACGATAAATACTATATTGACTTATCACTCAGTATATAAAAGCTGGAAGAATACTTTTTGGGGCTCGATATCTCGTGTATATTTTCTTTGTGCCAGTGGCGATTTGTTTTGTAGTTTTTTCGTACTACCATAAAAAAGGAGCAATTGAGGTCGAACTAGTAACTTCTGCGTCTGACTACAAACTAGAGATTCATTGCAGCTAGACATCGACCGATATTCAGAGAAGCTGATGGTCGATAAAATCTGACGATATTTTTAGGCCGATATGCAGGGATGATTTTTATTGTTCTACCCAATTCTGTAATTAAAATATACTACAAACACACCCACAACCCCTTTTTTTTTACCACAAACCAATAAAAGATCAGTGTAATGCGAAGAGAACTGCACAAAACATAATAAGTGTTCAAATTTCGCTTTCATGGGTACTTTTAAGCAGCAAAATATATAGCTTATATGCTAAAAAGTGCCAATATCATCCCAGTATATCGGTCTATATCTAATTGCAGCCCATGTTTTTTGCAGTATTTATACATTTCGATTTTTTTTGTATAATCCTGTATTAGATTTATTGTGTCAGTGGCATAAATTAGTTTCTGTATTCATCATTTATTTTCTATATTTTGAAGTGTGATATCTGCTATCGTGACAACCCTTGGGACAACTGCCTTTTTTTAATTACCGAATAGATTGGGATATTGTGATATTATCTAATCATGAGAGACCCTGTGATTCTAAGTCTTACATTTCATACACATCAGTACTCCTCATAACCCATAGTCATCCTCACTATCATGTATCTCTGTCCTTGTCCTCCGTAGGCCTGCCACAATACATACTATACGGAGCTACTGTTCAATATATGTTAGATGGAACAATCATTTTTTTGAGATTAGTGTTTATATTTTATTAGAACAAAAAAATAACAAAAAGTTCCCCATTAGTACTGTTAGATTTGAGCTGTAGAGGCTTGAATAAAAAACTTGACTCAGTTGCAGTTCATGTTTTTTGCCACCTTATACATTTAGAATAGTTTTTTTGGTAATAATTCTGCTTTATGTGGCATTAATTAGTTTCTGTATCATTGCTTATCTATATTTTCTGAACAGATTTTGAACTACAACATATCGCTGATGGTGACAGGCCTATTCCTTCATACCACAGGACCCATAATCGGGCGAAGGATAATGGGCTGTAGTGTTTCAGACATTAAACAAGCTCCCGGTGTTATGTAGGTCAGCAGGTGGTTTAATCCCTGTTGCATAATTTTTACATCACAAAATGAGTCAGCAGAAACAAGGCACCATCATCTCCCTGACCTCACCTCACCGCCACCAGGACCAGGCTGGAGATGGGCTAAATGTGTTTTGGGGACTCAGGGGACACAGCAGACAATTATACGTTTGAAAAAGTATTATATTGGGCTTAATTAGTAGTAACGAATCATGAATCATGCTTGTCTAGACTTTTCATTATTTCACTCAACAGAAAGTTTAAAAAGTTGTTAGTTTGTTCGACATTCATTCAAGTTAAAGAAGGTTTCATAACACTTTATTTTTTATAGACAAGTAATATATCACATTTCTTGTAATTACCATACAAATTATATAGTTTGAGTTGTTTTAGATCAGGGGTGTCCAAACTTTTCTCATAAAGGGCCACATATAAAAACACTGACAAAGCTGAGGGCCGATTGAGGGAGATAGACTGGTCGCCAATACAGTGAATACTTCAAATCTGTGTTATTATTACAAGTTAGACTGAAACACTAGACCTTTATTCACACTAACATCCTCAATGGGACACATTAAATATTTGATCTGCGCTTTTTAAAGTAGATTTTCAGAAATGTACAGTAAAAAGTACTGTTTAAAGTAATATGGGCCAATTCACCTGGAAGCTTGAGGGCCAAAAAAAATTGGTCTGAGGGCCGCATTTGGCACCCGGGCCACAGTTTGGGCATGATTTAGATAAAACTTTAAAAGAGACAAATATTACACGTAACTCTTCTCATTTGTAGCTTGATAGTTAATGCTTGGTTAGTACTTTTCCAGACAGATGCCCTGGGCTCAGTTGATGATGGTGGTCAGAGAGGGCAGCCTGTCTTCCAACACTTAAGCACACACCACATTCATACCAGGCAATATGAGTGAAGTGTCTTGCTTAAGGACACAACAGCCGCTTGGTTTAGAGCCACTGCTGCCCCACTGTGGCAAGTATTAACCAGGTCCAGTATTGCTTAGCTTCTAAAATTGGGCATTGATGAGCAGTTATCGCCATAGAATTGTAAAAAAAAAATCATCTCCACACATTATTTAACTTTAAAAACTGTGTACACATTTATATTCATACTAAAAACTCCATATATCACAAAATTTGTCTTTCCTCAATAGATTCAGAATTGCCAAATCGTAATACTATTAAACAAAATATCTAAAATCAAGTTTAAAGTGTCTGTGTCAATACAATCATTCACTAGGTTGCATTCTGGCAGTGGTTTACCTGATGTCCAGCTCTGGGCCAGTGAAGATTAGATCTATTTCTGCAGAGGATCTGAGGTCATGTGACACGGGCCTGAATATGTCCGAGTGCACTGAGCTCTGCGGAGGAGCTTATCTCCACTCTGTAAATCTGCTGCCGGACACTGCTGCCGCTGTATCCTCAGCTCCCTCTGCCCCCGGACACAGTCTCCTCCTATGTGATATATCCGGAGAAATGAGTCTCTCAGGACCTGTAATATATGACCACGAAAGGATTTATTTTGCATTTATTTATTTAAGGCTATGCTCATAGGGATTCAAAATGGACTGGTCACGGTCATTATTAGTTTTTCGCGCACAAAACAAAAAACATACTGTATGGCTTTAGCATTCAGTATATGAAAGCTAGAACAGTTTATTTTGAGGCTCAGTATTTATCATCTGTACAATTTCTTTGCAGTAGTGATTAGATTTTTGCCGTTTTTATGTAAGAAGGTAAGATTTTAGCTGTAGAAGGTTGAATAAACGACTCCTGTGGCTAATTATCGGTTCATTCTGCTGTTTCTTTGTTGCAGCTCAGGCCTTTTAATGATCCTGTCTATTTAAAAATTGGTTTACTGGGTTTATTCTGCTTTGTATCAGTGGCATAAAGTAGTTTCAATATCATCGTTTATCGCAGTATTTCTCTGTGCTTCCAAATTTGTTATTGTGACAGGCCTATAATAAAACAAAACTGCAACACAGAAGGTTGACTAGGGAACGATTTTGTCTTTTATAGATCTAATTTAGTTCTTGTAGTACCTGGAAAGTCAAATGTTTTATTAGATATTCCGCGATGTTGGAGCGATGACGTCAACACATATTACACCACCTAACAGAGTTGCTGTGAAACTTGTTTTTTTTCTTTCTCTTCAATTCTCAGAGAGTGACTTCAGAGAAACTAGTCGTGTTTACATTTTGTAGTCATTCGTCATGTTTTCTGTTGTATTTAAATCTTTGCAAACAATGAATTCAAATATCAGATATAACTCTGGATGTTTTGTTTAAATTTACTTCCATCACATGTAAGTTAGTGCTAGGGCTGTTGTACCCTAAAGAAATTCTTTTTTGACTACCGACGTGTCCTTCCAATCGATTAATCAACTAAAAAGGGAGCGTGGCAAAAGCTCTCAAATCTGTTAAGCATCTCTATGAATCTGACACAAACTGGACCCAAAAGACTACACCTGTATGAGAGTTCATGCAAAAACAACTATTTATGCAAACCAAGTAATGCGAAACAACGTATTGATTTGAATCATGAGTTTAACCTGCCTTTTTTTTAACTTATAAATACCAAAAAATACCAAATCTTCAGCTAACTCACTCTTCTTTCTACTGTTATTATCTAAATAAACGTATTGATTGTTTTGCTGACACAAATTTTGGTCAACTATCAACCGATTCTGACTAAAACCCTACAGCTCTACTAGTTTCTATACAGTTCCTCAGTTGTGACATTACATTTCAAACTGCATGTAACATTTGAACCCTTGCTCTTGCGTTGTATCTTAAAGCCCCTGACATAGCTCTAGCACTTGTACACTTGGGCGTGTGGTGCTCAAGTCTTTTCAAGCCTGAATGCTGATCACATTTCAACCTCGTGTGAATATCTCCAGAGCTCTGTGCCTAATGGAAGCCCTGCTCTATAATCTAAATCTTTAATAGTCGCGGCTCTGTCTATTCCTGCCTCCTCCAGCTCTGAGCCCTCTCCACTGTGGCCCTCTCCTTTGGCATTGTTCTGTATTGTCCTCAGTTTGAGCCTCTGAGAAGAGCTGCCTATGGACACAATGGGATGTATTGTTTCTGTCAGGACGCAGGGGTCGGAGCTGTGCGAAGGATCACTCCGTAAAAGGCAAAAGCCAATTGGAATACGGTTGTATCTCTAATCTTTCCTTCCTCTCAAAAATTCTAGAACGAGTGATGGTGAAACAGCTCTGCCGCCACCTGCAGGACAATAATATATTTGAAAAATTTCAATCTGGATTCAGAGCTCACCACAGCACAGAGACTGCACTGCTTAAAGTAACAAATGACTTACTACTAGCTGCTGATAACGGGTTGGCTTCAGTCCTGGTCCTACTGGACCTCAGTGCAGCGTTTGACACCATTGATCACAACATTCTACTGCAGAGGATAGAATGTGACATCGGAATCAGAGGGACTGCCCTCAAATAGTTTAAATCCTATCTATCAGATAGGTACCAGTTTGTTAGTATAAACCAGAGCACCTCTCCCTGTTCTAAAGTAGCCTGTGGTGTTCCACAAGGATCTGTGCTTGGTCCAATCCTATTTACTCTGTATATGTTGCCATTGGGTAACATTAAAAGAAAACATGGCATTAATTTTCACTGCTATGCTGATGACACTCAGCTGTACTTATCAATGAAACCAAATCAGACTGATCAAATAGATAAACTCGGTGCCTGTGTGAAGGACATCAAAACCTGGATGACCTTGAATTACCTGCTCTTAAATCCTGAAAAAACAAAGGTCATTGTCGTTGGTCCCAAAGGTCAAAGAGATTCTCTGTCGGACCAGATAATCTCACTCGACAATGTGAGTATAGCTTCTAGTCCTACTGTAAAAAATCTTGGAGTCCTATTTGATCAAAATCTCTCATTCACAGCCTATATAAACCTAGCTTGTAAAACCGCATACTTTTACCTGCGAAATATAACTAAAATTAGAAATATTTTACCTAAAAACAATGCTGAAAAACTCATCCATGCATTTGTTACTTCCAGACTTGATTACTGTAATTCTCTGCTCGCCGCCTGCCCCAAAAGTACGATAAGGAGCCTCCAGTTGGTCCAAAATGCAGCGGCCAGAGTCCTAACAGGAACTAAAGGAAGAGACCACATCAGTCCTGTACTAAAATATCTGCACTGGCTTCCTGTCGAGCTTAGAATCAAATTCAAAGTCCTCCTCCTGACATACAAAGCCCTAAACGGTATGGCCCCATCCTATCTGCAAGATGCTATTGTCTCGTACCAGCCAAACAGAGCACTCCGCTCTCAGAATGCAGGACTATTACTGGTTCCTAGAGTGTCCAAAAGTACAATGGGAGGGAGAGCGTTCAGTTACCAAGCTCCTGTGCTATGGAATCAACTCAGTGCTGATGTTAAACAGGCCCCCACAGTCTCTGTATTTAAGACCAGGCTTAAAACCTTCCTCTTCAGTATAGCATATGACCAGGTTACATAGTGAGGGAGTTAGGGACATTAAAACCCGGGATAAGATAGGCTGCAGTAGGAGATAACTAGCTGTGGGAAGTATGGCAACCTGAGCACTATCCTCTGCTTCCTCCTATTTTCTCATCAGCAATGCTATTCACATGTTGTCCCCTGTCCCACTCCCCCTGTGGAGTGTAACTCTTTCAGATGCCCCGATGACAGCTGGACCCCCTCCTCCACCCGCCTCCCTCTCCTCCTCGCCTGGCTCTCATCCTCCTCACCCGGCTCTCCTCCTCCTCTCCTGGTCTTCCTCCTCCTCACCTGGTCTTCCTTCTCCTCCTGGCCTGGCCCTCCTCCGCCCCCCTCCCTCCTCCTCACCTGGCCGATTTTTCTTGTTTTGTCTGATTTTTCCTGTTGTTTGATTTTCCTGTTCGTTTTCGTGTGTAGGCAGCACGGTGGCTGAGTGGCAACACTCATGCCTCACAGCAAGAAGGTTTGGTTCGATCCCCGGGTCGCCCAGGCCTTTCTGTGTGGAGTTTTGCATGTTTCTCCCCGTGTCTGGATGGGTTTCCTCAGGGTACTCCGGTTTCCCCCATCAACCAAAACATGAATGCCCTTCGAGAGAACTGTTGTTGTGATTTTGGGTGTTACAAAAATAAAATGAATTGAATTGAATTGTGAAATGCCATTTAAAGCTACAATGACGTTTTAGCTGGAATTATGTGTGAAATGTAAAGGGGATTTGAAGGGAGAATTTTACATGTTTTACTACAAATCAAATTGGTACATTTTCATCAGCTAGTTGTGAGGGCACGTCACTATTTTCTCATGTTGATCAGTTTCAGTTTTCATTTTAATGCCATGAGCATAACCCAAAAACACAATTTAAACAGAAAAAAATAGTTTAATTTATTTCTCCAAAGCCAGAACTCTGCTTTTACTGAGGACTGGCTGTAAACCTCTCGATTAAAAGTGTCTCGTTTATCATTGAATATTTTAAACAATACATCTAAATTTGATTAAAATTCAGTAAGAATGTGATTAATTCCACAGTGCTATTTTTGAAAGGGAACTGGGATATTCTGTTAACCTTACAAATATTTGAGGTTAGCCTCAAACCACAAGAGACATTCATGAGAAATGGTGAACACCAGAAGTCAATTTTTCATTTTACTATACAGTTATTGTAAAAAATTAAAGATATATCTTTTTCTGGACAGTTTTAAAAGTGTAGTACTGGGGGTGCGGCAAGGATGTAGTGAAAGATTAATCCTAAAACTTTGCTCCCTGCACGCATTCTCCTTGGTTAATATAAATCCTCAATCCTAAAATAATTTGTTCGACTAAGATGCCATCGACCAGTTAATTGACTAAACTACCATATAATAAAATAGAGATGTTTTTTCCCAATTATGTTTAACTGTAAGACTAGACACTGTTGTATCTTGAAGTCTTCTTCCTTCAGGCCCTCTTCTGCTCTCTGCTTGCTCTCCTCCTCCTCCTCCTCTTCCTCCTCCTCCTCCTGAGCAACAGCAGACTGACTCTGGGGGCTGTATTAACCTGTGTGAGCTGAGGGGGTGTCAGTGGTGTAGTGGGATAAGCTTTTGCCTATGAACCGTAATGAAGATGGTTGGATTTCTGCCTGGTGAAATCTGTCCCTGTGTCTCTGGATATAACACTCTGACCCAAATGCAATTTACTCCCAGTAATATTTCAACTGGAAGGGCATCTGGCTTAAAAATCTGCTAAATTCTCCAAGTGACGTCTGAAAAATAATCAACTTATTTGATATCAGGACATCCCTCACTTATATCTCAAAGCCTTCTCCCTCCAGGCCTTCCTCTGCTCTCTCCTCCCTCACCTCCTTCTCTTGTTCCTTCCCTGGCCTCCTCACTTACCTTCTCCTCCCTCTCCTCCCCCTCCTCCATCTGACCCCCTCTCCCTCTCGTCCTCCTCCTTCCTCTTGTCCTCCCTCTTTTGCTCCTCCTTCTCTTAGTCTTCCTCCTCCTTCTTCCTCCTCAGAATCCCTCCTCCCTCTCCCTCTCCTACTTCTCCTCCTCCCTCTCATCCTCCATCTTCTCTTAGTTTTCCTCCTCCTTCTTCCTCCTCCCACTCCCTCCTCTTCCCTCTCTTCCCTCTCCTTCTCTTAGTCTTCCTCCTCCTTCTTCCTCCTCAGAATCCCTCCTACTCCCTCCCTCTCCTCCTTCTCCTCCTCCCTCTCATCCTCCACCTTCTCTTAGTCTCCCTCCACGTTCTTCCTCCTCCCACTCCCTCCTCCCTCTTTTCCTCCTTCTTCCTCCTCAGACTTTCTCCTCCCAACTCTCTTCCTCCTCCCTCTCCCTCTCCTCCTTCTCCTCCTCTGCCCTCTCATCCTCCTCCTTCTTAGTCTCCCTCCTCCTTCTTTCTTCTCCCTCTCCCTCCTCCCACTCCCTCCTCTCCTCCTCCTTCATCCTCCTCAGACCTCCTCCTCCCAACTCTCATCCTCCTCCTTCTCATCCTCCTTCCATTCATCCTCCTTCCTCTCTCCCTCCTCCTTCTCCTCCTCCTCCTTCCTCTCATCCTCCCTCTCTTCCTCCTCCTTCTCTTAGCCTCCCACTCCCTCCTCTCCCTCTGCTCCTCTCCTCGTCCCTGCGCTCCTCTCCTCCTGAGCAGCAGACCGCCGCTGGGGGCTGTATCCGGTGATGACTGTGCTCTGAATGCCCTCTAGATTTGAGCCCAGCTTTGATGAGTCAGACTCGATGTGATCTCCTGTCCCAGTCTCATCTGTCACCAAGGCCACAGCACCGTGGACCAGCAAAACACAACACACACACAGCTTTTTATACACGCTGATATTTACAATAGAACTCCAACCATCTGTGACTCACGCTCTCGCTGTTTTCCTCGAAATCGGAGGTAGAACGGGAACAGTCACTTGAGTCCCTGTTCACTATAAAAGCTGCTTACATATCTCAGCGTTTTAGATATTTGTGGTACTTCTTGTAAAGGGTGGAGCCTAATAAGATATGAATACAGCCTTATAATCCATCATCATCACTTCCAGGATTCAGTTCAACCAAGAAATGACTTCAGGGTTGCTTTTGTTGGCCCAGAATTAGGGTTGTTCCAATACTAGTGCTGGTATTTGCAAAAGATGGTGCACATACATTTCAGGTATCAGTATCGGCAAATACTCACTTCCCAAGATACCACACAATAACACCCAGACAAGCAAGTGCCCATGCCCATTTTAAACCTGTTGTGCTCACTTTAAACACTGACTGGAATGAGCTGGTCTAATAATGACAAAACAAGATTTGAGTCGCTTCTTTTAATGCCTGTTAGCCTTTGGAGTGTAATCTGAACTGTAATTACGACAACAATAGCGTTCCTTCCCATTTGGATGGATGACGGCGCGTTTGGCCACACCTCCTTTGCCTACATTCAGAAAATAGAGTGGATAAAGCCTCTTTGAGCCTTCCTCATTCTTCATAGGTCAGTCATTCTGCTGCAGCGGTGGGTGTGTCGCCTCTGTGGAGGAAAGGTGAAGTCAGTTTAGAGACCTGCCAAATAAACCACAGAGCGGATAAAGGTTTGGAGAGTGGCTGTTTGAAGTCTATTCACTCTCAGCTTAAAATTATTCACAAACCCAAAAATGAGGAACCTCTTATTTTAACAACACCAGGCTGCATGTGCTCTGGATGACATTTGGTTGAAGGAGTGATTAATAATCTCAGTTCAAATATTAACAATTTGTGGGTTTGGCAGTGGGCGTCTTTCTTTCAATGGTTGGTATTTCAGTGGTGCAATTTTGTGCAAGTAGGACTGTCATGATAATTTTGAAGCATGATACATCGCTACAGATAAATATTGCAATAAACGATCATATTGAAATTACTAATAACTATTTTTTAACAGACTGTTTCATTAAAAGACATGAGCTACAACAAATAAAATTGAAGTACCAATACATAGCAAATCTTATACTATTTCAACAAAAATACCCCAAAATTTCCTCACTTTTGCAAAAAAAGTACCTATGATAAATATTGAGCCCCAAAATATATTGGCCTTCCTCTACTCTCTCCACCCTCACCTCCCTCTCTTGTTCCTCCCTCACCTCCTTCCTCTCCCTCTCCTTTTCCTCCCTCTCCCTCTTCTCCTTCTCTTTTCCTCCTCCTTCTCTTAGTCTTCCTTCTTCCTCCTCAGATTCCCTCCTCCTCCCTCTCCTCCTTCTCCTCCTCCTCCTCCTCCTTTCTCTCAAAATATATGAGGCCCAAAATATAGTCCCAGCTTTCATGTATTGAACAAGAAGTCGATATAGTAATTATCGTGACGGGCCTAGGTTCAAGTTTAAAAGCAAATATGTTAATTGATTGGTTGATTGGTTGATTGGTTGTACCTGAGCTGTATTTACTGTAGTGCAAAAGTCAACACCAGCTCTAATGTAATGTGTGTGTGTGTGTTTGCAGAGGGGATCCCCCAGGTGTACTACTTCGGTCCGTGTGGTAAATATAACGCCATGGTGCTGGAGCTGCTCGGGCCCAGTCTAGAGGACCTGTTTGACCTCTGCGACCGCACCTTCTCCCTCAAGACCGTCCTCATGATAGCCATACAGCTGGTAAGACACACAAAGACATACAAAAGATCTCTACTCATCTCTATTAGAGCTGGGTACTAATAATAAATGCTACATCTCCCCTTTTCATTAATTAATTTCATAAACAATTTTGAATCCAAGACAATTTTGAATCCAAGACTCCAAGACTCCTTTCTTTTGTTCAATCAGTGGCCTTTTTTCTTTTGTTGCATTTTGGTCAAACACTTCCCTGTAACTTTCTATTGAAAAGTTATTGAAATATTATTATTACTTACATACACAAAATAAAAATGTTGACTTGTTCTGAGCCCCAATGATCACTATTCTATAAACCTGTGTTGGTATTCGTCAGATTTAAAAATCTACTCAAAGGTTGCACAAGTCAGAGGCAGTTTTTGAACTTTTATTTTGAAACCAAGATGTGACATTGTACTATAGAAAAAGCAATTATGATCAACTGTTAATTATTATCATTGTGCGCTTTAAAATTACCATAGTGTACAAAGAAAAAAACTAAATACTAACTCTAAGATACACTATAACTTTTCTGGTTGCAGCCCACCACCCGCTTGTCTCCATGGAGATGTTATGGCTTTGCTTAGAATGTACCTCAGTGTTGCATTAAACTTATCTTTTATTTATTCAATGACAGGTGTGTCATTGCTCAAATATTCATTGAAAAAACACACTGGAACAAGCATACACACGTCTGACCTGTAGTGCAGTCTCATCATCTCTCTATGGAGTTAATTAAGTTTAATGCCATATTATGTAACATTACTGGCAAAACAGAAACATCACCATGAGGACACTCTTTCAGAAAAGTTGCACAGTGCACCTTTAACTACTGCGGCCTCACTAATCTACAACACTTTTTGTTTTCATTTGTCTGGCAGATAACGCGGATGGAGTACGTCCACACTAAGAGCCTGATCTACAGAGATGTGAAGCCGGAGAACTTTCTGGTGGGACGACCCGGGAGCAAGAGGCAGCACACGATCCACATCATCGACTTTGGTTTGGCCAAAGAGTACATCGACCCCGAGACCAAAAAACACATCCCCTATCGGGAGCACAAGAGTCTAACAGGGACGGCACGCTACATGAGCATCAACACACATCTGGGCAAAGGTCAGACAGTGGTTTGGTTTGGTTTTGTTTTTTTATTAAAATTACATGTAAACGGCAAAGTCATCTATTTTCTTTCTAATCAAAATCCCTCTGAATACTCAAAAACAAAGTGACTCATTTAAATAATCTTAACTGTGAAGAGATCATGTCAGATTTTTGTTTACATGTGAACAAAGTGAGTCTTAACTGAGCATAAATGGGCTCCTTTTGACAGATTCATTGATGTTCGTTGGTAATGGGGCTGCACGATTAATCGCAACTGAATCGAAATTGCTATTTGAATAGACACAAAGAGCAAATCACAAAGGCTGCCATTTTTGAAGTATATAACAATATATCCTGTCATGTGCAGAAAAACTGCTAACCCTGTAGATTAGATGTGTAACATGGTTGGAAACACATAGTTTAAGTTTGCATTTGTTTTTTTGTTGGTTATCAGAAAAAATCACAATTAGATATTTTTCCTCAAATCGTTCAGCTGCAGTTGAGAATTACAATTATGGTCAAAGGAGGGTGTAAACTAGCAGACCTTTTAGATCCATGACTCACTAACTCCTGTTACTTGTGCTGTGCTGGGCTAACAGGACACACTTTTCTTTATTGCATGAAAAAGTAGTGTAGAAAGTCCCTTTAATAATTTACATACAAAAATGAAAATTTAATGCACTATTGTCAAGACCAGGATACATTTGCTCTCTCATCTTTGTAAACTATGAATGGCACTACTACATTATCTAATTATAGTAATGTGTCACCCATTAGGAGTTCGTGATGAGACTTGGCTGGCACTGGTCAATGTTATTTCAGTAGTTACTGCACTATTCCGTGCCGTATGTTAGTTATTGAAATAGCTTGTTGTAATTTGATCCTATAAAGGGTGTGTTCACACTTGGAAAAAAACAGTATCAAAACTGGGACAAAATTGCTAAAATGGGACTCATATTTTTTACTAATAACTGGCAATATACTGTGTAAATTTTACAGTGCAGCTAAATATTTAGTATTTTAGCATTCTACTACAAAGTAAGTAGTAGTTAGTTTGGATATTCAAACATATATGCAGCATTACACTTTTCCAAAACAATCTACGAGTCTATTGTCCCGTGGGATGAGATTAATTAGCAGCACTATTCTGTGTAACATCATGGCTGTTGTGGGAAGTCTATTTTTGGTTCAAAGCCTTGAAGGAATATTGGCAAAGTTGGCATTAACTATAAACAATAAATGCTATGCTAATGTTACTAATGTACTAATGTTATGCTAATACTAAAGGAAGCCATAGTGGTCACAAACATGTAAACAGCATCTGGCTCTGTATTTTTTTTTTCATACTTGTTTGTTTTTCATTACATTTTTCATTTTGTGTTTCAGAGCAAAGCAGAAGGGACGATTTGGAGGCACTGGGTCACATGTTTATGTACTTTCTTCGAGGTAGCCTTCCATGGCAGGGCCTAAAGGTACGTAATATTCACACATTCACTCACACACTCCTTAAAGTAAAGGGGGAACGCCTCTTAAAAACAGATGGAATCTTATCTGACGACACTCACCTGGTTATCACACCCAGAGTCAACAAATCTTTGCAAAATCATACAACTTAAGAAATGATCAATGAAATGTTTTGATGAAAAGAAAGAACAAAATCAGTTGACCGAATAATATTGTTTTGATTACTGTATTTTCATACCTAGACGAGTAAAAAAAAATGAATATGCAGTTAGCGTTTTAGGCCCTGTTAGCGAGCATTCATATTGTGTAAATCAGTAGCCCGGTGCGTTTGATGGCAGTGTTCAGGTGCGCACAGAAGACTCCATGTGCTGCGTGGGCGGCTGCTCTTGTTGGATAGATTCATGTGGAGGACGAGAGGCGGCTTAGACCAAAGCACCTACACAGAGCCTGACAGTGTACATCTAATAACATTTAGGTTTACTATGTTGTCACGAAAATTTCAATGTGGGGCTGGGAAAAATCTCTTCTTACCTCATATTGATTGATAACTATTTTCAGTTTGATATTGTTTTGTTCTTGAAATATATTAGATCTAAACTTTCTCTTATGTAAAGCCTAGAGACACATATTTTCCTATTGATTACATTGTACTTGTATCTAAAAGGTCAATTCACAAATATTTAACCTGATCATTTCTTTTACAGCAAAAATCTGCATTTAACAATAATCATTTTAGCTGCCTCCATCTGTATTAAATATTATTGGCCTATAGAAAGTCCAGTAGTTGGATCTGAAAAAGCTGGACTAATGCATCTCTACTCAATACTTTCATTCATTCGGCTACAACAGCACTTGTCAACACTTGTCATCAACACTTTATATTTATACTATTCCAGGAGAGGAGCCAGTTGGACCCATTTATGCACAAATGTGTACAGTGCTCTTTGGTGTACAACTATTTATTCCTTATTATGTAGCCAGTGTAAAGTTTTTTCATGCTTTTTATGACAAGTTTGGCTGATTAACTAATTATTTAAGTTTTAGCAATTATCAATTAGCATCTATTTCTTTTCATGTTAGCGGTTGTAGCCAGTCAATGGGTTTCAGAAAGATGAAAAATAACAACTGTTGCCATGATTATTCACTTAAACGCATCTCTTTAATGGTAAAAAGTCCTCAAAATGTCACACATAACAGGAAGAACCCATGCTGAAACCCATGAATTACTTAAGTTTTGTATTATTTATTTACATATAATGGTAGTTGTAGCTTCTGTGCGCCGTACACTTGCTGTGGTTACATAAGGCTGATTAGTTTTGAATGTGTGGGCTGTTAAAATGCACTCTGCCACCATCAGTCATATACTTTTTATATGATATACCGCTAACCTTTGATAGCATGGGCCAGTAGAGTGTTATTACCAGCTGTTGGGCTGTTGGTACTTTTCAAAACATACAGGGCTTCTTCCCCCTCCACCTACACACAGCATAGTTATTTTATATTTACTATATTTTGTACATACAGTATACAAAACAAAGTAATGCCTGTCTTATTTCTCTTTTGCTACTTTTGCTTTTTTATTATTTAGAATTTGATTACATTTACATTTTTTGCCTTTTTGTTATATTATACTAATATGTGAGCTAATGTGCCCTGGTGGATCAGTAAAGTTTATTTAAGAGTGCGTTTAGTCCTCGTTTGGTCCTGCTTTGAGCCCAGTTTAATTTCTAATGCAGGCCTGATTTAGTCCTGTTGTAGTCTTGGTTTAGTCCTCTTGTAGTCTTGGTTTAGTCCTGTTCTAGTCTTGGTTTAGTCCCGGTCTAGTCTTGGTTTAGTCCCGGTTTAGTCCTGTTCTAGTCTTGGTTTAGTCCCGGTTTAGTCCCGGTTTAGTCCCGGTCTAGTCTTGGTTTAGTCCCGGTCTAGTCTTGGTTTAGTCCCGTTCTAGTCTTGGTTTAGTCCCGTTCTAGTCTTGGTTTAATCCTGATCTAGTCTTGGTTTAATCCTGATCTAGTCTTGGTTTAGTCCTGGTGTAGTCTTGGTTTAGTCCTGGTGTAGTCTTGGTTTAGTCTTGTCTTAGTCCTGATCGAGTCTTGGTTTAGTCCCGATCGAGTCTTGGTTTAGTCCCGATCGAGTCTTGGTTTAGTCCCGATCGAGTCTTGGTTTAGTCCCGATCGAGTCTTGGTTTAGTCCCGATCGAGTCTTGGTTTAGTCCCGGTCGAGTCTTGGTTTAGTCCCGGTCGAGTCTTGGTTTGGTCCCGGTCGAGTCTTGGTTTGGTCCCGGTCGAGTCTTGGTTTAGTCCCGGTCGAGTCTTGGTTTAGTCCCGTTCTAGTCTTGGTTTAATCCCGATCTAGTCTTGGTTTAATCCCGATCTAGTCTTGGTTTAGTCCTGGTGTAGTCTTGGTTTAGTCCTGGTGTAGTCTTGGTTTAGTCTTGTCTTAGTCCTGATCGAGTCTTGGTTTAGTCCCGATCGAGTCTTGGTTTAGTCCCGGTCGAGTCTTGGTTTAGTCCCGATCGAGTCTTGGTTTAGTCCCGATCGAGTCTTGGTTTAGTCCCGATCGAGTCTTGGTTTAGTCCCGGTCGAGTCTTGGTTTAGTCCCGGTCGAGTCTTGGTTTAGTCCTGGTCTAGTTTTGGTTTAGTCCTGGTCTAGTTCAGGCAGAGTACTAGATCTAGTCCCAGTTAAGAATCAGTTTAATGTGATTGTGTGAACACACTTTGAGTCTAGCTCTTATGCTAATATTGTTCCCCCATAACTTATGTTCTTCCTTTTGTGTTTTACAGGCAGACACTTTGAAAGAGCGGTACCAGAAAATCGGGGACACTAAACGGGCCACACCAATAGAAGTTCTTTGTGAAAATTTCCCAGGTCTGTGTTTCCAGATGTCCGTCCCTTTAACTGTAACGCTGTGTCCGTATCATATTTGACATATTCTTTGATACAGAAGAAATGGCCACCTACCTGCGATATGTGAGAAGACTGGATTTCTTTGAGAAGCCGGACTACGACTACTTAAGGAAGCTCTTCACTGACCTCTTCGATAGAAACGGCTTCGTCTTTGACTACGAGTATGACTGGGTCGGCAAATCACTCGTAAGTATCCTCCACTGTGTTCATACTTGTTTACACGGCTTAAAGGAGCTGTACCGGATTTTTTTTCATGTAATAAAGTCAAATATTATAAACGCAGCTGTTATTGTCTAAATGAGACCACTTTGTGCTGTCTGCATCTAATTATAAACTATTTTTAGAAACATAGAACCTGAAACTAAGGCTGTTGTGCAGTTAGCGTGCTAGTTATTGTTAGTGGCATGACAATGAAACATTACTCTGACCTCTGAAAGCTGTAAAAATGCACTTATAAGCTCATCTTGGTGAATAATTATGATGCTCTGTTGAGTTGAAGCAGAGAGGAAAAAGTGTGGACTGCTGCAAACCATTTAAAACAAACTAGTTCTGTGTTTCATGTTTTAAGACGGCAAAAATGAGGCACAGCACTTTTAAATAATATAAAACCTTATAGTCAATGCCCTCATTTTATTTACTTAAACAGCTGAGACTTTAGCTTCAACTTTCTATGAAAACTACTACTAAAGTGGTTCGCACACACCAAAACTGTTGTACAATTTCAGACTAGTTGGGATGACAATGTACTGATAAATAATACACCAAAAATGTATTATGAATTGTATTTTTATCAAACTGGAATAAAGTAACAATACCTGATAGTGGAAGAGACTTATTTTCAGTGTTGGCCTCACACTTTCACATCTGATAAATGATTACAGAAATATTTTTTGATTTGCATTTTGGTCAGCATCCTTTTCAGGAAGTTCACGAATTGTTCTTCAGATAATGAGTTAGACAAATGTTCCTAAATTTTCATAAAATGGCGGCCCTTTGTGTTCAAAATCTGCTCTATAATTGTTTTACTGTTTATCCGTAACATAAGCTACAGTTGTTGGCGTTATTATTAATAGTCATGTGATTGTTTGAAACGTTTAGCACCCTTTTCAGGAAGTTCACGAATAATTCTCATGAACATTTGCCTGTTTCATAAAATGGCGGTCCAAATTGTGTTCAAACCCTGCTCTGTAATTACTCTACTGTTTATCCATAACATAACCTACAGTTGTCGGATCCCATTGTTCGATTGTCCAGTGAAGCGCTCGTGTTAAACAAACGTCCCAGACAAAGGAGGCGGAAGAGGAAGGATGTGATGAAATAACTTTAACACCTGTGTCTGTGTTTCCTTTTAGCCCACTCCTATAGGCCCCATCCCCAGCGACACGCCCCTACAGCCCAGCAGCAGAGACAAAGCACAACAGCAGACCAAAAACCCGGTCAGTACACACACATTTACACTCTACGTTAACTAAGACACAAGCATTGACCATCCCGGACCAACCTCCTCTCTACATGTGTCCGCTGTGAGCACCTTACCAGAAAACAAGTCCAGGTCAGAAGAGCTGGTTCAGTCAATAATACAGTTAAATAATATTATCCTGTTATATGAAACTTTGGAGGACTTTTTCCCATTCAAAAGATACAATATTTATTAGAAAAATATTCACTTTCCTAACGATTTAAAGACGCACACATTGAAAGGAGTTGTCCAGTGTTTTGGAAATAATATTTGGAGAGGAGGTCACGACACACTATTGCGAGAAAGAGAAGTAAATGACACACTCGAAACATTTTAGATTATATTTCTGGGTTTCAGACGATATCACAACATTTTATAGGCCAATTATGTTTAAGACAAATGGGGGCAGCTGAAATAAATATTGTTAAAATGTAGATTTCGGTTGTAATACAGTGAGTTCTTGGGTTTAGCCACAAAAAGAAATGACCAGGTCCAACATTTGTGTATCCATGGGTCCAGAATGATGAAACGTTGCCATAGAAATTAACAATTCAAATCGAAGTACTGTATGTTCTGAATTGTCAATCGTCCTCAAAATGGCACCTTGTAACAGGAAGGTGCACAGCGAACCCAGATCTGGATAAACTAACATGATCGGTGCTTAGGCTTTCATCGCAAACATCAATGCAAAACCATCATCACATATGGCAACCAATTAGCGCTTTGTCACGAGGAAAAATAAATATATAACACATTTCTGTCACTTCTCATATCTGATTCTCCAAAGAGGGATGGGTTAAATATTACAGGTAGCTAGATTGTCGTACACTCTTTAAAAAAAACGTGTACGTGTTAACATAAAATTGAAACGGGTGAAACACGGTGACCTCAATCTAGTCTCTGTTGTCACGGCGATCAAACTGTAGCTTTAGCTTTAATTTATTCCTCACACCTTTTCACTCCAAGTCTCAGTCTTTGCTGAACGAGTGTAAAATGCTAATTGCTTTGTTCATACAACCGATGATATCTACGCATCTACCCAAGTTCTGTCATGATACGATACAGTGCTCATTCATAGGACTCACAATTACAATATATATAAAAATATGCTGCAAGTCTGCCTTTGATAATTGCTTTAACTCATGTGCCAAGTTATAATTAAGTCACGTTTAAATATGATTGTCATGTGATTGTTCGATACGTATTTAGCACCTTTTCAGGAAGTTCACGAATAGTTCATCCCGTAATCGGCTACTCCTTAACCCCCCCGTTGTGTAATAGGGAGTAACAATGGTATGGAGTATACATTATAACAATATTAGCTAAATAACAACTCGTAATATCAAAATACAGGGGCAGGGAAAGTACTAGCTAAAGCACCGTGTACCCGACAAAGACTTAAGCCAATTTTTATTTAATTTACAACTGAATTCTCTGTAATAAAAGTGTCATTACAACTCTATTAATTCAATCTGTACTGAATGTGAAAAAGGTGCACTGTGTAACTTTTTTTTTTATGGCGGGTCTGCTATCTACTTGTTTCCATGGAGCTGTTGTTGCTTTGCCTGAAATGCTCCACAGTATAGTATTAAACCGGTCTATCTTGCATTTATTCAATTGCAGATGGGTTTTTTTTGCTAAGGAAACACAGTTAAAACGTGCATTATTTCTGTGAGTGGGCTCGCCTCTCCACAGATGTAACCCGACCTAGTAGCGTTTCCATGGAAATAAGTTTGATGCATACTGTCTGTTCAATATTCCAGTTATACCAGATATTATACCTTACTGTGTTCCTCTTCTAATTTAATATAACAGCACAATTTACTTTTATATCTTAAATGAACACAGTAAAAGTTACACAGTGCACCTTTAAATGATAGACAAACACTAGGTTATAATCACACACAGTACAAACCCCGCGTCCCCCGTGTCCGCTCTTTTCCCGTAGAAACCACGCATGTCCAAGTGCATTAGTTTTTACGAGTGACCTGTTACTCTGGACTCTGGTCTCGTTTATGACTCCTCCATTTAACACTCGGATCGGCCCGATAACGACACGCCACTGTCCACACCCCGGCTCTGGTTACTGTACAACGAATCCTGGTTCAACACAAACGATAACAGTCCTACATATGACTGTGTACTGCTTATTAGAGCCACGTGAAGATACCAGTGGGTTATGAACATGGACAGGTACTAAAACTGCAGGACATTTGAACATTTTTTGCGATATTTTGCTGTTAAGAATGACACAAAATTGACTCTTGTGAGCTTTAAACCTTGTTACCTCATCAAAAACAGACCTGGAGTTGTGTTTTGTTTCATCCACACATGTTTGAGTAACACTTTATTAGTCTGTTCTACTTTGTGATGTCAGGACGCAGTATTTTACAAGTTAACAGCAGCTTTTTTGCGTTTTTTCAGTACTGATTAGCAATTCCAGGTGTGAAATAATCCAAATGATTCAAGTGAGGTTGTTAGAAGTTTAAAAACACACAACAGTTGAGCACTTCCTGTATTATCTCATGACATCACAAGGTGGAACAGAGTGTTTTCTGTTTGGGAGAAGAACTCGGTGTAAATACGCAGGGTTTGTGTGTTAAACATGTGAATGAAACAAAACCCAAACACTCCAGAAAATAGCAAATACAGGCCCGTTATTTGGACTTGGACTTGAACCATATCAACAACCTTAAAAACATTTTCTGCTACGTTGCGATTGGTTTGTACAATATTTACTCCATGGACTAATGTTTCTGATGAAATGCTCATAGGTAAAGGTAGGCCTCTCCTCGCACCGTTCCTTTAAATGTTCTCTAAGCAATTTAAAGTGGACCTAAGCCGTTTTTTCTGTCCCTCCTGCATGATTTGAGTGTTGACGCTTACACGACGATAATTTTTGCTCCCCTCTTACTCCTCTTAACATAGTCTGTCTTAACAAGCCTGCTTCTGCTTGGGAAATGTCTTCTATAATTTTTTGTTTGTTTTTTGTTCTTTTTTTACACCAACCCACCCCCCCTCCCCTTTCCCTTCCCTCACCTCCCTCCACCTCCACCTCCTCTTCCTCACCTCCTCCTCCTCCTCACCCTCATTCCTCACACTCCACCCGGCTCTATCCCTTATTTTTGTTTTGTTTTGCACTTTTGCGTGAAGTCGCCCGAGCCCAAAGGAAGCGAGTCTCAGCCCACCCCCGTGACCAATAAGGAGACTTTGGGGTCCCACCTCACAGCTGAGCGCTTGGGGGGCTCTGTACAGGTACCTGCTGCTAATGCTAATGCTAAATGCTAAATGCTGGAAACTAGTGCATGTTGCTTAATAGTATGTTTTATTTATTTTTTATTTTTTTTATTCTTTTTTTTGCTTGTGTTGGTTTTGGTTCCCCTCTCACACTGACCACACACACTGCCTGCCTCAGTCTTTGCCTCCTCTCATCCCAAATCGATGTCGAAAGCTTTTATTTGCTCTAATTAAAGGTGCACTACGCAACTTTTCCAGTGGAGGGTCTAACACCTGCTTGTCGTCTCCATGGAGATGTTATTTCTTTGCCTGTAATATTGAACGGAGACGAGCAACAGATCCGTGGAGATGGAAGTCGATAAATACAAGTTTGATTATTTTATGGAAAAAAATGACATCTCCGTGGAAACGAGCAGGTGGCAGACCCTCGCCAGAAAGGTTGCGTAGTGCAGCTTTAAAGCTTCAAATGCCTGGCTGCGCAGAGAAAGGCTATAGTACGGATATTATAGAGTGGTAGTAAAGGTGTCAGTGTTTTATTTTTTCATTAGTCGCCAAAAATACAAAAAAAGAAAAAAATGCAGCCCTCTCACCATCAAATGCATGTCTGTATAAGAAATTAAAAGTGAACTGCGTAACTTTTCTGCTACAGTGTCCACCACCACAGTGTTTGTCTCCGTGGAGATGTTATTGCTTTCCCTGGAATGTCCCAGACGGTGCCAGCAGGCTAAGCTAATGGTCAGATCTGTGGAGAGGCGAGTCCGCTCCCAGAAACAAATGTTTTTTTTATTTTTATTCTAAGGCAATAAAAACACCTCCTAACTGATTAAACTCAAGATGGAAAAGTTTAACGCCCTGCTGTGGAACATTCCAGGCAAAGCAATAACGTCGCCATGGCGATGAGCAGCTGGTGAATGTCACAAAGTTACACAGTCCACCTTTAAGTCGTTCATATAGATTAGGTAGAACAAAGCCTATGGATATATATATATTTTCAGATAAATTTACAAACCTTAAGTTGTTCTAAATATCTTTGTCTATAAATGAACCTTAACAATCAACCTAATAATTTAAACTACACATTTGTTATTAGATTTACCTTAAAAACAGGCTTTCACTGAGAGGTAAAACTGTTAAGGCTCAAATACGCCACCTTGTGTTGGATGACGGGGTTGCTCTTTAAACTTTGGGTTACAGCTGTTTTTGTGTTCTGCGATAAAGGTGAGAGACTGGGAGTATTTGATAACTCTATACAGTTCTGTACTAAGGGTTTCTGGCAGATTGAAAGAAATTTATGATTAAATTAGACACAATTTAAGGCAAGACACTGCAGATGAAGAGGAGAGATTACTGCAGATTAACATTACAAGGTGAAAAACTTTAAATGTGTGTAAGAAATATATAGAAATAAGGCATTCTTGTGTGAAAATGGACAAAACTGCACATATTTGAGACATTTAAATCTGAAAAATTGATAGAGTAGGTTTAATTTTCGTTCATATTAGATGCGAGCAAACAAAAATACAGAGGGTATTTTAGTTATATCTATAAATAATATAAAGTAAACTATATCTTACTGAAAATTTGTCTTAGAAACTCAAATTTCACCTTATTTTTGGAGTTTAAACTTTAATAACTCAGGTTTAGAATTAGATAGTTGTGATCTTTATGTCCTTTTATGCATTTTGAGAATACTACCTTTGAAATTACAGTGTCTTGTATAAATCATAAAGTTCATTAAATGGAATAATAAAACGTATTTAGGACCGTGCTGTAGTTTCCAGATTGAAAGCCCTTATCTTGAGAGAGCGAAATGACCAAAAAATACTGAATAAAGTGAGTTTTTCTGTAGTGTCTCGCCTTAAACCTGCCTTTGCACAGTACTGTATGTATTTTACCATTTAACTTATATACCCCTCCGTTTTATGTAGAATTGGCTGTTAAACGTTCCGTCTGTTTTCCGGTGCAGGTGATGAGCTCCACGAACGGAGAGCTGAACACGGACGACCCCACAGCGGGACACTCCAACGCCCCCATCACCGCGGCAACCGAGGTCGAGGTGGCAGACGAAACCAAGTACGAAACCACAATGTAAAACTCACTCCTCTGGATTCAAGTAACGTGATTTTACAGTGACGATGGGATTAAACTGATCAAAGTCAGGAGCGGTGGCTCAGTGGGTTAGGGCAGCGCTTCCCAAAACGAAGGTCGAAGAATAGATTCGGGAGCTCGGAAGTTCTGTCATTGTGTCCTTAGGCAAGACACTTCACCCGCGTTGCCGAGTATGACTGCGATGTGTGCGTGAGTGTTGGTGTTGGTTGAAGAGGCTGATGTAACTGTGTGTATGAAATGAGGGTGAGACGAGACAGTTTCTTCAAGACGACACAGGAAATAAAGTCCATGAGAACAAGACAAGACGAGGCTTTGACAGTATTCATTTTTAAAAAGTATTTGGCCTCACCACTTTTTATTTATTTCATATTTTTGTAGTCATTGTAGCTGCTTTTAGAACTACAGCTTCTCAAAAAATGTATCTCACCAGCACTTGCCCCCTTTTTGTCCAATCCAAATGTAAACACCGGAGAAAATCTTAGTCTGCAGGAGTTTTATCTTGCAAGATGTGGTCCAATCCTTAGTTTGTAATGTAAATGAATAATGAGTCCGCTTTGAGAGGCTTCGACAACCCTGTAAAGAGCGTTATTATTAAGTCTGAGTACAGTCCCAAGTCATCGGTCCTACATTTTACTTAAGTCTTGAGTCACAGCAATGACTTAGTATCCCATCTGTGATTAATGTACTAGAACTATTATAGATTTATTGTTATATACACTCACCTGAAGGATTATTAGGAACACCATACTAATACGGTGTTTGACCCCCTTTCGCCTTCAGAACTGCCTTAATTCTACGTGGCATTGATTCAACAAGGAGCTGATTCATTCTTTAGAAATGTTGACCCATATTGATAGGAGCATCTTGCAGTTGATGTAGATTTGTGGGATGCACATCCAGGGCACAAAGCTCCTGTTCCACCACATCCCAAAGATGCTCTATCGGGTTGAGATCTGGTGACTGTGGGGGCCATTGTAGTACAGTGAACTCATTGTCATGTTCAAGAAAACAATTTGAAATGATTGGAGCTTTATGACATGGTGCATTATCCTGCTGGAAGTAGCCATCAGAGGATGGGTACATGGTGGTCATGAAGGGATGGACATGGTCAGAAACAATGTTCAGGTAGCCCGTGGCATTTAAACGATGCCCAATTGGCACTAAGGGACCTAAAGTGTGCCAAGAAAACATCCCCCACACCATTACACCACCACCACCAGCCTGCACAGTGGTAACAAGGCATGATGGATCCATGTTCTCATTCTGTTTACGCCAAATTCTGACTCTACTATTTGAATGTCTCAACAGAAATCGAGACTCATCAGACCAGGCAACATTTTTCCAGTCTTCATCTGTCCAATTTTGGTGAGCTCGTGCAAATTGTAGCATCTTTTTCCTATTTGTAGTGGAGATGAGTGGTACCCGGTGGGGTCTTCTGCTGTTGTAGCCCATCCGCCTCAAGGTTGTGCGTGTTGTGGCTTCACAAATGCTTTGCTGCATTCCTCGGTTGTAACGAGTGGTTATTTCAGTCAACGTTGCTCTTCTATCAGCTTGAATCACTCGGCCCTTTCTCCTCTGACCTCTAGCATCAACAAGGCATTTTCGCCCACAGGACTGCCACATACTGGATGTTTTTCCCTTTTCACATCATTCTGTGTAAACCCTAGAAATGGTTGTGCGTGAAAATCCCAGTAACTGAACTTGTGTATTGTGAAATACTCAGACCGGCCCGTCTGGCACCAACAACCATGCCACACTCAAAATTGCTTAAATCACCTTTCTTTTCCATTCTGACATTCAGTTTGGAGTTCAGGAGATTGTCTTGACCAGGACCACACCCCTAAATGCATTGAAGCAACTGCCATGTGATTGGTTGATTAGATAATTGCATTAAGGAGAAATTGAACAGGTGTTCCTAATAATACAGGTGTTCCTAATAATCCTTTAGGTGAGTGTATAGTGTTTTTGAACTGTATTGAGTTAGGACAAGACGAGGCTTTGGCGGTATTTATTTAAAAAAAAGCAGTTGGCCTCACGATTTTGGATTTTTTTCTTATTTTTGCAGCAGGAACGTTGAGCTCTGTTTTTGCCCACCTCTTTTAAAATGAATATTTCCACTACATAAAGTTGTTTTTTTTTTCCTGTTGTGCATGTGTCTGCTCTATAGTCCTAATCTGTGACACACGTGGATCATTGTTGTAATTTGCACATCTTAGATCACAATATTCATCTAAAACAACTTAATAAGAGAAACAAATACGCTGACTTCTGCTTTTGAAAACTGCGGTGTCCATTTGGAGCTGACGTTGCCGTAAACGTCATCAGAACAAAGAGCCGTGTAGCGGGTGGTACCTCTAATAGACAGTTGCACATCACATTAGCGAGTAGTAGTAGTAGAGTATCCCATGTGTATTATCGATTAAGAAAATAAAATTGGAGAACGAAGTAAGTACGTCACAGAAAATAAGCGATTTAAAGATTGTCCAAACATGCACCAGTCACTCCAAAAAACAACTTTAAGAGAGTAAATGAGAAGGGGAAACAATCATAACACGGTTTAAAAGCTCTGAAAAGTTGATTTTTGCAGAAAAGGTTTGCGTTAAAATAAAATATGCGTCTCTGTTTTGCAGGTGCTGTTGTTTCTTCAAGAGGAGAAAGAGGAAAGCTCTCCAGCGGCACAAATAAAGCTTGGAACTTGAATTGTTGTGGTCACTGTCGCGTTTTAAATGGAAGCAACTGCACCGCCCCCCCCGCCCCCCCCCACTACCACCATTACCACCACCACCAAACCCACCCAACAAACTGCCCCCAGACACCCCGCCCGCCCCTCCTCCTGCCACGTTTACCCCCGTGCGCTCTCTCGCTCTCGATTCAAGGAATGTTGAAGTCCTCTTTGACTCCGCAACAAACTTTGATTCCTTTGAAAAAACTTTATTACTCCAAAAGTGGGGGAGTGACGTTTAAAAGCTGTAAAACAAAACTATGTGGCGTGAAAATGAAAAAGTTGTATTTAGATTCCATAAAGGACGTGTATTGTTCAGGGGAAATGTGAGTGAATGGAAACGCTCCTAAAGTAACCCGGTACCACTTTACTGTCGGTTTGCGTTTATTTATGGTTTAAAATGGGGAAAATAGTTGGTATTTTTAGGACTTAAACACGTTATAAGGTATTTAAAGAGAAATACTGCGATAAATGATAATATTGCCGCTACTTTCCGCTGATTCAATAACAATAATGCAGGATAATTACCGGAAATTGGTCAGAAAATAGCTATGAAAGTCACTTATTCAACCTTTTACAGCTTAAACGTTTTTGTATTAAGAACTAAAATACCCCAAATCTCCTACTTTTACAAAGAAAACGTACACACGATAAATATTGAGCTCCAAAATGTATTGTTCTTATGGTCTGTAGCTGCCCAAAAGATGTGATTTTATTTTTATTAACTGGGAAAATGTGATGAATTACATAGATTTTTACCCTTTAATTCCATGATTTGTGCGTTCAGCTTTAGAAAATATTGAGTTAAGGGATCGGAATATTTTGCGTTTTAAGAAGAGTTTGCCCCTGATCCATGTTCACATTTATTTATTAACACAAGTAAAAGTACAAACTGAGCCATGTCCACGAATACTGGAAAATATTAAGATGGTTTAGGCGTAACATCTGGCAAAACAGAAACTTGTAAGGGAGGGTTGGGCGATATGATGATTTAGCACAAGTTTTATTTAATCTTATTCAAAAAGGATTTCAAAATATATTTCCTGAACAGATACAGACTTTTACTGATTGCATTTATCTCAAAAAATGTCAAATTTCCTCCTGTAATACCGGAACTCTGCTCCAAACTTGAAGAGTATTAAGGATTGGATGAAATCAAATATATTACACAACCCTAATGTAAGTATAATTTGAAATTGTGGATAAAACATTGCACTTGTTAACGGTAAAATCAGTACTGGATCTGATCACATTAACTTATAAATCCAAGGACGCAGATGGGTTATGCTGTGAAATATTTTATACGAATATTTAAGTAACACGACAAACTTCTTCTGAACTTTTACGTCAACTTGTCGGCATAGCAACCATAGCGAGCATTAACAGCAACAAACAAAACAATGACAAAATCAACCAATCAAAAGGTGTCAGCCCTGAACTCAACACAAATATAAGATTTTTACACTGATACTAGGTTTAAGTCCCATTGATGCAGTACAGAAAACCATGGCAACATCTCACTAATATTTTAATAACTAAAAGCATTGTTGTTACCTAATAACTGCAAATATAAATGTTATTTCTGTCTGTTTTTAACCGGACAATGAGAGCAGACCTATGTTAAAGTGGTACCTGGTCTTTTTATTGTTCTGTTGATTATCTTCCTTTGGTGTGGGATCAAGAGTGGAGAGCGATTATGGATCTGTTCAAATTTGGAGGATTTTTATGTTATTTTTGTTTTTCTTTTTTTGTAAATTCAATCCTCAGTTTTCAAAAAATCCCTTAACTGAAAAGTTATTTTTATGGCGTAGTGTTTTTGGACAATTTTGCTCCTTGGATTGGATTTTTTTCGTCTGTTAATATGGACGTTTGTAGCACAGTTTCTGGCCTCAGGTACTGTGTGTGAAGATCAAGAGGAACCGGTAATTAAGCTCTCTTACTATTATTATTATTATTATTATTATTGCACTTTTGGAGAAAATACACAGAAATACATTGACAGTGGATGTTTAGGTTTGAAATTAACAATTATGGAAATGACTTAATAAAGACTGACCTAGGACGAGTCTTCACAATGCTTATGTATCTGAGTTACGGCCGAATAATGTGGATTTACATGGAGAAAAAACAATATGTCTTTCATTTTTTTATTTCTTACATCAAAATAATTTACCAGGAAATCATAGTTTGTGCCTTTCTAAGTAAAATGTTTAAAGCTCTTTGTCTGGTCTTTTTTCTGTTATACGTGTGAATGTGGAGTTACTGTTGTGTTTTCAAATGTGTAAATCTTGTTTGATTGTCATAATTTCAGATGGAGGGCAGGAGAGTATATACTTCTTTTCACTGTTTTTGAAGGAAATATCCAATCTCATGATCGACAAATGTTGAACCTTAATCTTTATGTATTTGGGATCAGCTCCACAAACTTGCCATATTAATCCTATAGTCTAATGATCCGACTTTTGGCTCTTTTATGCAATCAAAATCTCTTAGATCGGTTCCTTTTCAAGAGCCGTTCAAAAGACTGACTATTTTACTAGTTATTTATGACAGAAGCCAATGTGAGAACTAATTTAATCTACACACTAATCCCAGAGACGTGACCCAGGCTCAGATGTGTTTAAAATGGTTCAAACTGAGAGTAAGTTTACCCTTTGAAATGATGCAGAACCTAATACAGTTTTGCAGTACAATAATAATAATAACTTAAAACTAACTAAAAAACTAAAACTAAAAAAATATTTGATTCTTTGAAAAAATAAGATGTTCATGTTTAATAATCTTATGTTGTCAGCATGTATTTGAATCATGTGAGCACGAAAAAGGGGAAATGTTTCAATTATGACCATCACATGTTTTAGTGTGTTATTAGTCACCAAACCTACATGAAGCTTTTGGCTGGCATGTACTATAAATGTGCGCGCATATGACATTGTTGTGCAGTTGTTACGCTGACAGAGTTGTGCAAAGATCAGTTAATTCGTTCAAATTTGTAGCTTTTGATAGTTTAAATGTAATACGTGCTAATATATAGTTGTGCGTAAAACCATAGTATCCACTGATGGTACAACGTGCGTAAAACCATAGTATCTGCTAAGGGAGCAACCTGCGTAAAACTATAGTATCCACTGACGGAGCAGCGTGCGTAAAACCATAGTATCCACTGAGAGAACAACGTGCGTAAAACCATAGTGTCCACTGAACAACGTGCGTAAAACCATAGTGTCCACTGATAGAAGAGCGTGCGTAAAACCATAGTATCCACTGAATGAACAACGTGCGTAAAACCATAGTGTCCACTGAACAACGTGCGTAAAACCATAGTGTCCACTGATAGAAGAGCGTGCGTAAAACCATAGTATCCACTGAATGAACAACGTGCGTAAAACCATATTATCCACTGAACAACGTGCGTAAAACCATATTATCCACTGATGGAACACCGCGCCGTTCCCGAGCGCGCGTTGCCGCTTTGCAGACGCTTGTGTTATGCAGTGGGACACTTTCAGAATGACCTGTGCGCCTCGCTGTGGTTCACGTACCTGCTCGTTTACCTCCACGCGGTGCTGGGCTTCGGGAGCACCGCGGCCGGTGCGCTGCTGCTGCTCGGGCAGGTGGCGGACGGAGTGTGCACACCGCTGGTCGGGTACGAGTCCGACCGGATACAGGGAGTCCAGAGGCTCGGGAAGAGAAAGACATGGCATTTACTGGGTAAGAAAGTGCAGCCTGAAAGTAGCAATGGATGAATGGATTGGTTAGTTATGATCTACCTGGTTTTACCGATTTATTTATTTATTTAGATTAGCCTAAAACTTTCAAATTTTTAGCCAGTAACTGATAAATACAGTGGGCCTAATATTCAATAGTGAACTCAGGGACAACTAACCGATATTATTCTATGTAATTAATACATTTGTTCATCAAATTCCTCACATACAACTTCAATTTGTCATAGTATTGAAATCTGATGTGTTACTTTTACTTGGCTTTTGGCCACACATTAAGTAACCTAAATAATATTACAGATGCAGTCCCTGACAAAAGTCTTGTCGCTTATCCATTTTGTAGAAACAAAAGCTTATAACTTGATTTTAAATTAATCGATTGGTCTTAGAAATATCTCGTGAAAGCTAAAACCCTCCCAAATTATGCTCAACATACTAAAATAAATTTGCTTCACCGAAGAAAGATTGATCATTTAATGAACACAGAAAGGTCAGATTTTGGCAAGACAAAAGTTTCATATGAGACATTTTTCAAACCAATCGATTAATTTAAAGTCAGGTTACAAGCTTTTGTTTCTACAAAATGGATAAGCGACAAGACTTTTGTCAGGGACTGTATTATTTAGGCTGGACCAGAGAGTATATAAAGAAGAACTATACAAATGAAATGAGCGATGCCATATTTGAAGCTGCCACTTGTAGAGTGGCCGACCCAGTCCTGTTGTATTCTCACTCATCACCACTAGAGGGTATCTATGTTACTGCAGTCTGATAGTTTGCCAGCTTTGACCTGACAGAAGAGCAGAGAGCACAGGTGAGGGGAGGAAGGATGTGTTCATATTTTCAATGCAGTATTTCAAAATATACAGGCTTTATACAGATTTTACTGCCTCTATTATCTACTTAGCACTAACCCCACTAGTTTCTCATGTCTCTCTTCTGCCCCCTGCAGGTACAGCGTGTGTACTGGTCTCCTTCCCGTTCCTGTTTAACCCGTGTCTGGCCTGCAGCGCCTCCACCCCTCAATGGGCTCAGATCGTTTACTTCACCCCGTTCGTCGTCCTGTTTCAGTTCGGATGGGCGTCTGTCCAGATCTCTCACCTGTCACTCATCCCGGAGCTCACGTCGTCGGAGGGGGCCAAGGTGGAGCTTACGGCCTACAGGTGAAACTACTACAAAATGATACTACGGCTGTGTACCTGCGGCTATTTGGGTGGTGTCCTGGTCAAGTCCAAGTTTAGTTTCAGGTTAAGCTGCCATTTTACTGCCGTACATGTGCAGTTTGAAAACATATTTAGTTACAGAATACTGAATACCAGCCTTAAGATGTAGTTTCAATCAGAGTACTATATTCTGAATACTTGAAATACTTTTACACAGAGTTGAAGTATGTTATAGAGTAAAAAATGAGATATAATTACAAACAGCTTTATTTTGTTGCCCTGTCTGTTAATTTATGTCTAATTAGAGAAGAAAAATCTGCCAAAACTGCGTGTTAAAGTGCTGCCAAATATTCCTGCCAAGTATTCTGAATATCACCACATGCAAAAGTAACTGTACCAGAATACTTTTACTCTAAACTAGTATTCAGAATATGTGTGAGTGTCATTGGCTGTGCTGGGTTTACACATGCACACAGGACGCTAAAACTGAATTAAACTGGGACTAAACCAAGAACTAAACCTGGACCAGACGAGGACTATTACAGGATCAAGTTTATGTTTTTAGGATCAAACTAGAACCAGACAATAATAATAATTTAAATGCAGCTTCATTATGTCACAATTTAATGATCTAAATGGGATAAAAAAGACAAATGTGATTAAACTGAGGTCTGTGTGTCGTCTGTAGGATTTAAACAGCTGTAAGAAACAGAGCTGCAAGATTAAAGGTATAGACGGATGGATAGAGAGAGACAGAAGGATAGACAGATACACACCGAGAGAGAGAGAGAGACAGAGATACAGGGAGAGACAGAGAGAGAGACGAGAGAGAGAGAGAGAGACGCAGAGAGAGATGGAGAGAGAGATACAGAGAGAGATGGGGTGAGAGACAGATGATAGATGATAGACAGAGAGAAAGAAGGAGAAACAGAGACAGGCAGAGAGAGAAGCAGATTGATAGATGGATAGACAGAGAGAGAGAGAGAGATAGAAACAGAGAGAGAAACAAAGAGAGAGAGACAGAGAGACACAGAGAAAGCGACAGAGACACAAAGAGAAAGCGACAGACAGACAAAGACAGAGAGACACAAAGAAAGAGACAGAAGACTAAAACCCAACCAGACAAATCTAAATGCAGTCAGCTTAAGTCTTTGACAGCTTAATTATCTAAATGGGATAAAAAGTTACACAATGGGGCTTTAAATACACTAATTGTTGTCCTGGGCATGTATTTGGTCGACCGAGAATTTCTTTATTTTTTCCTGCCCTGTTACATTTTACACTGCAGCTGTTTTTCCCTAAACACTGCACTGTTTGTCCAATCATCATCAAGACTTAAACGAGGGATTAAAGTTAAAATATCTAAAGTTAAAAGTGTCATCTTTTTATGTTTATGTCAGTGTTTTCTAAGTAAAACCAGACACGGTATCCAAAAATAAGAACTGAAATTCACTGGAAAAGGGAAGTTTGAATGCAAGAATCACAGTTTATGGAAAAGTTTGTTTTCTGTCTATTTGAAACATTTGACCAAAACCCACAGATCAACCTCTGAGCACGGCTGCTTTTGTCCTGGGACAGAATGTAAAGACAGTTTTAATCATTCTAATGCAAAAGATCAGGACATCACAACATGAGGCTTTTATCTGTGTCCCACCACTTTCAATGAAATACAGTGAAAATGTGATTGTCTCGTCTGTAGGATTTAAACAGCTGTAAGAAGAAGAGCTGCAAGATTAGAGACAGACAGATGGATAGACAGATACAGAGAGACAGAAAGGAAGACAGAGAAACAGCGCGAGACAGAGAGAGAGAGAGGGAGAGAGGTGCATACAGAGAGACCAACAGACAGACAGAGACAGAGAGAAAGAGAGAGACAGAGAGGGACAGACAGACAGAGAGAGACACAGAGAGAGAAACAGACAGAAACAGACAGAGAGAGATAGACAGAGACAGACAGAGAGAAAGACATGGAGAGGGACAGACAGAGACACAGAGAAACAGACAGAGACACAGAGAAACAGACAGAGACAGAGAGGGACAGACAGAGAGACAGAGAGAGAAACAGACAGACAGACAGAAACAGACAGAGAGACAGACAGAGAGAGACAGAGAGAAAGACATGGAGAGAGACAGAGAGAGACAGACGGAGAGACAGAGAGAGAGAGAGAGAGAGATATGCATACAGAGAGACCAACAGACAGAGAGAGAGACAGACAAAGAGACAGAGAGGGACAGACAGAGAGAAACAGACAGACAGAGAGAGACACAGAGAGAGAAACAGACAGAAACAGACAGAGAGACAGACAGAGAAAGACATGGAGAGAGAGAGAGACAGAGAGGGACAGACAGACAGACAGAGAGAGACAAACAGAAACAGATAGAGCGAAAGACAAGAGACAGAGAGACAGAGACAAAGAGAGAGAGATAGAGAGTGAGACAGAGAGTGAGACACAGACAGAGTGAGACACAGAGAGAGAGGCAGAGACACAGAGACACAGAGACACAGAGAGACTCATAGTCCAGGGTAAAAAACAGACAAACAATCAGAGGCCTCTGACCCTTAACCTCTTGGGACACGTCTCCACCAGTGTCTCCACAGCTGAGAAGTATCACGATGTCTCTGTATCTAATATGAGCCAACAGTAAAAGGTTATTTCTTTATTCCGACGGCGCACACACATTTATACATCACATGCCTTTAGACAGCAGCAGTGTGTCAGCTCTGGGCCTGTGTGTACAACATACGGCCCTGATGATACATGTCCCACCATCTGACACCCAATCTGTTCATTTCATTCACATGGAAATCAACATCTGAGTCACAAAACGCAAACACTATGACATAATGTGACATAATGCATTGTTATAAGTATAAAAGTATAAACCTGATCAGTTTTACCATTACCAAACCCCAGAACTCGCCGTATCACAACATAAACCTGCTTTTTAACAGTATTCATTTTAGCTGCTCCATCTGTATTAAATATTATTGACCTGTAGAATGTTGTCACGTCATTTGAAACTCGGCAGTACACTCAAAATCCACCACCAGATGTCGCCAAAAACACCTTTCCACATGAACACTGGCCTCTCTCTGCAGATACGCCTTCTCTGTGGTGGCTAACGTCACTCTCTACGCTGGGACCTGGATCCTCTTCCACTTCCAGACAAACATGGATCCTGAGGCTTCAGACAGTCTGGGCCCAGCGGACGTCCCTCTGTTCAGAGTAAAACCAAAAAAAACCAAAGTTATTATAATGTAAATGTGTATGTGTTTTAAGCATTTTGTGTTTCAGAGTTTGTCCCGGATCATGTTGTGTATCAGTGTCTTGACAGAGAGATACAGACAGAGAGATACAGACAGAGAGATACAGACAGAGAGATACAGACAGAGAGAGATACAGAGAGAGAGAGATACAGACAGAGAGATACAGACAGAGAGATACAGACAGAGAGATACAGGGAGGGAGATACAGGGAGAGAGAGATGGAGAGAGAAACAGATACAGACAGAGAGATACAGACAGAGAGATACAGACAGAGAGATACAGACAGAGAGATACAGACAGAGAGATACAGACAGAGAGATACAGACAGAGAGATACAGACAGAGAGATACAGGGAGGGAGATACAGGGAGAGAGAGATGGAGAGAGAAACAGATACAGACAGAGAGATACAGACAGAGAGATACAGACAGAGAGATACAGACAGAGAGATACAGACAGAGATACAGACAGAGAGATACAGACAGACAGAGAGATACAGACAGACAGAGAGATACAGACAGACAGAGAGATACAGACAGACAGAGAGATACAGACAGACAGAGAGATACAGACAGACAGAGAGATACAGACAGAGAGAGAAACAGACAGACAGACAGAGAGATACAGACAGACAGATGGAGAGAGAGAGAGACAGAGAGAGAGAGACAGAGGGAGAGAGACAGAGGGAGAGAGACAGAGGGAGAGAGACAGAGGGAGAGACAGGGAGAGAGACAGATGATGGATGAATAGACAGAGAGAAAGAGGGAGAGACAGACAGACAGAGAGAGAGATGAAGAGCGAGAAAGAGAGAAACAGAATGATAGATGGAAAGACACAGAGAGAGAGACAGAGAGAGACACAGAGAGAGCCTAGAACCCAACCAGACAAGTCTAAATGCAGCCAGTTTAATTATTTCACAACTAAATGGGATTAAATCATTAGCGTCATTATATTATTATTAATCGTTATTATAATGTAAATTTATATATGTATTTATATGTATTTTAAGCTTTTCCTTTTGTGTTTCAGAGTTTGTCCCTGATCATGTTGTGTGTCGGTGCTTTGTTCTCTCTGATATTTCACATTGGGACGAAGGAGCACGTGTCCAACCCAGAAACAGAAAGGCTGACCCTGAACTCTGACGTGAAGAATAAACAGAGTGTCACAGTGTTAAAGTGGAAACACTGGTTAAAAGAGCCGTCGTTTTACCAGGTGAGGCTTTTATTTAGACAGGGACAATACACGCCATTACACTGACCTTAAAAAAACAGGAAAGACGTATAGTGCCAGGTTATACATGTCGTCCCTGGACAGACTGATGTTTAAGTAGAAGTAACAATTTGGTGTAGATGGGTGAACGACCTGTAAACATATGATACGGACATCAAATACGACACATCTCGCTCCTCAAATACATACACTCTTTTCTTTCTTACACATTCACTTTCTTTGATATGACCCATTTCTTTGTCACATGTGCAAACTTTTGAAAACTTGTGCATGTTATAATCTCCGTGCGGATGTAGCCTGATGTGTGTAGATACAGAAAGTGATCACGTTACAGCAAAAATGGTGCAGAGTGCTAATAAAGAGCTAACCTGATTGGACCAGAGAGCTGCAAAATGACCCAGTTTGCATTAAAACGGTAAATGTTATGGTTTTATTTAGCGCTTTTCCACCTTCGAAGCACTTTACATCAATACTGCAGTGTACACAGACAGATAAGAGTAACATCGGGCTCTTAAACGACTATTGGCAGCACGCACAAAGTTGTAAATGAGCTGATTTTACACTTTTAAAGGTCTATATTAAACTCTGACCTTATCTTTCAGGTGGCGTTCCTCTACATGTGCTCCCGGCTCATAGTGAACCTCTCTGTGACCTACATGTCGGTCTATGTCACCAGCTCGCTCATGTTACCAAAGGTGAGAAGACAGAATTATATTGATAAAGTTTAAAGCAATTGACAGGAAAATATATCTGACTTCTCTCCTTCCTCTAGAAATTCATAGCCACTATTCCTCTGGTGATGTACGTCAGTGGGTTTGGTTCATCTCTCGCTATGAAATCTGTCAGTAAACACGTCGGAATCTCAGTAAGAGCGTTTCACATGCTTTTATTTTGTATTTTATTTTGAAAAGTGGTTAGAGATGTTAAGTTAGAAGTGAAATTGATAATAAGAGTGAGTTTGAAGTGGGACTTGGGAAAAATGGGATTAAATCAAGAACTAAAAGAACATGAGCAAATAAGTCTGCAGCAGGTCTAAACCAGGACTAAACCAGGACTAAACCAGGACTAAACCAGGACTAAACCAGGACTAAACCAGGACTAAACCAGGACAAAACTGAGACTAAACCAGGACTAAACCAAGACTAAACCAAGACTAAACCAAGACTAAACCAGGACTAAACCAGGACTAAACCAGGACTAAACCAGGACAAAACCAGGACTAAACCAGGACAAAACCAGAACTAAACCAGGACAAAACTGAGACTAAACCAGGACTAAACCAGGACTAAACCAGGACTAAATCAGGACTAAACCAGGACAAAACCAGAACTAAACCAGGACAAAACTGAGACTAAACCAGGACTAAACCAGGACTAAACCAGGACTAAACCAGGACTAAATCAGGACTAAATCAGGACTAAACCAGGACAAAACCAGAACTAAACCAGGACAAAACTGAGACTAAACCAGGACTAAACCAGGACTAAACCAGGACTAAACCAGGACTAAACCAGGACTAAACCAGGACAAAACCAGAACTAAACCAGGACAAAACTGAGACTAAACCAGGACTAAACCAGGACTAAACCGAGACTAAACCGAGACTAAACCGAGACTAAACCGAGACTAAACCGAGACTAAACCGAGACTAAACCGAGACTAAACCGAGACTAAACTGAGACTAAACTGAGACTAAACTGAGACTAAACTGAGACTAAACCAGGACTAAACCAGGACTAAACCAGGACTAAACCAGGACTAAACCAGGACTAAACCAGGACTAAACCAGGACTAAACCAGGACTAAACCAGGACTAAACCAATAAAAGTTAAAATCTCATTTTAAGTGCTAAAATCACTAAAATAATTCTACCATTGCTTCTATTATTCATTGCATTTTCAAGGCGTTTCTTAAAATCTTTATTTAATTTATCCTTCCTTGCTGCTGCTCTCGACCCAAATTCACCAAACTGGAGAAAAATAAAATAACTTTATAACCTATTTAATGAATAAAAGTTATTTCAGTTTCTTTTATGAGATAATTAGACCTATCCATGTTGCATTTATTAAATTCCATATGTTAAAGATTGAGGTCGTCTCTCCACAGACTTGACTTGTTAACATCTGGTGGCGTTGCCTGCTTGTCTCCATGGAGATGCTATTGCTTTTCCTGAAATATTCCAAAATATGGCATTAAACTAATCCATGGAGGCAAGTAGGTGATGCCAGTAGACCTGAGTTACAAGTCACATCTATGGAGCAGCAATCCCACTCAAAGTAATAATGTTTAAGTTTTTCAACGTACTTTATTTTTGAGCAATAAAAACACACGTAAATGAGTAAATACAAAGATGGATACGTTGAATACTGTTGAACATTCAAGGCGAAGCAACCTCCCTCCAGAAAAGTAACATAGTGGCTCTTTAAAACGTGATTTTGTTTCCACAGGTGACGTACCTGGTTGGTCTGGTGCTGGTGTTTGGCTTTGCAGTCTGGGTGTTTGTGGACCGGTCGATGGGAGCGCAGAGCGTCTATGGAGCTGCAGTGATGTTAGGAGCAGGGTCGGCCGTTGTCCTGGTCATGTCTCTGTCCATGACGACCAAACTCATCGGAGAACAGACCGTAAGTTTATCTGTTCATTCATAGACTGATTGATTATGTATCTGTTTCTTTCATTTGTGTTTTGTTGTGAAGCGTCTTTGAGTGTCATTGAGCGCTATTCAAGTGTTTTATTATTGTTATTTATTTATTTATTTATTTATTTATTTATTTATTTATTTATTTATTTATTTATTTATTTATTTATTTATTTATTTATTTATTTATTTATATTTACCTTTATTTATTTTATTTATATATTTTTTTGCCTTTTTTATTTTCTTTTTCTTTTTTTTTTTCTTTTTTTTACATTGATCAGTTTCATGATTCTGTCCAGTGCAAAGTTAAACAAAAAAAGCTAGATGTAGATGCTTATGTAATGAAGGCAATTTACATGTTGAACTTCAAAATTAATTCAAAAATATTCCGCAGATCAGAAGTGAATAAAAGTTAATGGAGTTTGTATTTATTTTGCAGCAAAGTGGTGCTTTTGTGTACGGGTCCATGAGCCTCACAGACAAAGTGGCCAACGGTTTGGGAGTCATCCTGATCCAGAGCCTACGACCCTGCAGGTGAGGGACAGGGGACAAGTGCGGGTGAGGGACAGGGGACAAGTGCGGGTGAGCGACAGGGGAGAAGTGCGGGTGAGCGACAGAGGACAAGTGCGAGTGAGGGACAGAGGACAAGTGCGGGTGAGCGACAGGGGAGAAGTGCGGGTGAGGGACAGAGGACAAGTGCGAGTGAGCGACAGAGGACAAGTGCGGGTGAGCGACAGTGGACAAGTGCGGGTGAGCGACAGAGGACAAGTGCGGGTCAGCGACAGGGGAGAAGTGCGGGTGAGGGACAGGGGAGAAGTGCGGGTGAGGGACGGGGACAAGTGCGGATGAGGGACGGGGACAAGTGCGGGTGAGGGACAGGGGACAAGTGCGGGTGAGCGACAGAGGACAAGCGCGGGTGAGCGACAGAGGACAAGCGCGGGTGAGAGACAGAGGACAAGCGCGGGTGAGGGACAGAGGACAAGCGCGGGTGAGGGACAGAGGACAAGCGCGGGTGAGGGACAGAGGACAAGCGCGGGTGAGGGACAGAGGACAAGCGCGGGTGAGGGACAGAGGACAAGCGCGGGTGAGGGACAGAGGACAAGCGCGGGTGAGGGACAGAGGACAAGCGCGGGTGAGGGACGGGGACAAGTGCAGGTCCATAGGGTGAGTTCTTCATAACATCCGCATCCAAATGATTGTAGTAAATGTGTATGGAGTTTAAAAACACAGTGGAGCACTTCCTGTATTACCACATGATGACATCACAAGGTGGTTTGAGACAAGAACTCAGCCTAAATATGCAGGATTGTGTGTTAAACATGTGTGAATGAAACAAAACACAACTCCAGGTCTGTTTTTTGATGAGGAAACATTATAATCTAGATCAGAAAATAGTGTAATATGGGACCTTTAACTGTCAGATTGAAGATTTGCTGAGTCTATCCACATGAAACAAACAAACAAACTGGCACAGAGTTCAACGTCTTTGTCAGTTTAAATCAACAAAAGTGGAATTATGTTTTTTACTATAGTTTCATAAAGTGGTGCCATGATTCAACCCCACAGATGTGATTGTTGTCAGTTAAACGAGCTTTAAAACATAAGATTAATATTACACGTTTGTTCAGCCAGTCCTTAAGAAACAATGAAGACAAGAATGATGGGAGTTAAATATAAAACTTAACATAATCAAATCCTACAACACCTATTTCATGAAGTTACATCCTTAAAATCCCTGTGTTTGTTTGAGTCCAGTTCAGAACAGTGCTGTCCGGACTGTGTGTGGTTCTACCGTGACGTCATGGCGACAGTGACGGGGGGCGTGGCCTTAGCAGCGGCGCTCTGTCTGCTGACTGTGCTCATCTGGCCAATCAGAATAAGGAGGAAATAAGAAGGTCAATATTCTTTTAAATGTGTCTGTTACATATATTTATATAACTGTTTACAAGAAACGCACTTTGATTCATATTGATGCTGCTGATCTCCTCCATGGTTCATTATGTAAAACACGTCTGCTGAAGTGACCTGTGTAACATCACTGAAATAAAGAATGTTTTAAGTGTAAACTGAATGTCATCTCTCCTCTTTCTTTCATTTTTACACCTCTGATGTTTCAGAGGTAGTGCAGTAGCCAAAATATGTATTCAAGTATAAGTAAAGTTACTTTGAAATAAGATTAATAAAGAATTTGGAAAAACTAGCACTTTATACTTTCAACATAAAGCTTTTGTCACTTGTAGATGTTACTCAGAGTCTGAAGAGGAACCAAAACACTGGGTTAGAGTCAGTGGTGGATTGTAGCAAAGTAAAAGTATCTGTACTTTACTTAAGTAGATTTTAAAGTGGAGACTTTTTACTTTTACTTCACTACATTTGAGAGACAGTATCTATACTTTCTATTGCACTACATTTTTGGACAAGACTGAAAAGTAAAAGTATTTTTTTATTATTGTTTGAGATCTATGTTTTATATAGACATATATACTGATTTGTTTTGTTTGTTTGTTTGTATTTTAAACAGGGCACCAATGAAAAAGAGTCTAGGTCAGGGGTCTCCAACCTTTTTCCTCCCAGCTCACAGGAGGAAAAAGGAGAAATACCAGAGAACTACTCATTTTAGCAATCACAAGAAATTGAGTATATGAGAGCCACGGCAAGCCTCAGACGGGGTACAGCTAGATGTCTATAGAACATAAACCACGATCCATTTATTAGTGCACAAAGTTAGGCATCGAAATTATACATTTACAATGGAAATTACTCAAATTTTAGTTATTAGCTTAATAAGCATAATTCAGAAATCACTTGTAAAAGGGTGGAGGTTCTCTCATTGGGCTCACCTGTAAAAATAAAGATAAAGAAGTAGAAGAAGACCTGCTGAAAAGACTGAGGTGTTTATTTTTTAACATGTTCCTAGTTTGACCTGGAAAAGTCCTGTGTTTTCTTGCTCTAGCTCTGGTGGGACATGAGAACCCAAATCTTTTCTTTGTCAGTTCTTGTTGCATTTGTGCGTCTGAGAGCCACTGGTCTAAAGCAAAAAGTGTCTTAACATGATGTTCATTTGCATCCAGGTCCAGTCAAACCCGTGTGTGAGTGCGTCCTCTGGCGGTAGTGCTGAGGCGGTGCAGTTGTGGGTGTGCTGCGGTCAGTGGCCTCATCACAGCGGACACAGGCGGCAGGACACACGGCTCTGACGCACGGCTCTGGCTCCAGGCGCGTCCCAGCAGCAGCTCCTGAAACAATCTGCCATCTAAAACCACAAACTCAACCAACCAAAGCTTTTTTTTTTTACAACGAAAACCTGTTGAACTTTTAAAAACTTCCACTATTTGAAGGAAAAGGTCTTAACAGGAAACGCTCCGGGGGTTGGCAAAGTTTTCCTCACCTCACGAACCAACAGTCTGCAGGTAAGACATGAACCTGCTGCCTAAATCACACATTTTATTCACTTTTCTGTCTCTAAACTCACCGTACACCATCTTATTTTGAAGTTTGTAACCACTGACCACATTAAAGTCCCGTTATTTTCCCGTTGGAGCTGCGCTGTGTTACGCACGCTGTGTTTGGTGCAGGTGCCTCGCCATTGTCTCGTTTTCTCGCGTGAAAAATGTGTTACTACTCTGTTAATACGGTTTTATTAGGTGGGATTAGTGGATTATCGTGGCCACGTGTCTGTAAATAAAGTAGTTTGCAGTTATACATGAGTAATTAAAGAGATTTTTAGCTGTTTTTACGCGCGTTGGAGCAGAACTAGTGGACCACCTGCGCGTTTTTGGGGGAGTTGGGCTTGGTTTGTGTGAGTTGGACTGTTCCAAGATGTGCTTTGATTAATTACACACAAAAATCCTGAAATTTTAACTGTATTAAACTAAAAAGCAGTGGTGGAATGTAACGAATAAAAGTAGTAATGTGCAATTCTTAAGTAGAGTGTTGAGTTATCTGTGCTTTAGACAGTTTTACAGTGTGTACTTTTTACTTTTACTTAACTATATTTGAAATCTGTATTTTCTACTCCACTGCATTTTAAGAGTTCAGAAACAAAAATATACAAGTAAAACAGGTAGGAAAAAAGGATTTAATTGTTTCTGTTGAAAAATTCAGCACAAATCTGTATCAAAAACACTACATTTTTAGCCGTTTACGACCTCAAACTCTGCACAAAACACTTTTACTTTGTACTTCTGAAGTACATTTTTACAGGGGTGCTTTAATACTTGTACTTAAGGTGATTTTTTTCATGTGCTACTTTTACTCCGGTATCTGTGCTTTTACTTAAGTCACTTTTTCAGCATTTTCTTTTGTCCTATTGGCATTATCCATGTGTTTACATTGCTTTAAATCAAACTTTGCTCCTCTTTTCTGCACTTCCAAGTTTATATCATGACAACGATAAAATCTAAATTAAAAAGTGCTTGAATTTGGATTAAATTTACCTGCGCACTGCTCAACATCTACTGGAGACTGTCTAATAATCCAGTGGTTCCCTTAAAACCTTTTGTCCCACGTCTTTATTTAGTATATTTATCCATATATCACCATGAGTATTGTTTGATATTTTGGTATTTTATATTTTAGTACATTATTTTGTGACAGTGCTACATTTTTTGTTGCTTGTTTAGTGAAAGGAAACTTCTTTATCTAGATTTTCACTGTTAAAATTATAAAAAGCTGTGTATTTCATAGTTTGTGCAGGTAATAGTTTATCAAAGATGTTCTTAGAATATACTGCATGTATCCCTATATCGTGATATCGTATCGGGAGCCATGTATCGCGAGTTGTATCGAATTGTGAGCGACCCTGTGAATCTCAGCCATACTGTTTAATTTATTCTTCTTTTAAAACCTGACACTATTTCACCTGGTTGGGAAACACTGCTCTGATTAGACCTGTCACGATAACACATTTTGAAGCGCATTTTATATCGCTACAGAGAAATATCACGATAAACGATAATACTGAAAATACTGTACCAATACCAATTTTTAAATAGACATCATTAGTATCATTAAAAGGCTTGAGCTGCAAGAAATAAACAGTAAAAAGAGCCGATAATTAGCAAAAGGAGTGATTTATTCTACTCTCTACAGCGCAAATCTTACGTTATTACATAAAAATGGCAAAATGTACCCGTTAACGCAAAGAAAAAGTACCGACGATGAAAATATACTGTTCCAGCTTTCATATATTGAACGATAAGTCAATATAGTGATTATCGTGACAGGTCTAGCTCTGATCTACATATTCCATAAAGAGGAAAAACGACACAGTTTTGTGTTAGACTGAGGTGTGTGCTGTGTTGTGCTGCTTTGTGTGTGTTTTGAGGAGGTTTTGGCTGGTTCCTGTGTGCGCTCCTGGGTCCAGAGGTGTGGAGAGTAAAAATTCTACTCGGTGTATTAAAGTTGAAGTTAATGTAAGTGGACGGACAAAACAAATAAATAAGACTCAAAAGTAAGTCTGGCACTATAACACATTTTGAAGTTTGATGTATTGCTGAAGAAAATATAGACGATAAATGATAATATTGAAACTGACACTGACACAATGACCCGAGAGCAGATTTAAACCACAAAAACTATTCTAAATCTACAATATTCTTAGAAAAAAAACATGAGCTTCAATAAATAAACAGCAGAATGAAACAAGTAAGTATTTAGTCTCTATAGTAAGTCATAGAACGTATTTATTCAACATTATACTGATTAAATCTTATCATATAGCCAAAAAAATAACAAACATTTTCCCACTAAAATGTCCACATGATAAAAATGTAACCAAAAAAAAAGATTGTTCCATCCATCATACACTGAACGATAAGTCGATATATTAATTATCATGACCGGCCTATTCAAAAGTATTTTCAAAGGTCGGACCACACTGACCCAAAGGTTTTTTTAAGAAGTCTCACGCTTAGTTGACTTTTATTAGTACAACGCAGGGCCGGCACAGCGTATAAGCAGACTAAGCAGCGGTTTAGGGCCCTGAAGCCAGCAGAGGGCCCCCGAGAGCCCATACATTTACACTGAAAATAATATAATATACAAAGTTTTATTGGGAACAAGGCCTGTGTGTTTACAGCAGCCTAAATATCCCTCTAAAACGATTACATTTGTTTTATATCTATAGTAGCAAAATATCTGCCGCTGCTACATTTGTTTTTGAGTCGGGCAGAGGTGAGGGCGGCTATGTGTTTACACCGGTGCAAGGACCCGACATAATGTAAATGTAAGCCACTGTCGCCAACTGGAACACATTAAAATCCACCAGAAACGAAGAAAAAATGTCTAGAAATTAAAAAATCTTGACCCCCCTTATATATTTGTCTGCTGTTCTGGATGTTTTCAGTCTGATCTTGGTCATATAAACACAAATACAACTGGACAAAGTGATGAGAACAGAGTCATAAAGTTGTCAAATGTGAATCATCAATAGCTGAGCCGGGTACATCCGCTGCCGGGGGCCCCAGAGACAGATTCAGCTTAGGGCCCCCTGAAAGCTGGGAGCGGCCCTGGTACAACGTTTCGGTCCCTCTGAAAACTGAAGAAAGTCAGAGGGACCGAACGCACATGCCGCCAGGTCACATGTGCAGAGTCCACACAGAAAAAGTTACACATAAAAATTAGAAAAATAAAAATATATATTGAAGGAGCTTTGCTAGAAACACATTTAATTTTGACGACATGAAGCTTTTTCCACTTGTAGATTTACTCACAGTGAGAAGAGTTGGCAAAACATTTACTCAAACTGAATAGTACTCAAGTAGGAGTAAGAGTGTGGGGTAATGGAGTACTACCCTCCTCTGCTGGACCTGTTTGGATCAGATCAGAGTCATGTGACTGAGGAGTGGATGAGAGGAATTCCTTCATGAGCAGCAGATGAGTGAAGCTGTGGGCGACTGACCCGTGACCGAGGTCCAAACTCCGCTTCTGTGGGAGGACTGACCCGACACTCACCCAAATATGAGAATACACAAACACGTGCCGCTCGCGAAGTCAGCTCTCAATAACAAAATAATCCAGATGGTTCAACGCGCAAACACTGCACATTTAGGCTGAGTTCTTCTCTCAAACAGAAAACGCTCTGTTCCACCTTGTGATGTCATCGTGTGGTAATACAGGAAGTGCTCCGCTGTGTTTTTAAACTTCACACACCTTCATTAGACTCTTTTAGATCATTTGAATTGCCAATCTCTACTGAACAAAAGGTAAAATGTAGCGGTTAACTTGAAAATTACCACTTGATGACATCACAAGGTGGAACAGAGCATTCTGAGCTTTTGAAATATAGACAGAATAAGAATAGAGAGTTACTCAAACATGTGTGAATGAAACAAAACACAACTCCAGGTCTGTTTTTGATGAAGTAACAGCATTTTAACATGACTTAAAGCTCATAAGAGTCAATTTAGCCTGTGATTTGAATCGATTCTTGTGGAGTTAAATGGTTTTAAATGCATTGTAGGGTAAAAGCTGCTACAGAAGAAATTGATTAAACTGTTTATTTTACACAGCAGGAAATAGTGGTCAGAAATTGGAGAACTATAATCAACTACATGACACTATCCCAGACAGTTGTTTTATGTGTCATGGGGCAATACAAAAGTAGGCGGGGCTAAAAGTTATAACTAAAACATGTTCCTGACCCATAGTTTGAAATCAGGTACAGTTTTTTTTTTTTTTTTTTTTTTTTTTTTTTTATTTATGAAAAAAAAAGTACAGTATAAAACATAACAGGACTTGACAAGAGATAGAAACATGTAACGGGAGACAAAGAAAAAGACAAGAATATGATAAACCTGGGACAAAGCAGAGGACAAGAAACAGAAATAAAACAATGATCAGAGCTGGGGGTGAGTTGTGGGGGTGAGTTGTGGGGGATGGGCTGAGGGGGTGAGTTGTGGGGGGTGGGCTGAGGGGGTGAGTTGTGGGGGGTGGGCTGAGGGGGTGAGTTGTGGGGGGTGGGCTGAGGGGGTGAGTTGTGGGGGGTGGGCTGGGGCTGATAATGAGCTAATGTTTTATTATTGAGCAGGTAAAATGAATGGATGAGTGAGTTTAGTTATAAAGTTATAACTAGTTTTGACTTTCAGTTTTAAGGTTGAGTCTCCATTCTCTTTTATTTGTTTTTTTCCTTTTCCTTTCTTCCCTTATTATTTTCCTTCCTTTCCTTTCTTCCTTTTTAATTATTTTCCTTTCTCCCTTTCCTTTCCTTCCTCTCCCATCTTTTTTCGTTCCTTTTTTCTTCCTTTTTTCCCTCCTTTTCTCTTTTTTCTTCCCTTTTCTCTTTTTTTCCTTTTGAATTGAATTTTACTTTACTTTACTTTACTTTACTTTACTTTACTTTACTTTACTTTACTTTACTTTACTTTACTTTACTTTACTTTACTTTACTTTTACTTTTACTTTACTTTACCTTTTACTTTACCTTTTACTTTACCTTTTACTTTACTTTTACTTTACCTTTTACTTTACTTTTTATTGTAATGCTTTTTTTTTATTATACTTTTATTAATTCCGTAATGTAACAAAAATGGGGGATCAATTAAAAACGCTGCAGTCAAGTTGCTGTATTCAAGCGTTATATGATGAAAAATTACTATTGACATCCTGGTAATTATAAATCCAGAGTCATAATTAAATACTCTTGTCTATGCTCAAAAGTCCTCAAAATGGCGTCCATGTGGGAAAACAGGAAAAGTCAAGAGGCCCACCCACTGTTGAGAATCACGGTTTTTATCAGTAAAACCCACCTGCAGATGTAGAGTGATACAGCAGAGTGTGTTTTGGAAAACTTGGACCAGAATCAGTGGAGATCATGTTTTTCTCTAATCTTTTCCACTTTGATCAAATCTGCCCTGTCACTCTTAACCTTACACCATTGTCGAGATGTAACGATGTCATGCTCTTAGCTCCATAATTGATGAGACTTCCCTGTGAAACCTGAGGTGGTGCCGTCGAGATGAGTCAAAGGATCACTCCTGTGTGTGTTTGTGTGTGTGTGTGTGTGTGTTTGCGGGTGTGGACCTGATGAAACGTTATGAGAACCATCACTGCGGAGTGTTGTGTTACTGCTCTGGTTGTTCCGTGCATCCAAACCTTCTGCTTTACGATCAGATGGAAGCGTGCCCCATGACCATTTATCCGGTCAAAGATGCTGAGTTGTAAACATTCTCACAACGGGGCTAAAATGTAATACTGTGTTGTTTCGTGCAGAAAACGGGGCGACAGTAGCTCAGTTGGTAGAGCGTTTGTCCACTGATCCGAATGTTTGTGGTATGAATCCCACTCTCAACATAAACGTCACTGGTTGAGCGGTTAGATCCACTGACCCACAGGTTGGCGGTGCAATTCCAGCTCCCACAGATGAATGCTGTTGTTGTGTTCTTAGGCAAAACACTTAACTTTCTGCGTACACTGGTGTATGAATGCGAAACGAAAACATGATCATTTACTATTTGAAAAAAAAAATATTGTCACTGACTGAACTCTTTTCTTAATCTTTTAAAATAATGACAATGATTGAATTACTTTCTTCTTGTTTTTTTGTACAAAACTGCAAACCAAACCCTGCACAATACAACTATAGATATTGTAGTGTAGTATTACTGTGGCTATTTCATGTTATGTCGTGTATTTGCAGTGAAATTCTCCAATGACAAACTTTTCTTTCAAAAAATCTCTTGCTGATCTTCATTTTGGTCGATTGTTGTCTATTTCTTAAAGCAGCATTGCGTAACTTTCTGAAGGTGTCACATCACTTGCATGAATCGATAATATAAAGTTGAAAACCAAACTTTGGGAGAGTTCTTGTTTAGAACTTTAGTGGAAATGATGTCGTCCACTTTTAGACCTGGTTTAGTTCTGGATTAGACCTGGAATAGTCCTGTTATAGACTTGGTTTAGATCTGGTGCTGCTCGAGAAGCCAAATCTTTTCTTTGGTGGTACTTGGTGTATTTATAAGTTTGAGAGCCACTGGTCTCTTTGGGTCCCACCCCCAGGAGCTGGAGGACATGTCTGGGGTGAGGAAAGTCTTGGAGCTCTGGATAAGAGGAAGAAAATGGATGGATGGATGGGTTTTTAGGAAAAAACTAACTTAATATCATGTTCATTTGTGTACAGGAGCAGCTAATTGATGCAGCTACTCATCCTTGTCTCCAATCCAGCCAATTTTGATCTATTGTTGTCTATTTCTTAAAGCAACATTGCGTATCTTTCTGGAGGTGGCACGTCACTTGCATGATTCCTTGGAAATACAGAGTGGCCCAAAAGTCACTGACAGTTGAAAAAAAATCATAACTCTATTGTTTCTACATATTTTTCTTGTATTTTTTCAGCAAATTTAGAACGACCCTTCCGACATTAATCTGAGCAAATACAGCACCGAGGAACGAACCCTCAGTGGAACTTTGAGTCACATGGGTCAGATTCAACATTTTAACACCAGAGATGCCCTGAGCGTAAACGCCATTAAAGGAATAATAAGTGGTTTTCAAAGACGGGGCAGTATGTGACCTCCACAGACCTGACTAGTCCTGATTTCTTCCTGTGGATCGATCTTAAAGAAAAGGTGTTTGTAAATAAACGTCAGACAATAAACAACTTAAAACGTAATATCGAGGGTCAAGTAAGAGCCATAAGACGGAAATGCTTTTAAATGTTATGCAAAGTGTTTGGATCGGGCGATTCAGGGCGAAACCGAAAATGGTGGACACTTAAGAAGCATTATTTTTACTTCCTCTAGTTTAAGTAGTGATAAGTTCAAGTGTAAGTAACAATTACAATCGTAAATATTGACAAAAATCTCAGAAGGTTCAGTTTTACCTACTGCTAAAATTTGGTGAGTATAACTTAAGAATTATAGGAGCTACTGAAGATTTAAAAGTGTCAGTGACTTTTGGGTGTTTTTATGTAAAATTGAAGGGTTTTCAATTCTATTAAAGCACATGTGTCAAACTCAAGGCCCGTGGGCCAAATTCGGCCCGCCACACCATTTTATATGGCCCGTGACAAGGTAAATTAAAAGGTATGACTGTCTTAAAATGTCAGTTTATCAGGAGATACACAGTTACACAGCCATTTTATTCATATCTATGCAAATCTGTATGCAGCATTTGTAACTTGAATAAGTAATAAATATAGAAACAGTTAATTAACAAGATTAAAAAGTAGTTTATTTATTTTACATTACATCTGGTTACATTTAGTTACATTTATACGGTCTTATAGTTACATCTGGATCTTTGAGAGCGACCATTTTGTTGATGTGGCCCTTTGTGAAAATGAGTTTGACACATCAAGATTTTGAGAAAAGGCTTTTATTTGAGTCTATTTTTTGCCTTAAATGTTACACAGTTTTGAAAAACCTTTACCAACTAATATATACAAAATTTACCCATCAGATTATTTTTTCCGAGTAACTCCTAAACTCCCAAAACACAGGATGAAATTTTAAACATGGAGTTAAACAAAGGCGAGGTAAAGTGATACCTGTCCTGCTCCGCTCAGGCTTCACACAGAGCAGCTCTTGTCCTCCGCTCGCTCGTCTACGGCCAAGGCTTTTTTTGTCAAGCCTGAAACCATGGCAACGCAATTCTGGTGAGGAGCAGCCTTGATGTCTGCCCCCCTGCCCCGGGAACAAAGGAAAAAAGTTACAGATGGCGACAGAGAAAGAGGGGGATGGATGTAGAGGGAGAGAGAGTAAGGAGGGAGGGAGGGTGAGGGGGAAGAGGGAGGGAGAGAGGAAAGGAGGGAGGAGAGATACTCAGAGGGGCAGAGAGAGGAGAGACATGCAGAGAGGGAGAGAGAGATTGGAGAAAAGAGAGGAGAGAGAGAGAGGAAAGGAGGGAAGAGAGATACGCAAAGAGAGATTGGGGAAAACAGAGAGAGGAAAGAAGGGAAGAGATACATAGAGAGAGGGAGAGAGAGATTGGGGGAGAGAGAGAGAGAGAGGAAAGGAGGGAAGAGAGATATGCAGAGAGATTGGGGGAGAGAGAGAGAGAAAAGGAGGGAAGAGAGATATGCAGAGAGATTGGGGGAAAGAGAGAGGAGAACAGAGAGAGGAAATGAGGGAAGAGAGATACGCAGGGAGAAGGAGAGAGATTGTGAAAATATAGAGAGGAAAGGAGGGAAGAGAGATACGCAGAGAGAGCGAGAGAGAGATTGGGGAAAAGAGAGAGGAGAACGGAGAGAGAGACAGGGAGGGAAGAGAGATATGCAGAGAGAGGGAGAGGGGGAGAGGGAGAGAGAGTCAGGGGAAAATAAAGAGAGGGAAGAGGGAGACAAAGAAATGGTAGTTAGAGAGGGTAAGAAAGACAGGGGGAGAAGATGAGAGGGAGAGAAGGATGAGAATGGAGGGAGAGGTCCAGGTCAGTGCAAAAAGAGATGGAGTGAGAGAGGGACACTGGTATAGCAAGAAGGAGAGAGACTGAGAGGTACTGAGGGAAATATAGAAAGAGACAGGGAGAGATAGAGCTAGAGAAGGAGAGAAAGATTGAGATGTAGTGATGGAGAAGAAGAAACTGACAGAGGTATGAAAGAGAGGTAAAAGGAATGTACAGATGTAAGGAAAGAGTGAGGGAGAGAGACAGAAGACAGAGAGAGAAGCACTGAGAAAGGTTGGTAGAGGGGAAGAGGGGTAGAAAGGAAGGGATTAGAGAACAGAGAAAGACGTAAAGAGACTGAGAGAGGTTGGGAGAGGTAGAGATGGAGAGGGAGAGAGGGATGGAGGGAAAGAGCGCAGTGAAAGATGTTCAGTGCTGGCGGTGGTTTAATAGTAAGTGTTTGAGCTGAGACCTGCTCCACGGAGGCGGACACAGAGGACAAAGAGCCCAGAGTTATGGCTCTGAGCTGGGGCACTTTTACAGAGACTCCCTCCTCAGACGCTCCAGCGCTCAATGGACCGTGTCACTGCCGTCCCGCCAAGATGTCCGCCAAGGCAACCATACATTATTATTACATAACACACGACTGTGATCATAAAGTTTAGGGACGATGATGCCAACGCGGGTGTCTGTCATATCAGGAATGAGTGTGTTTGTAAACTTAAGTACAATATTACTTCAAACGTGTGGACCCCATCACGGAATAGATTTTTTTTTTTTAGATTTTTTTAATTTTTAGATTGATATGGGCAAATATTGATTATCGGCAGGGAAAATCCACCAAAAAGTTTAGAAAATAAAGATAAAATATACTCCCACTGTCACGACCTACAGTCCAACTTGCAGTGGTGGAAGGTAACAAAGTACAAGTAGTAAAGTAACGTGCTTAAGTAGAAGTTTTATGTATTCGTACTTTACTTTTACAGTGGACACATTTTACTTTTGCTTGAGTAACTTTTCCCGCTTTATCTGTGCTTTTACTTAAGTAACAAAATTGAGCACTTCATCCCCCACAGCCCACCTGGACGTGTCATTCTCTGGGGCTTATGTTTTGTTAATGATTTTTATACAAAGCAGAGTCTATATGGTGTTCTATTGTGCAATCCTGCTGAATCTGCAAAAAAAAAACCCCATATGATCCAGCAATAATTTCTCCATAGTGATGGGCCTCCACTGGAAAAGGTACATAGTGCACCTTTATGCAGCCTGTGCGACATTAGTGCTCTGTGGTTTCTGCCCTGTCCAAGCAGCAAAAAAGGGTGTGATATGAAATGAATTGCGTTTTCAAATGTTTTCAAAGTATTTCACAATGTGGAGTTTAAAGTTGTGGTAGACTTTGTTGTCCCTGTAGGAGGTTTATTGAACTTATCTGTCAGAAAATACCTGAAGCACCACAAAACAGATTGTCCTGTTATTATTTAAGTGCTTCTGTTTTTCTGCTGCTTTGTTCTGAACAAATGGTTCTGATGAGGCAACACTCAAAGCAAAGCAAATATATCCTGCACACTACTGACTGTTGACACAACTTAACTTAACGTAAAAATGACAAATCTTTGTATTATGTATGGACACAAACACACCATTGTTTTTACCATTAATTAGAGCTGCACAAAACATTGCAAAATTGTTAATAATTCAATGCAATAACTTTTAACTTGAATATTTTATTTCAAATCTAATACATTTATAAATTAAAATTAAAAAATCAAATCTGAATCAGTTCATACACATTTTTTTTGTCCTAAAACTAATGTATTATTCATTCTTGTCAAAATGTTGAAGCAGTTACAAAGGCTTGGTTTATTTATTATTATTATTAAACTCAACCTCTTTTTCTGTGATTAATTGATTGATCGTCTTGCGTTGCTTTAGATATGATCATAAAATAAAAATAAATCAGCAGTTTCCTTTCATAGTATTGTTGCTCTGGTTTCTCTGAATTGTGAATGGATTGAGCCAAGTCAGAACAATAGTTTATGTTAAAAGTGTCAGTTGTTGTGTCTTTAATCGAGGGCCTGCACGTTAGCTACTTGCTGCATTACAGTTCAAATCGAAGGAAGTGTGTAGACTAAAGTAAAATAACCATTTCGGCTCCAGCGTGTTGCTACTTCTTGTTGTTGAACTTAATTCCCCGAAGAATGACCTTTGTTTTTGCAGCACTGGCCTTGAAAACATTCATAAGACTCACAAACAGTTAGAAAACAATATTAAGTAGCAGGATGTGGCTGTTCAAAGTGTGTGTCTGCGCTGTGGGGGTGGAAGAGGCTAAAAAGGAGGCATTGTTTCTCCCTGCTCTCCTCCTCCTCCTCCTGGTGCCGACATCGCTGTGCACATTTGAAGACCTCAAATCTAAGGTCACCGGAGCACAGGGGGGGGTCACACTGACAAAATTAAAATCTATTCATATTGTTTTTAATCACTTCAATTAAAATATGTAGATTAAACGATGTTCTTCAGAAATGTGCTTGAGTTTTTGTTGAGGGTCAGGCACTTTTCTGTGTGACAATAAGTTTTTAAATTTTAATATCTGTTTTATTTGAACTGCTTGTATATTTATTAAAGAAAGATAATGCTAGTGTACTCTACACCTTAGCCCAGGCTCAGACTGCACGCGGTGCAGGAGGAGGTGCAGGAGGAGGTGCAGGAGGAGGTGCAGGAGGAGGTGCAGGAGGAGGTGGAGGAGGAGGTGCAGGAGGAGGTGCAGGTGGAGGTGCTGTGGCGCTCCGGATGAATTCCGTCTATCTTGCCAAACCTGGGGCCGACCGCAGCCTTTTCCCTTAATAAATAAATAGTTATGGTGCGATCATGTGATCTCGTGCGATCATGTGATCTCGTGCGATCATGTGATCTCGTGCGATCATGTGATCTCGTGCGATCATGTGATCTCGTGCGATCATGTGATCTTGTGGTTGCAGCTTCAAGGCGATGACACAACAGCACAGAGAGCACCACTCTGAGTGAGTGTCCAGTGCAGCACTGGAGTCACAGCTGGACTGAGGGCAGACTGAGGCATTATGTTTGTTTGGAAGTAAATATTTGTTATTTTATTTTTATTTTACAGCTACTTTTCTGCAGCCTTTTATTTTTATTTATTTATTTATTTTTTATTAAAGAAAAGTAGAAGTAAAAATAAAAGTAAAAACACTGAATGAAAAGGTGTGTCCAAGCGTTTAAGTGGTAGTGTAAATCCCTACCTCTGCCCATTATTACTTCCGATACTTGAAAACTGTTTATTATGTAGCAACAAATACCTGGAAGAAACAGGTGAGTGCAAAACAAAGCCACCCTCATAAATGACACTCAATTCAAAGTGGTCAAACATTTACTGAATATGTTACTAAGCGAGTCACTCCCTCTTATGCATATCTCAACATTGACTTAGTCATATCGAGGCAGGACGAGGTACGGACAACTCCAAGTGCATTTGACAGGTTAGACTACTTATTTCACTAAAACATAAGTAACATCATTATAGTTAAGATTTAACTAAACATTGGCTAGTTTTATTCTATTTTTTAAAATTTTGGTAAAGTTTACAATTTTATTTTGTGGTTGGACGTACACAGCGGTATTTCTAGTAACTTTAACCTATAGCGACCATAATGTTAACAAGGACCAAAAGTTGTCTAAATTGCACAATATTTATGATTTGACAAATGAAAATAAATAACACATTTTTGTGTTAGATAAAGATTAACAAAATCAATTGTTAAATAGTTTAAATTGACAGAAAAATGTGTTCCTCACGTAAATTGTTGATGGTGTTTTTGGTGTTAATGACATGGGTGAAGGTGTTTTGTGTTAAAACTCAGCATTACTTCCTGTATTTTTCTAATTTTCTTCGGATTTATAAGTTTGCTAAATACTGACCACAGGTACTACCCCCCACTAAACCAAGTCATAATTAGAAAAACATGAAAACGTGTCACTTTAACATCTTGCTTTTTCTTTTTTTTTTCCTTTTTTCTAGATTCAACATGTTTGAGAAGCAGCACTACGACAGCCCGCCTGTGTATACTCCGCCTTCTAACCATGGGTACGGACCCCCGGGCAGCTTCCAGGACCCACAGAGCGACTACAACCCCTACCCGCCTCCACCTGGCTCCTACTACATCGAAGACAAACCCCAGCACTTTTACAAATGGCTTTCACCTCCTGGGATTATCAAAGCGATGATGGCGACTGTTATCGTCCTGTGCGTCGCCATATTTGCCTGCGTCGCTTCTACCTTGATGTGGGATATGCAGATGGGATATGGCGGTATGGGGTACTACGGATCGGGAATGGGGTACGGAAGCGGGTATCCGGGAGGTGGTTACGGTTCGGGCTACGGGAGCTACGGGAGCTACGGTGGGAATTATGGGAGTTACTACGGTTCCTACATCTCCCCGTATTCGGCCAAAACGGCAATGATCGCGATGGCGGCCATTAACTTTATCATAGCTTTGGCGTTTTTCATCACAAGCTTCTCCAAGTCTCCCACCGTGCGAAGTCGGAAGTACTTCCTGGGTCTACTCATAACGAGCATCATCATGAGCATACTACAGGTAAGAAAAGTCACTTCCTGTTTTAGGTTACTATGGCAACCAGTCCATGGATAACACATAAACAAAGAATAGCTCAAATGTTTACTTCCTTTTATCATTTTTATTGAGCCATATGCAGTTTACGACAGATCACTTTGTTTTTTATATAAAGAAAAACAAAATAAAGACCTTTTTTTATCATTTATGATTTCCATAAACTGTTAACTGTGTCATTAAAGGGCCCGTATTACTCAACTTTCCGATCTCTGTTATAATGTTGTTTCCTCGTCACAAACAGACCTGGAGTTGTGTTTTGTTTCATTCACACATGTTTAACACATAAACCCTGCAGATTTAGGCTGAGGTCTTCTCTCAAACTGAAAACACTCTGTTCCACCTTGTGATGTCATCATGTGGTAATACAGGAAGTGCTCCAACTGTATTTTTAGACTCTGTACACTTTCACTAGAATCATTTGGATGATTTTAGCACTGGAATTGCCAATCTCCACTGAACTAAAGGTAAAAGGAGATGAAAAACTACAAAATTTTGTTGATTGAAAACTACCACTTCATGACATCACAAGGTGGAACAGAGCATTTTGAGCTTTGCAGAGTTACTCAAACATGTGTGAATGAAAGAAAACACAACTCCAGCTATGTTTTTAAGATGGTAACAACATTATAACATGACATAAAGCTCACAGTGTGTAATTAAAGACTTTTAAGCTTGTTATACTCTTGTCTCTTCATCAAAAACTACTTCACGCACCTTCAGATTAAGATTTATTATTTATTTTATCATTGCATTGGTTAAAATTCCTTCACTACACAACTAACCAACACTGATCCTACATAATAATGAAATATACGGAAAATAATGGCGATAATACTTGGATATCCACATCCTGTTTCACTTTAAACCTGAGCAGAGCAGTCACACATGTGCATTGCTTTCAAATACAAGTTTTGTTTTGCGTTTAATCGTATGGTAAAAAAATAAAAATAAAGTTGAGCTGGAGATTTGAGACCGATATGCTAAAAAGTACAAATATTGGCTTCTACATATTAGTACTTTACTCTTCTATGCACTAACCCAGTCTTTTAAAATCACACTGAGTTGGTTTTACTCGTAAGCCGCCATTTTGTTTTTTGACCTCTTCTCATTGGTTAGTCCACCTGTCAATCATGCCCTTTGGAAATTGTGAAGACACGATACAAATCCGGGCTATACGTGTTTGTAAAGTATTATAAAGATTTCTAAGCCAGTGTTTCTCAAACTGTGGTACTTGGACAGCTCTTGAGTTTGTCTATTTGCTTAATTTAGAGTTCATTTATCAACTTTTTTGCACTTTGGATGATTGGATAATTTCTCGTGTAGAACTACGGTACAGCGGAAATGAAGTAAACCACTTTTAGACCCGGTTTAGGCCTAGATTAGACATGGAACAGTCCTGTCATATAATTGGTTTAGATCTGGTGATACTCGGAAAGCCAAATCTTTTCTTTCGTGGTACTTAAAAGCCCGACTAATACGCAACCCTGGACCTTTAACACATTATATAACAAGTTCCACATATATTGTCTTTTTGATCTGCAGGGCATCATCAGTATCGTGTACATCGTTGGAGTAAACCCAATGTCTCAGGGTACCTCCAGTATGATGTACAACCCAATGCTGATGATGTGTCAGTCCTTGTACCAGAGCGGGTACTCCTCGATGGGAGGGGTCGGCGGCTTCCCCATGTACAACCAGTACCTCTACCACTACTGCTTCGTCGACCCACAGGAGGTGAGATAAGATATAAAGTGATGTACTCATTCGCACGTATCACTCTGCACTGGAGATAATTAAAGACGCAGTAAAAAGAGTTAAAAGCGTAAAAAGCACAAATAGTTAATGTTAATCGGTTTGCAGTGGTCCTAAGTTATTCCTCACTTATCTTATGCATTCTGAGCATTGTAATGATTCACCACAATGAGTTTATAAGTGTTTTTTTTTACAACTCTCAGAGACCAGAGCTGCAGTTTCTGTTTATCAGACCACAAAGTGTCTTCTAATTAGATCCAGACAGCACTTTGCAGACTTATTTTGACCTCAAGAGCTGCTTATACAATATATCTAATGTCTCTCAAATACACTTTAGTGCTTTGCTGGTTGATTCTGCAGAAATATGTGCAGCTCAGTCCTCTGTGTTATTATTATTATTATTTTTTACCTTTTTTGCTTGTAAGCCGCCATTTTTGTGTACGGACCATGCATTTCCCTGATTGGTTAATCCACCTGTCAATCACACCTGTCTGAAATCAGTCGGACAGGATAACGATAACTAACGATAACTACTTTTTCTAATTTGTTCATTAACTGTTTCTGTGTTTATGACTTATTCAAGTTACAAATATTGCATGTGCATTTGCCTAGATGTAAAAATGTCTGTGTAACTGCATGTCTCCTGGTAAAATGACACTTTAAGTCTTATCATATCTTTTAATTTACTCTGCCGGGGGCCATATAAAAAGATGTGGAGGGCCATATTTGGCTCTCGGGCCTCGAGTTTGACACATGTGTTCTAGACTTAAAAGCATGGCATGTACTAACACTTTTTCGCTTAACAAGTCCCTTATTTTTGTTAAGCATAATAAAAATACACAGCTCCGTGGTTTACCCTCATACGGATATATATTTTGGACATGGTTATCATACCTTGAAAATTTCATACCTTCCCATTATCACTTTGTACATAGTGTTTTGTCAACAGTCAAAGTTACATAATGACACTGCAACATCCTGGTTTGTCCTGGTTTGACCCTCTGACCTCTCCGTACCACGCTGCTGTTTTATGTAATTAAGATACTGATCTGAACTAACACTTTTTTTAATTTACACTCATTTTTCATCGGGTTTTCTGTGTTTTTCCTTTCTCAGGGAGTTGCTATGGTTTGCGGCTTCCTTGTTTCCGTCGCTTTGGGAGTCGCAGCTTTCTACGCTCACAAAACCAGAGGAAAGATTTGGCGCTACGGAAAACCCAACATTTACTGGGAAGAGCCATTGGTCGGAGGGAAGGCTTCGGAGGGCAGGGATGTAGAGGAGTGGGTAAGGAATAACAAAATGGAAGATTATCACTACAGTGGGTTTTACGTCGGATTTAGCTGGGGGAAAAAAATCACAGTTCAACTCAAAATGACCCTCACGGCTTACCGTCGAGAACCACAGGCAGTTTTAATCCTCCCTGATTTGATTAGATGAAAGAGTGCTCAACTATTGTGCTGCTCTGCTATTTTTGTCCACCTAAACTTGGCATAGTGAATTTGTGTAGCTCAGTGCTTCATTATTTTGAGTTTACTTAAAGGTGCACTATGTAACTTTTCTCGTGAAGGGCTCATAAGCTTGTCTCCATGGTGATTACGTTGCTTTGTTACCTGAAATGTCCGTGTAAAGAAAAATTCAATTCTGTCGTCACTCTAATACATTTTTCTTTTACTATTTTCCTGAAATGTTCCACAGTATGGCATTAACCTTAAATTAAATCTATTTAACCTTTTTTCGTAATTGTTAAAAAAAAAACTTTGAAAAACGTGCATTTAGATCTGACGTGCAACTTTACCTGATAGGGTCACCTTCTTACATTCTCACATACATTTAATGCCATACTGTGAAACATTCTAATCAAATCAGTAACATCTCCACTGAGACAAGCACATAATGCGCGTTTAAATGTGCTATATAAATAAAACTGAATTGAGTTTCAAGGAGTGTGCGCCACCTGCTTCTATCTCCATGGAGACGAGCAGGTAGCACTACTAAGGCCGAGTTACAGGTCAGATCTATGGAGAGGCGAGCCCACTCACTGGAAGAATGCATGTTTTTTCTGTAGTTTTGAGCAAGAATAACACCTGCAGTTGAATACATGCAATATAGACAACAATCCAGGCAAAGCAATAACATTTCTATGGAGACAAGCAGGTGACAGACTCCCCCCACCAGAAAAGTTACATAATGTACCTTTAAACGAGCAAGCAAGTGTTGTTCATGTGAGTCACCTGTATCACCATTGCACAAACTACATAGAGGCTGCTGATTGTGGTAGTGATTATAGGGGAGGAGGTAGAGTAAATAACCCTACACAATGTCTGACATAAGCAGGTTCCAGGGAGTGCTTTTTATTTCTAGAAAACACAAGCTTTGAGTGATAATATTTATGGCAATGGATGTTTAAAGTTAAAGAGCCGTGCTGTGTTTGCATGCTGGTTTGAGCGTTTAGGCAAGGCAAGTTTATTTGTATAGTAAATTTCATACATGTGGTGATTCAGAGTGTTTAAAGAATAAGAAAGACGTTAAAATCACAATACAAACAAATCAAAACATAAATAATCATTATAACATTGACATTAAAACAGAAAAGTGCAGAATAAAAACCTTTCAGTCACATGCGCAGCTGAACAGAACTGCTGTTTTGAGGCTGGATTTAAACATGGTCAAAGTAGAGGCCTGTCTCACATCTTCAGGAAGACTGTTGCATAAAACTGAAATGCTGATGTTTAGTCCTGACTCTGGGCACCAGCAGGAGGCCGGTCCCTGAAGTCCTCAAAGTGTGAGATGGTTCATGTGGCTCTAACATGTGGGAGATGTTCTTTGGTGCTGGTCCATGGAGAGACTTGCTGCTTTAAAGTCTATTCTCTGAGCCACAGGATACGTCTCTCCAAGTCTGGTTTAGTTTAGATGGTAAAAAACTGAAGATGTTATTCATTTCATGTGGCTGTTAAACAATGTTATGATGATAATGATGATATAATGACAGAACAGTGGAACAAGCATTTAAAAGGTCATATAAGTGGATTTTCATAATGTGCTGCTTGTTATCCTTAAGACTGTAGTGGAGTCAGTGAGTCTAAAATGTCTGAATAATGTCAATCTAATCCAATAGAAACTCTTTCATTACCTGCTGTAGTCTGTAATTAGCTGATCCACCTCAAACTTCTCTTTTACAGTTTTTATTTCAACATTTCTCCACACTGTCAAATGATTTCTGACGCATTTCCTGGACTTTAAAGTTGAAGGAGTGTCAAATATAGATCTATATCAGTTTTTATGGCTGAGCGCTGTTATCAGAGGACCCAAACAGAGCCCAGTGTATCTGTTTTTATCCAGGGTCAGAGCTGATAGGCACCGACCTGTTTGTTGGAGCTCCACTACCTGGTTTCACTCTAGATAATTATTAACTACTGCACCAGATACGGAGGCAACGAGTTTCTACAGATTTTATATCAATAACAATCAGCCGGTGGATTATTAACTTGACCTGACACCTTTTAAATGATGCCAGCTGTAGTCAACGGTTTATAAGACAATGGGGACATGATGAGGACAGAACGGGACGTGTAGTTTCTTTATGGTAGTTCCCGTACAGGAGCAGTGAAATACATTTTATAGGTTTAATTTAGAGGTAATTTAAGGCTCAAATGCGAAGCTGCACTTATCTTTTTGTGTTATCTGATTAGATTGTTGGGATTAAAGGATTTTGTGGACCAGTGAACAGAGTGTAGTCTATTTACACTTTAGTTTAGTTCAGATGTAGAGCAAATGATCAAATTTAAATCAAATAATGTGTAATTGTCAATGATTATCTCGCGTCTTTTCAATGGAGAGGTCCACAGCCAATCCTCTGTCAGTAAAAAGCATGTGGTTTGGAGCAGACGTCAAGACTTTGGCGGAAGAAATATAGCAACCGTGTCTTGTTTACGGTCATGAAATCAATATCGAAAGCCTTTCAGAGACAAGAGCAGACGCAGCGGTAAAGTTAACAACAACTTGCATGCCTACACACACTTCCTGATACAATAAAACACTTCATTATTAGATTATTTTGACGTCAGAAGCTGCTTATAGAATATGTATGTACTGGGGCAAGACAAATTTTGATTGAAGTGTCTATATTGCGCTATTTTCTGATCTGATTTGTTCTGATATGTTGTTTTATCATCAAAAACATACCTAGAGTTGTGTTTTGTTTCATTCGCACATGTTTAACACACAAACCATGAAACAAAACTCAACTGTAGGTCTGTTTTTGATGAGGTAACAGCATTGTAACATGGCTTAAAGCTCACAAGAGTCAATTTTGCGTTATAAAGACCTTTAAATACATTGAAGAAATTGGGTACAGAGCCTTTAATGACTTAATAGAGAGATGGAAAATCAAAATTACAATCTTATTACACAGTATCTTTGTTATACTGATGCTACTTGTTCAAAACTGCAGTACAATAACAGCCACGGTTTATCTCGTCCTGTTTAAACACCGTGTCCACGTATCAGATTAGATGTTATATTCCATTCACGCTTCTCGTCCGTGACTCAGTAGTCATGGTTTGGCTTTAGCAGTAGTGTCGTGTGAACAGGACTGCAGAGTCAGAGTCAGTGTAAATGAGCCTCCTGTAGTAAGAGTGTGATAAGTACCAGGGTCACTGATGTCATCGGTGCTGCTCCATCACGGCGAAGGTTAAGTAATGGTGCAGTTGTGGATGAGGTCATAGTGGACGCTCAGTAAAGCCACGGGAAAAATACACTAGTGCTGTGTCAAGAGATGTGCAACAAATGCCCAGTTGCAGAAGAAATGTTGGCGAAAATCTTATGTTCAGTTTTATTCTACTTTCCAAAAATGACGACTACACAGAGGACACAGTAATAACATGGTAATAACATGATAAAGTACGGTTACTATGCTATGGTACTATGGTAATTTTCAGTAAATACATGAAACTAAAGCCTCATTTTCATAAATGTGGTAACGGGCTGGGTACTATTAAAAAGTACTACTATGATACAGAACAGAAGTTACAGTACTGCGTAAACTACAAAGGAAACGTGCACATTAACAGTTAACAGTATTAAACCAATTTTGTGGTTGTTAATAGCCTTTTCTTCCTGTTAAAGTCTCTGAAAAGCCATATAAAAACCGTTTGATTGAACCAATATGGCACCGACTGACCTGGCTTTAAAACCAATACCAAAAATACTGCAAAAAATATACAGTTTTGATGCTTGTTGGGCTTTAGCAAGTTACAACTACAAGTTAGACAGACAAATGACAAAACCTGCAGTGCTCCAAAAATGTATAGTTAAAAATTAAATGTATTTTCAATATATGTTCAGTTTTGTTGCTCTTGATAGTGATAAATACAGGAAGAAGTTCGAGGAAGAAGTATTGTTCAAGTGCTTTTTTTTTTTTTTTTTTTTTTAATATCCACTACCCAGTCCAGGACACATCTGTTGTTGTACTTGGTAAACCAATTCTACCGTAAAACAACCCAGTGCAGTAACTACAGGAAACATGGTTAATACTGTATGTCCTTGGTAATAGTTTGGATAATACGGCACGTTATCTCAGTTATCATGCTCTTCCTGTTCTGTTACCCTGCATGTACTGTGCTAAGAGTAACTCAAAAATGGAGACGAGCATTGTCAGATCAAACAGGGATTATATAGGAAAGTACAATACATATTCACGTATTATTTTAATGTGTAACGTTGCTGTCCAGTCTGTGGCTTGTCTGTGGCATGTCTGTGTCTGGAGCAGTGCTGGTCCAGTGAGCTCACACACTGCCCCCATTCAGACTCCTGTATCTGGGCCTGAGCTCACCACCAGCGCACAGGCCGACGCAGAGGGACAGGGCTCTGGGCTGTTTAAAAGACGCACTGTGTAACTTTTCTGGTTGAGGGTCCGATCTAAACGTTTAGGCTGGAGTGTATATGGCACAATATGGCATTAAACTTATCTTTTTCTTTGTAGACAAGCAGATAATACTGTGGAGAGACAAGACCGCCCACAGAAACACGGCATGTTTTTCAAGGTTAAAAACATAAAGCAGCACTTTGTAACTTTTCTGGAGGAGGGTCCATCACCTGTTTGTCTCCATGGTAATATTATTGCTTAATGGGAACGTTCCACAGTATAGCAAATGCATCTTTCTTGCATTTACTCTAACATTTACATACTTTTATTGCTAAAAACGGAGGTGTTCCGGGCATGTCCCACCGGGAGGAGGCCCCAGGGAAGACCCAGAACACGCTGGAGGGACTGTGTCTCTCGGCTGGCCTGGGAACGCCTTGGGGTCCCACCGGAGGAGCTGGAGGACGTGTCTGGGGTGGGGGAAGTCTGGGAGTCCCTGCTTAGACTGCTGCGGATAAGTGGAAGAAAATGGATGGATAGATGGGTGGACATTTCTAAAAATACCTTGAAAAACATGCATTCTTACTGTGAGTGGGGTCGCCTCTCCACAGATCTAACTGTATTAAAAAACGTAAATCACAAATCCGATTGCAATATTATTGTTTTACATTACATAGAACATTCTAACCAGATAAGTTAAATAGTGCACCTTTAACATTCGAGGCAAAGCGATAACATTTCATTAAAGAAGAAATATGTGCAAGTTTAATGCCATATTGTGGAGCATTCTTGGTAGTAACACACTGTGCGTTCAAAACAATAGCATGCATGTTATTGTTAGCCGTAGCTTCCTCCTCTTTGCTTCAGCCGGCTCAGGTCTATAGGATGTGCTTCGGGCCCTGCAGCTGTGGCTCTCTGAAGGGGCATTGTTGAGATTCTTGAATGAATAAACTCTTCACATGAGAGGCTCCGACCGCCTCCACAGGGGGGCCGCCTCCACCCATCTCCGCCCAAACTCACTGCTGTTGTTCTGGGGTGAGGTCTGTGGATAGTGCTTAGGAAAACTCGAAGGAATTTGGGCGTTTGGGGAGGTTTGAACTTGTGTAATTCAATGTGTAACTTTCATTCATATCAAAACTGGCTAATCTGGCAACTGTTTAATTTTGGGGATGATTTTTGATAACATGGCAAGATAATTTTTTGAGATTATACTAAAGACATTTTGACAATTTTATCTTCTAAATGTTTATCCTGTGTGTTAAAACATGCCTGTAAATGTGTTGGTTGAGGTTCAAGTATTGCACAAAACATTAATGGACTATAACGTTAACAACAAAAGTGCAGAAATATCACTTATTAATATCCTTATTTTGAAGATTACACTGCAAGTTTGTTTTCATATTTATTTTAATCAGCTTTGTGGTCTTTTAAAATAACTTTAATAAAAATAAAAGAAAATAATAATAATAATAATAATATTTTTTAATCAGCTTTGTGGTCTTTTAAAATAACTTTAATAAAAATAAAAGAAAATAATAATAATAATAATATTTTTTTTAATCAGCTTTGTGGTCTTTTAAAATAACTTTAATAAAAATATAATAATAATAATAATTTTTAATCAGCTTTGTGGTCTTTTAAAATAATTTAAATAAAAATATAATAATAATAATAATAATATTTTTTAATCAGCTTTGTGGCCTTTTAAAATAACTAAAATAAAATAATAATAATAATAATAATATGTTTTAATCAGCTTTGTGGTCTTTTAAAATAACTTAAATAAAATAATAATAATAATAATATTTTTTAATCAGCTTTGTGGTCTTTTAAAATAACTTTAATAATAATAATAATAATAATAATAATAATAATGCATTGATCTTATATATAGCATTTCTTGCAGACACTTAAAATCACTTTAGTTTTGTTTCTATTCATTCATTCACAACTGACTGAATTTGCCACTCCTCCACCACAACACAAACTTGATTAAACCTTAAACCTGCTTATTATATTATTACTATTAGAGACTTGGTTTGACTCTAGTTCTGGTTTAGTCCTGGTCTAATCCTGGCTTAGCCCCAGTTTAGTCCATATTTTGATGTGGTGTTTGTCCAAATCTGTGCAGCTGTGACATTTTTATGATTGAATAACACGGCCTCTCTTTGGTATCGGCTCTAAACAACACGTACGTTTAAGGTAAAAATTACACACTGCATACCTCAGGACACCTAAGGACACAACCACATTTTTCCCACTAGTGCTCCGCTGTGCCGCCTGATATTTCCCGCGGTGTCTCATCCGAGTACTGACCAGACCCAGCCCTGTTTAGCTTCAGAGATCAGACGAGATCAGGGTTTTGTCAAGGACGTTTGGCCACAGTTATTGATTATAGACGTGACTTTCTGATATTGCCAACCCCTAGTTTGCCTTACCCCTCTTCACACAACCCCCGTTTTAGGTACAAAGGCGTATCCTGCACGGTCCCTTTCCCGTTCATCCGCGTGACAATCCACAGTCCCACTAAAATGTGACCCTTTACTCCTTTACTACTGCCTGTGTCCTATAGTCCTGTAATGATTGATCAAGTATTTACAGCTCTACTTTCAGGAGTTTCACTCTTACTGAACTGAATGAGTGAATTCCTTAAACATAGTAATTTGAGCTCAGGAAGAACCAGGAAGTACAGATTAAGGTAGGCAGGTTTATGGGATAGTGTTTTACTACAGGGCATGTGCTTTTGTACATTTCAATTTACAACAGGACTTTAGGTTAGGCTTTTGTTGACTAAACTAGGACCGACCAGGACCAGGACTAGACCTGGACTAGATCAGGACGAAACCAAGATTAGACCAGGACTAAACTAGGACCAGAGCATGACTAAACCAGGATGAAACCAGGACAAAACTAGGAACAGACCAGGACTTGACCAGGACTTGACCAGGACTTGACCAGAACTAGACCAGAACTAGACCAGGACTAAACCAGGACTAGGCCAGGGCTAAACCAGGACTAGATCACCACTAGGCCAGAACTAAACCAGGGCTAAAGTAGGACGAAACCAGGACTAAAGCAGGACTAAAGCAGGACTAAAGCAGGACTAAAGCAGGACTAAAGCAGGACTAAAGCAGGACTAAAGCAGGACTAAAGCAGGACTAAACCAGGGCTAAACCAGGGCTAAACCAGGGCTAAACCAGGGCTAAACCAGGGCTAAACCAGGACTAAACCAGGACTAAACAAGGACTACACCAGGCCAGCCTAGGCCCAATCCAAAACCTCAGGTCTAAAGTTGTGTTAACACTCACCAAATTAAAATTGGGACTACACCAGGACTTAACCTGAAGCTATTTCTGAATAGACCAAGATTAAACAAGCACTAGAACAGAACCAAACCAAGTCTACGTGAGGAAAACTAAACTAAACTGCACTTAAAATAAGGACAAACATGAGCACAACCTAAAACTCAAAAGTAGAGCAAAATGTCAATATTACTCTGTGGTTATGATTAGCATTTTAGTACATTTGAGAAAGAAATTCCAAAACTATTTTAAATCAACCTAATTATTATATTATTATTATTAGAGACTTGCTTTGGTTTTAGTTCTGGTCTAATCCTGGTTTAGTCCCAGTTTAGTCCATATTTTGCTGTGGTGTTTGCACAAATGTGAACTGTGCACTTACAGCTATGACATTTTTATGACCAAATGATACGGCCACTCTTTGATATTGGCTCTAAACGAGGTCAACACGTATGTTTAGGATCTTCATCTGATTCGTCCTTAATTTAATTTGAAACCATGACCCTTCAGACATTATGAAGTCATCTTATTTATTGTTTTATTATTTGTTTGTCCATTATGTAACTTATTGTCTTGCAGCACATGTGTAAAGTTTAGTAAATGCCCACTTCTCCATATGGTTTAGATACTGAAAGGTCATACAGGGGTCATACTTGTTTATAGAGCTTTACTGTGGTGAACCAAGCAGACAATCCACTGTTTTATTTAGAGAGGAGTAATTACACAGTTCACTGCTTAATCTAAACTCAGCCATTTGTCTTATAAGAAAGAGTTATCCGTTAAATGAGTTTGATTATTACCCTGGATACTCTTTACAAACACACGTGGGAAACATAAGTGACCTAAAGCAATGTTAAAGAACGTTTTTCTCACATTTCCATGCTATTTTATGTTATTACAGATTGTTGTTGCTCAAAAATACCTTGATAAGAGACGACAGCAGCTCAGTTGGTCGTGTTTCTCCACTGATCTGAAGGTTGACAGTTCGAATCCCGCTCTCGACGTAAACATCATTGACCCACAGGTTGGCGGTGCAATTCTAGCTCCTATAAATGGATGTTGTCATTATGTTCTTGGGCAAGACACTTAACCCACCTTGCCCCCAGTGTCTGCTTGATGTAAGGTGCAAAAACGCAATATAAAAAAGTGACCATTTACGATTTTACCAAAGTATTCTTACTTTGAGTGGAGTCGCCTTTCCACAGATTTGTTTAAGTTTAATGCCATACTGCAGAACATTTTCAAGGAGACAACCAGGTTATGGACACTTCACTAGAAAGTTACATCGTGCACCTTTAGGTTAGGGCTCAGTTCAATTTTATTTAAATGTAAAAATCACGTAAAAATTTAACATAAAACAAATATACAGATAATACGATACACAAGGTTTTCAACGCTGCTCAATTCCGGCAAAAATAATCATCACAATTAATTTAAACTATCATTTCTACACTGTCAGCATTTACTAATTTACTTATTTATTGGTAATAACTTGTCAAACTTATTTTCAAAGCATCTGTAGATTAAACAAGTGGCTTTCTCGAGGTTTTGCAGGGTTCAAACATATATTATTCTGAACACTGACTTTGTATTTTCAATTAGAACATTTTTGTGATTGAGTAGAGCAATAATTTAAATAATGATTATAAAAGACTTTGAGTAATTGCACTGACCTACTTAAAAGTCAAGGAGGAGCTTATATATTATACCTTCAAACACAATCATCAGTCTTATATTATCAGCGTTTCATATCCGTATCTGTACTTTATCTGTAAACCGACTTTTACTCTTCAAAGTGAAACGCTAATGACCTTAATTAGTGCAGAATGACACTGGATAAGGGCGATATGACAAAAAAAATTACAATTTTCTTGGAGCCAGGCATCAATTTTGATTTAATTGTGAACTTAGTGTTTTTACATTGCTTTGAAGAGGTAACTAAATGTTATGTTTTTCTTCTGATTGTTCACACTTCATTGCAGTTGGTTAATTCAAGCTGTCACATGACTGAGGCTGACCAATAGGGGAGAGGGTGGGGAATAGTGTTTTTGTTTGAGTTACATGTATTCACAATATGGTGATTTGACCAAAATATAATATCATTTTTATCATAATTTTGTCCAGACATAATACTCATCAATCAGTGTTTTTGGTAAAGTTTTGGTGATGGTGATTGGACCAAAACAGCATATAATAAGATCAGGATTAGATTTGTATCACCAGCAGCGACAGTAGGTCAGTTAGTCGAGTTTTCATCCTCTGATCCGAAGGTTGGCCATTCCAATCCCATTTTTGACATAAACATCATCGGAAAAGCTGTGAGATCCATTGACCCACAGATGAATAATGCTGTCGTTGTGTCCTTGGGCAAGACACTTAACCCACCTTGCCTTCATTGTCTGTGTACACTGGTTATGAATGTGTGTGTGAATGGGAGAGTAGTTCCGTAATATAAATGTGCTTTTGAGTTCCTTGAAGGCGGAAAAGCGCTATCTAAAAGTTATCTAAAAGTTATCTAAAAGTCCATTTACCGTATCACTCAGCCCTGATACTGATGGATCATTGTTTTTTGTTAAAACAAGATACCAACTTAAATTACTGTTTTAAAATAGAAACCAAATGTTAGAAAGATCGCTGCAACTAATATTTATTTCATTAGGGAACTAGTAAAAGAGGTATGTACATTATCAAGATTGAAATGTGGTGACTGAAGTCTTTTGAATAGATTTTTAACTGATTAAGTGTTTTATTGATGAAATCATTTACTCTTTTTTTTAAATTTACCACTGTTTTTGTTATAAAAATGTCTTTTCTTTTACGTTTTAAAGTCTGCAAATTCAAGATAACAATTACAATGATCAAAATATGACTACAATTATCTTTTAAAGTCGACTGGTCACAATAGCTGTTGATGAATCGTTGCAGCCCGTGTTAGATGTTGAAAATTCTGGATTTTTACCATAAAGTGAACTAGCTTTATTTGATTAAGATTTCAGTAGGGTTCTTATTGATTAAATAAATTCTTGGTTGACTAAAGAGATGTCCTGCTCATCAATAAGTCGGCAAAAAAGGGAGTGTGGTAAAAGCTCTCATAACTGTTACATATTTGTCTGTATCTGGCCCAAACTGCACTCACAAGACGACACCTGCACAGGGGTTTATGCAAAAACAACTATTTATGCAGAAAAAGTGCCAGGAAACAATGTATTTATATAAAGACAGATTAAACTCTGCCTTTTTACACACAAATGCCAAAAAATATCAAATCTTCAGCTAACTCACTCACTAACTTTCTGCTGTTGTCCCATATAAATCCTTATAATCTAAATAAACTGAGTCGAGTTGAAATGACTAGATTTGTACAGACTTTGCCATAAAATGAACTATGAACTACAGTGTTTGATACTTTTTGCTGTTTGGTTATTTGTGTTTTTGCTGAGCCAGTTCCTGTTTCCTGTCCTCTGTAGGTGAACAATGTGGAGGAAAACCGCAGTATTCAGGACGCTCCCACTCTGCTGGTGTCCGAGAAGGGGGCGGGACTTCTCAACGCCTCAGCCAATAGCGTCATGTCGTACCCCGCGGCCTCTTTTGATGACGACACCTACCTCAGCAACGAGTAAGTCACGCCCTGTACACACACTGAGCTGTTAACATGGCAATGTGCTAAAACGGGGCGCTCTGCTTTTGATTTGTACTGATCTACAACTTTTAAATGTGTTTGTTTCTCTTAAATATTATATATATCTCACTGGTTTTACTTTCATTTTGCTAGGTTTTTTATTTTAAAGCCATAGTATGTAACTTTAAACAAAAAAATAGCCTTAAGTATCATCATTCTTTTGCATTTTGGTTGTTTTTATTGCACTGAAAAACATGTGTCCCTACTGTGAGCGAGCTTGCATCTCCACAAACCCGACTCTTACTTGGCCTGAAGGAAATGTTGTTCCTTTGGCTAAAATATTCCACAGTATGGCATAAAACTCCATGGAAAACATTGCGAAATATGGTTTAACTTGATGTTTTCATGAAATTGTGCAGGTGACATTCTACCTCCAGAATGTGCAACTGCAACTATAATACTGAGGAATATTTAAAATAGTAAATTATTTAAAAAATTGTAGGTGCCACATATAAAAACGCAGACAAAGCTAAGTGCCGATTGAGAGCCATAGATTGGTCGGGAATACAGTGAATACTCCAAATTTGCGTTATTTTTACAAGTTAGACTAAACCACTAGACCCTTAGTCACGCTTAAATATTTGATCTGGGCTTGTTAAAGTAGATTTTCAGAAATATACAGTAAAAAGTAATGTTTAAGGTAATATGGGCCAATTCACCTGGAAGCTTGATGGCCGAGAAAAGTTGGTCTGAGGGCCGATTTTAGCACCCGGGCCACAGTTTAGGCATGCCTGCTCTAATTTGTTAACATTCTCTATCAGCAATGCTTCAGTGTATTAGTTTATTTGTTTCATTTTAAGCTTAAATTGAAATAAAACTCCCCAAAGTACGACTGAAATAATGGCTGACTAGTTCGCTACTTAAGTAATAGTAAGTTGCAGGTCCAGACTGTAGTACCATGTGACTCAGTGCAGCTCTATCTAATCACTGCTCTGTGCGTAAACCCATTGAAACATATTGTCCAAGTCCCAACTACAAAATGAGACCTTTGAGCTGCTGCCAGATGAACTCATGTTTATTGGACTGTACTGAGAATAAAAAAGACAGGAAAATACGTGACAAGCACTTGAAACAACACTTGTAAAAATCTATTTCAGTCTCTATTTACTAACCTCATTTAGCGATGACTAATTCAACAGCAAAACATGTCCTACATAAGCCTGACTTGAGTAATGTGGTATTCATAGTATGTATATAAATGAACATAGCTAATGCACAAGTCGATGTGTTCCAAATAGAAAGTGAACGTGGGCGCGCTTCCGGCTCCTTCGACTCTGGCTCCAATTCACTTTCTATTGAAAAACTGTCTCACTTTTCTCGGTAACTGCTGCTGTCAGGCTCGTCACTTTGATCTTAAAATGTTCGTATTAACTTGCTCTACATGATCCTTGTGTTTTTATTATGCTATTTTGTCCATAAATCAAGATATGAGCATTAATAACTGCCTTCTTTTGCCGAAGCCACCCTCGTTAGCTTTAGGACCTGGTTTGAAGTGTTGCTAAGCGGTGCAAATGGGAAGGGGCGTTACCTTCAACAGCCTTGCTCTGGATTGGCTCTTTTGTTGCTATGATACGCATCCACTTCTGTTATAAGGTTTACGATGGCGCTATAGTGGAACTTTTATGTCTATGCTAAATGCAGTTGAGATGGTCCGAGTTAATTTAAGTAGAGTTGTTCCTCACGATATCGCGGTTCACCTTTCACTGTTTCGCAGATTTTTTGTGTGCAATTTTTCATGCTTTTTTACCGAGTATGAGCGTGCATCGTGTTCTGCGTCCTGATTGGCTGTTGGACTGTAGACCATTGTCCATCAGTCTCCTCCGTGCCGTGTCTCCCGTACAGTACAGAATGTGTTCAGCTCAATTTACATAAACGTTGGATCGCAGTGTGACTCTGAAGTGCTGTACGTTTGCAATTTGTTTTCTCCCCGACAAAACTCACAATGTCGATGAAACGTTCTGCACCGACAAAGACGCCTACGAAGGTTTGAACTATGAGAGTGTTTAAACAAGAGAGAAATGTGAGAAAATGTTAACGCCTGTGTGAGAAAAGTGTATAAAGTGTGTGGTGAGGGGTTTTACAGCAAAAAACATATAGAATAATTGTAAAAAATAAAGCTGATACTTCGCGGATTTATTTTCAGAACATAACCCCTGCGATAAACGAGGGACCACTGTATTTCTATTTAATTTTTTTGATGCTGTCGTAGCCGATAAGTGAAATGTTGATATCAGTATTTGTAAAGGTACACTATGTAACTTTACAGGTGTAGGCTCTGCAGGGTTTGACTGCTGCTTATCTCCATGGAGATGTGATTGCTTTGCCTGGAACGCTCCACAGTATGGCATTAAACTTATTGCAATGATCTGATATTGTGTGTTTAGTTCAGAGTTGACACCTTTTGTTTTTCTTGTAGTTGTTAAATTAACTGCTTTTGTGTGCGACACTTGGTTGCTATGCCGACGAGTTGACGTGCAGCCTCTATTCTTTAGTTTCTGGTCTGTTTTTGGTGATTGGCTCTAGTGAGTGGAGACTGCTGTTGTTTTGGCCTTTGTGTTTAGGAAATAAACAACCACAAGAAATTCTGCATGTTTCCTCCTACCACAACGCTACTGTATCTACTTACAACTTACATGTCAGATCTGTGGAGAAGCGACTTTCTCAATAAGAATGTGTGTTTTTTCGTATAATTAAACGCCTAACCCTAACCCTGTAAATGAATAAATGCGAGATAGAGGAGTTTGAAGCCGTACTGTTGAACGTTTTAAGACAAAGCAATAACATGTCCATGATAATAAGCAGCAAAGTTACATAGTGAAGCTTTAAATCTATAGCAAGGCCCAGAAACAGTAAAAAAAAGTTGGAGTAAAAGGGTCTGTTTACATGTATTTGAGGAAAATTGGTCACAAAAATAAATAAATAAAAAATCAACCAGCAGACATAACTCTAGTGTAAACTCATCATGGTGAGTAATTAGGATGTTCAGAATGTATAAGATAAGTGAGGAATAACCTTGGATCACTGCAAACTGTTGAAAATGAACTGTTTTTCGCATTATAAAACGGTAAAAATCAGATACAGCGCCTTTAAATTCACCAAATATCTTTTCATTTTTGCTGCTCTAAATATCGATGAATGAATATATCGATTTTCGCACTTTTGAACGTCGGCCTTATGTTTGTTGAAGTGGAGGAATGCCGAGGCCCCCCGTCAGGATGGTTAATATCTGTAGCAGTGGATTTAGATTCCTCTGTAAATCCCTCTATCCCACAAAATGGAGCATGTTTCCTCTGTTATTAAAATGTCCAGTGCTGTTTACAGAGACGGGTGAGTGGAGAAAAAAGTACAACTACTGTAAGGTTAAAGTTACTCAAGTAGTAGCGCCAAAGAGGACCCTGCTCTACATGATTTTTGTGGTGGAGGAATCTGGAGTATACAGAGGTAACACGGGGAGAACGTGCAAACTCCTGACAGAATGACTTTGTACCTTTCAGGCTGTGGTGGAGTGTAACTAAGTCAAAGTAGTAGAAGTACTGTGGTTAAGTAAACATTTTAGGTATCTGTACTACACTTAAGTACATTTTAAAGTGGATATTTTTACTTTTACTTCACTACATTTAAGAGCAGGTATCTGTACTTTCCACTCCACTACATTTGTTTGTTTGTTTTTTTATTTGAATTTTTGATTATTGTTTGACAACAACACATTTTTTGTAGTTTTAGCAAAAAGAAATAATAAAATAAAAATGTCGAAGAACAAAAAAAATAATTCAATTATTTCTGTTGAACAAAATTCAGCACAAATCTTTATCAAAATCATTATATTTGTAGTTTTATTAGATCTAAAAAATCTGCGCAAAATACTTATACGTTTTACTTTTTACATTTTTAAAGTACTTAAAGGTAAAGACAATAGTTTAATTTAGATTTTTTTCATGTGATATTTTTACTTTTACTTAAAATTGAGCACTTATTCCACCACTGCTCCCAGGTGTCAAATCCAGGACCTTCTTTCTGTGAGGCTGAAGCTCTAACTGCTGCTTCACTGTGTCGCCCAGTTTCTTTAAAAAGTTTAGTACTTCATATAAATGTATATATGTGTATGAGTACTACCCACCTCTTGCTGTTGACCTGTCTCCAGAGCAGATGCAAACAGTCATTTGTGGTGTGGAGTAAGACGCCCGTCTGTGTCCTGTCTGAACATGTGTTTGGTCAAAGGCAAAAATAGTCCCCTTCAATAATAATGTTAGTGTAGATTACAACATGTGCATTTATCAAATCTGTCTCTGCAACTATTAGAAAACAAAATGGAAACAGCTGGATGAATTAAAATCATTATTTCATTCAGGGCTGGTCGATATAGTGATACAAATTGAATCGTGATTTATATCCGTCTGCTCAAACACACTTGTTCCCACCCACTTCTCCTATTGGTCGGCTTCTGAAAGGCCCTGAGTGAGTGACAGCTGGATTTAACCAATTACAGTGAAGTGTGACCTTTCAGAAGAAGCAGAAGACTTTATTTACATTTTAAAGGCAATAGAAAAATAAAAAAGTGTAGATTAAATTTGACAAAAGCAAAATTGTGATCTGTCTCCAAGAAAACTGTGATGTATATTTTTTGTCCTATCGCCCATGCACCTCAAATTTAAAGCTGCGAGTTGCACAAATATATTAAAACAAACCAAAGACCAAAGGCTAAAATAAAAAAGTTCCATTAGTGCAAAACCAAACCCATTTTCTTTGTGTTTGTGCAGATACACGGAGAGACTGAACCGACCCTCTGAAGTGTCCCAGGGCCGTATCAGCTCCAGCCCCTCGGAGGAGACCGGGACTCGAAGACCCTCCGCCAACCGAGGCAAGAGGCGCAGACGCAACCCGGATTGGGACGAGTCACAGTACGAGACCGAGTACACCACGGGAGGAGAGACCGGCAACGAGCTGGACATGGAGGAGCGGGACAGGTCAGACTCCACTGTGTGAATTTTAATGAAGACATGACATTTGAATCGCTTCTGTTAAGTCTTTTATTATCATTGCTGTTCTGTAACATATTTAACTACCAGAAAATAATTATACTTTTCCTTATAAAACCGTAGCTTATCAGGTTAGAGGAAAAATGGGTAAAATATGCGTCACTGAGAAAAAAAGTTGTTAACCACAGATAGACGCTCCAATAGACTACAGTTTTCTCTGTCTGATGAAAGAAACAATAACTGTTAGTAACAACAAGCAAATAAATAAAAAAATAAACAATAAAATAAAAAAAAAGTAAAATACAGTTGTTTATGCACCAGTAAAATAAGATGAAAATAAATATATCATAAGGTTTACCGTTTTGAGTGCTCAGTTTTACACTTGCATCTCCATAAACCTGACTCGTTAGCCTGTAGGAGAGCGTCTTCCTGCTTGTTTCCATGGAAATGTTGTTCCTTTGGTTATAATATTCAACAGTACTGCATAAAACATATATATTTCCATGGAGATTGATTTGAAGTATGGTTATAATTTTCTATTTCCACTGAATCGCGCAGTTGACTCTCCGTCTAAAGAAAGTTAAACTCGTAATGTTATAAATAAATTATAATAAATGAATCCTACTCTACAGATCAACTCTATAGCAATTTTAAATTGTTTTGACCAGAAATAGCTTATATTTTCATTGTTTTCACCTTGTTCCACGATAACCTTTGACCTCTCAGTCTATTACTATGTACAGAATAAACCACATCAAATCCGCTCTGCAGTAAAGCGCTTGAATCGCCCTCGTACAGTCAGAAGTGTGTATTTAAGCTGCCTTTAAACAGCCTCAAATATGAATGTAATGTGACAGAGGGGGACAGATTGCACTCCAATTCCCAGAGTCCTTTGGGATAAGACCTCAATACTCAGATTTAGAAATAACCCAACCTCTCTTGACGATTTACTCAATGCTGTGGTGTAGTTTTATCATATGCATCTAAATTACATCAGATTAGAGACTTATAATTGCACAAACGTCTATGGGAAAAGCTACCTTCCTCTGCTGCGCTGTGAGGAGAGGGTTTAATCTCCTGAGGAACGCCAGTCCCAGTCTGTACAAACCAAAGAACTGGGCCAAAGGTACAAAACATCAGCTCATATTAGTTTGTAGATGTGTGAATGAAGATGGATAATACAGCTTGAGTAAATGTTCCATTCATTTTTCCCAGTAAATAGTAGGACGACTTTAACAGGACGATGGAGGCTGAAAACTAATGTCTAAAACTTCTGTGAAATGTTTTAATAAATTTGTGGTTTATATAGTTTCAGAAGCAGATTTTACGTAAAAATTAAAGTTCTTGTGGTCATTAGTTACCACATAGCCCTGTCAAACTTTTATATTAATTATATTTACGGGAAAATTAATAGGAAATGTACTTATTAAATGTATTCTGTTTGGATAGATGGATGGATTTTAAAGGTTTACTGTGTAGTTTTCCACTGTATGGCCTTATCTAACTTTTATTTTTATTCAACTATGCGATAGAAAAAAACTTGGCCTAATGGCATCACCTGCTGCTTGTCTCCATGGAGATAGATAAGTTTTACTGTGGAACTTTATCCATGGAGACAACCAGGTGGTCTACCCTGCACAAAAGGTTACGAAGTGCAGCTTTAAAGGACCCATATTACACAGTTTTCTGATCGATTTTGTAATATATGTGGAGTTTTGTTTTGTTTCATCTACACATATTTAACACACAAATTCTCAAACAGAAAACACTCCGTTCCACCTTGTGATGTCATGTGGTGATACAGGAAGTGCTCCACTGTGTTTTTAAACTTCACGCACCTTCACTAGAATCATATGGATAATTTTAGCTCTGGAATTTCCTATCTAGACTAAACAAAAGGTAAAAGGAAGCTGTTAACTTGAAAAGTACCTCTTAATGACATCACAAGGTGGAACAGAGCATTTTGAGGTTTGGAGATGTAGACAGACTAATAATAAAGTGTTACTCAAACATGTGTGAATGACAAAACACAACTCCAGGTGTGTTTTTGATTAGGTAACAACATTATAACATGTCTTAAAGCTCATAAGAGTCAATTTTGCTTAATGTAGGACGTTTAAACTATGGACAGTTTATAAAGTTGTGATGTTGTTCAACCCAATTTACCGACACATTTCAATTCTGTTTAACAACTTTTTGCTTACACATGTCCCCATACTGTGTGGCATTTGCAGCTCCCCCCTGGCACTAACTAAATCCTGTGTTGGGGGATATCTTTGTCAATAATAGCCCTGAAATCTCCCTTTAAGCTTCACCAGCCTTCACCTTAACCAGCTTAACATGAGCATAGATCATGTACAATAATCTAATAATAAAATGACTTTCTGGTTGACCTTCTCACCTCTCCCTGGTCTTGTTTACAGGATGTACCCAGAGATCACCTCGGATTCCCAAAGACAGGAATACAAGAAGGAGTTTGACGCAGATTTGAAGGAGTACAAACGCATGTGCGCGGATATGGACGACATCAACGACCAGCTGAACAAACTGAGCAGGCAGCTGGATACACTGGATGAGACTTCAGCCAAATACCAGGTTTGAAACACGCAGAGGACCTAGTATTGTTATAGTACATGTTGTATATTCTAGAGGGAAAGACTCCTCCTCTTTGTGAAAACTAAAGATTACAGTGCCATCTAGTGGTACAATCATGGTGGTGCTTTATTACACTATTTTATGTCCAGAGTTTAAAGAAAGTGCATGTAAGATTTTGATTTGAAATTTTATTAACATGAATGAACATGAGTCTAAACATGAAATGAGTCTAAACTAAATGAGTTTAAACCTAAAAGGACTCTCTCTGATCTGAATCCTCTCTCTATTCTTCAGCACCTACAGCCAGTGCAAAATAGTAGGCCTTTCATGATAATTATTATATTGACTTATTGTTCAATATATGAAAGCCTGAACAGTATTTTTTTGGGGTCAGTATTTATCGTCTATACTTTTTCTTTGCACTGCTGGGAAATGTGTGACATTTATTTGGCTAGATGATAAGATTTAAGCCATTAAAGGTTGAATTAATAACCTCTATGACTCATTACAGGTGCAAAATAAGTTCTAAAGTGTTTCATTCTGCTATTTATTTATTGCAGCCCATGTTTTTTAACAAAATTGTAGCTTTAGAATAATTTTTGTGGTTTAAGTCTGCTTTAGGGTGATTGTATCAGTGGCACAAATTAGTTTCAGTATCATCGTTTCTCGTCTATATTTACTTAAGTAATATATCAAACTTCAAAATTTGTTATCGTGACAGGCCTAAAAATAGATTAGTAATAGTTGCTGTACGTTATGTGAAATAACAGGTGTATGCAGTGCTCTGTTCGTGCCAGGTGAACACAGCATTTGTATTTAACAGGTGTCATTTCACTGTGTTGTCTGTGTAATCCCTCAGTCGTCCTTTTCACTGTGTTATCTTGATCAAAATGGATGTGCTATCACAGACTTTAATGCTTTAATGGTTATTTTTCCTCAGGCTGTTGCAGAGGAATATAATCAGCTAAAAGACCTGAAGCAGGTGAGTGAATACACAAGAGTACACCTCAGTACACAAATGTTCATGTTCAAGTGCATATGACAGGGTAGACGACTCATTTCACTAAAACTTTATTTTATTTTAATTTATTTTAATTTGATTTATTAATTTATTTATCAGTTTCATGTTTTTTTTTACTGTGGTGAATTTTATCATTTTACTTCCTGGTTGAACATGGGCAGCAGATATGACATAGGTAGAGGTAATTCCTTAACTGTTACCTAGCAACCATAAAGGGACAAAACTTATTTAAATAGCACAATAGTTATGATTAGACTTTTTTTTTTTTTTTTTACTATGTTTAAACAGTCAGAAAAACACCCTCCTTGTGCATAAATTGTCCTTGGATTTTGGATGGGACTTTTTTATGTGGATGACATAACTCAGCCCTACTTCCTGTATTTTTGTATTTTAATGTCCAACTTTTTTCCACAAACTTCAACTAAACTAATGTAAAACTATGTTCAATATTTACATGGTATGGTAAATACTATTCCACCAAACTAAGTCAGAAAATCATAAAAACATGTCATTAAAGATCCTACATTACACAAAATTGATTCTTGTGAGATTTAAGCCATGTTATAATGCTATTACCTCATCAAAAATAGACCTGGAGTTGTGTTTTGTTTCATTTACACATGTTTAAGTAATTCTGCCTTATTAGTCTGTACATCTCCAAAGGTCAAAACACTCTGTTCCACCTTGTGATGTCATGAAGTGGTGGTTTTCAAGTTAACAACTCCTTTTACCTTTAGTTCAGTAGAGATGAGCAATTCCAGAGCTGAAATGATCCAAATGATTGTAGTGAAGGTGTGTGGAGTTTAAAAACACAGTGGAGCACTTCATGTATTTCCACATGACATCACAAGGTGGAACAGAGTGTTTTCTGTTTGAGAGTCTAAATATGCAGGACTTCTGAATGAAACAAAACTCCAAGCATGTTTCTGATGAGGAAACAGCATTATAACATAGATCAGAAAACAGCGTCATATGGACCCTTTAAGTATTACTTATTCAAACTTAAATATGTCGTTTGACCTTTTCACAGACGCCAGAATACCAGTTGAAAAAGAAACAGTGCCGCAGACTGAGGCAGAAACTGTTCCACATCAAACGAATGGTGAAAAACTACGACAAGAGCCACTCGTGAAGCCGGCGTCCCGAGAGATACGAACAAAATCTACTACACTCCCCCTTCTTCAGAGACCAGACCAAAGTAACACTACCACTGTGTTTGCTAAAGCTAACACGAGAGACAGCTAAACACGAGCTAGACAAAAACAGGGCTTCAAGCTGTATCACTGCCAAACTCACGGCTCTATATTATGCAAAAAACGACTTTTTACAACTACTACTTTTTACTTTATAAAATAGTTTTGTATTCAAAAACAGAACTCAAGTGTTTCATTCGTGCGTGTGAATATTTAGTATCAAAACACTACTACTTTTCTCATTTGTTTTTCTGTTTTTAACTTGTTCTGTGAAGTGTCCTTGGCTGTTTTGAAAGGCATTTATAAAAAGTGTATTATCATTGTTATTATGACACTTTTGACGTCATTTAGCTAATAATAATAACTGTGCATTTGGTTTTTATAGTGCTTTTCTGGACGCTCAAAGAAGTAATGCATTATTGTAGCCACAGCTGCCCTAGCATAGACTGACAGCTGCGAATCTGTGCCATCGACCCCTCCGACCAACACTCACTCACACCATCCAAGTACGAAACATTTTCAAGGTGGTAGCCGGACATTCCAGGTGCACAAAGCCTGAATAATCCATCACATATTACCTTTCATAGATTTCCATTGACGACAAGTTTGTACTGGATTTTGTTTACATGCACGACATACATCTGTGTCAACAAGCAGAAAGTAGCAAACTCCTAATAAGACGCTGATGCCTTCAGATAAAAGCCGTTGCCACAGTTATTCATGATTTATTGATTAGAAGTGACATAATTGTGATTTTGTTATTGTTTTATGAGGATTCCCATGAGCTAGTAGTCTGAAATCCTCTTAAAAAAGCCATTTCACGATAGAAAATAGTGACATTTGCAAAACAGAGGATAATGCAAACACTTAAAGTAGAAGTAAAACCTGTTGGCGTGGTCATCTGCAGTAACTCTAAACATAAATCGTAAACATAAATCGCACGTTTGCTCAGATAATCCATCAATAACTATATTAAAATGCATTGAATTGTATGTAAGTCTAGTCTAGAGTGTTTTAGTGAGTAACTTCAGCAGCGATAACTTTGTTATCATCAGATGGCAATATTTTTAACATTTCTGCATTACTTATTTGCATTACGGTACCTTCTTAGAACTAAACCAGGACTAAACCAGGACAGGACCTGAACCAGGACCAACCCGGGACAAGTGTGAATGAATACTCCCTCATTATGTAGTGAAGTATTGTGCAGTAAACATCACGCTTGTTTTGTCATAACTACAGTGAGTGAGAGCAAGTAAAGAGTGAGGCCAAAAAGATTTTATTTTTATATCAACCACTTTACAAATGTCCTTAAAATGTTTGGTTTAATCAAATAACGTAAAAATTGACCAATGTAATACTTCTTAATGAATGATTTAATACTGTATTTTGTAGCGTTGTTGGAGTTTAACAGTCGAAAAAGTTCTTAAAGTGGGACTAAACATCACTACGAAACTGCGTATATGGTGCCTGAATAGTCCTTTTTGGCAACTTGAATCTAAGTTTGTGCTGCCTTCAGGGGCCTCTGCAATTTCCAGTAGTTGGTGACATTACACATGACTACATTGATCACATCCAAGTGTTTTTGAACAGAAGCGGAGTCTGAAGTGTGGAAAAACTGTTCCTTATACCTCTAGACAGGCCCGTCGACAGAAATTTTGGGGCCCGGGGGAAGAAACCTCAACTTGGGCCCCCTTCTAATATAAATTAATATGAAGAGGGTTCAATTCTGGGCGCTTAATACCCAGGGGCTCGGGACAATAGACCCCTTCTCCCGACTTATTCTCCTCTTCCAGGTTGGGGGTGTAGTTTAGGTGTTAAGTCCCACTTTAAATACTGTATTTTGTAGAGTTTTTGGAGTTTAACATTCAAAAAAGTTAATGTTTTTAATGTTTTCTTACCAAACTGTAAAATGGTGTTCACTCGTCAATAAGCTCCTCCATCTGTAATGTCTCCGATCATTTTTCACTAGTCTTTGTTAATCCATTGTACATTTAAACTGCTGAGTTTTTGCAAGTTTTTTTTTTTTTTTTTTACAAAGGACAATTCTCATTTTAAAAAACATTCATGAGCCATTTATTTTTGTATGAATTTCTTTGCTTTATTTTTGGCTCTGTTTTTAAATACCATGTTTTTGTTACTGTTGGTTCCACGTTGTCTGAATATATTTGAATTCATTACATAATAAACATTTCTAATTATGTGTAATTTTATATGCTGGTAAAGACTTTCTCTTCTGTCTCATTTATGATCAGGAGAAGTACTTGAAAGAACCAAATATTAATAATCCACACATATAAGTATTCTCAAAGATGGACCACGAGAATGAGAAAAAACAAATCCTATCTGAACAGTTTGGGGAAGTAGTTGTGAAATGTGTTGCATTTTAAAATTGACTTAGTGAGTCAATTTGAGTTATTATTATTATTATTATTATTACTATTATTATCATTATTATTGTCAATATTATTATTTATTATTGTTATTGTTATTTTATTTTTTTAATTTCTAGTAATTTTGTGTAATTTTTGTTATTTTATTTGAATTTAGCAAAGAAAAACAGGCCCCTCCCTCTGTAGATGGTGAAGTCTTTAAGCTGAAAGATGAGTGCGAGACCTGGGGAGAGCGTAGACAGACGGCGTCGTTGGGGTAGGCTTGTATAAACATGGGCTTCTGGGTAATTAAAGGTGTGGCTGAGGTGAGCTGTGGTTCACTGGAGCAGGAACAGAAGGAGTCTGAGGCGTGGTCCTGCTCCTGAGTCTCAGAAACTCCATTTCTCAAAGATACGACCACGAGAATAAGAAATAATCGCATCTGAACAGTGTGGGGCAGTAATAGTGTGACACATTTTAAAATTGACTTATAGATTACAGTTATTCCTTATAGGTTTGTGGCCACTGTTGGATTAAAAAAAATATCTGTTCTGCATTAAATAGACAATAAGAAAGACATTGGACCTAAACAGTAACATAATAATAATAATAATAATAATTAAAAAAAAAAAAAAAAAAACAATAACCGCTGTTGGAAAATTTTAATATTCCAATGACAATTATAATACACAAGAAATAGCTGAGATATCACAGGTCATCTGTTTTCAAATTATAAACAAAAATGTTACTTACCTTATAAATCCAGACCAGACATTAATTCAGTTCATATTTCTTATCTCCTTTTATAGTTTCCTAGTAGTTGTCAGTTTATTATGTATCATTTATAGTGATCAGATCTGAATACTCTTGAAATAAAGTTTTCGTAATTAAAATGAGTTATTTTTCCACAGTAACTTGCCCAACACTGAAGGAGCAGAGCAAAAAACACATCAATAAAGTTCAAAGCTTTTCATACTGTCAGCGTAAAGCTTTTGTCACTTTACTCACAGTGGGAAGAGGAATCAAAAGTGCAGTGTCCTAGAACTACCAGTATACTAAACAAGTTTATTAATGTTACTCAAGTAGATGTCCTCAAGTTGTACCGACTTGGTTTTACCACCTCTAATAGTCACCATTTTGTAAACCACTGTTCACTGTATGTTGTGTAAGGCCATGTTGATGTCAGATTTATATTGACATACCACATGCTCTGCACATTTTTACTATACTCTGAGAAATGTCCAGTTCTTTCACCATTTTGCACATTACTGTTTATAATATATTGCATTTGGCTGTGATTATGCCAGTTTAACACTCACATAATTAACATAATCACACACACACACTGAAGAAATCTGCATATTTTTATTTTTCAAATTTCAAAAATGTCCAGAAATACAAACAAATGTTGCATTTTTGAAGTTTGGCATTTTCATAAAACACAAAGAAACACAGACAAGTCACTCAAGTTTATAATTTGACAAATAACACAATTCTCTGAGAAAATGCTGTCACGATCAGCAAGGGGTCATAGCCAGTGTTGTTTTTACAATTTAAGGGTGCAATATGTAACTTTTCTTGCATCCATGGAGATTGCTTTGCCTTGAATATCCTACAGTATGTTCTACAATATGTCCTTATTCTTTTCTACCGCCATACAAGTCAGATCTGAGCAGAGGCGAGCCCACTCACAACAAGAATGCAGGTTATTCATTGTTATGCTGTAATTGGCATTAAACATGTCAATCTTGCATTTTTTCACACTGTGCAACATTTCAGGCAAAGCAATAACATCTCCATGGACACAAACAGGTGCCAGCGCGACCTTCCACCCAGAAAAGTTACACAGTGCATCTTTAACAAAACAAAAGTTCAAATTTTGGCATATAAAAATCAAGTATATGAATTTAACATTGTACCACACAACCTCGTAACCTTAGCATTTATAAACATTCACAATCTGGTATGAAAGGCATCCACAAAATTACAAAAATGCCAAATGCGTTCTTTATAAAACTGCAGGGAATTTTTGAAAATAACTTCGGGTGAAACTTTGGGTACCGCTTCTTCAAAACCGTTATTCACATTTAAAAGCATGAAGACATTTTTGAAAATACTTTGATCCCTTTATACTATTTTAAGCACATGAGTATTCTCTGTACAATCAACGTGTATAAAATATGAGGTAATAAAGTCAGACAGAATGGTACTGTCCAGGAGCAGCTGTACATTCAACTTGCAAAGTGTTTTTTTTTTTTTTCCAACTCATACCACTGGGGGGCGCTGTAAGACTAAGCTTTTACTGTGATATTGTACAGTGGTTTTAGTGGCCAGGGTTTCAAAAGTACCAAAAGTCAGACAGAATTTTGATGAAAAATAAAAAATATCTGTTTACATCTGGGGTTTGTGAGTCACTCTTGCACCTTGAACGGAAACTAGTTAAATAGTTCATCGCTATGGCAACAGTCCAATTCATGAATATGCAAAATGAGTATAGGATGACCTACCTGCTACCTGCTTGTGTCTATGGATATGTTCTTACTGTTCCTGCTTGTGCTGAGTTCCCTCTTCACAGATCTGACCTGTAACTAGGCCTAATAGCATCCCCCGCTTCTTTACATGAGGAGAGATCAGTTTAATGCTATATTATGGAATTTTACAGACAAGCAGGTGGCGGCGCACTGACCAGAAAAGCTCCCTAGTGTACCTTTAAGCATCAGACCAGCCAAAAAATCTAAATATTGAGTTAGGCGTCTTAAAACAGTAATGATGTAAGCCAATATTTTATGGTGGTCCAGTCTTGTCATGGGGGTTTCTACATCACACTATACCAGGGGTCTCAAACTCGTGGCCCGGGGGCCAATTGCGGACCGCAAGAGGATATTTTTTGGCCCGCAGGACAATATGAAAGTTTAATATTAGTGTGGCTTTACCATGTGTCACTCGCGCTGTGTACTCCTGTCGCAAAAGATTCAACAAATAACAATGTACATCCATAAAATCCACAAGAACTGGCCTATTTCCTCATGTATGTTGAAAACAGCCATGACGTTTGAGAAGATTTGGAATACCTGATAAGCCCAGCCTCACCCAGACTCTGCCTCCTGCGGCCCCCAGCTAATTTGAGTTTGAGACCCCTGCACTATGCCATTATTATTATTATTATTATGCCTATTATTATGTTGTTGCAAAAATGATACTTTGCAGTCTCCAGAAATACATTTGGTAACAAAGTCTGTTGTCTGTGTCCCACAAGCTTTACCACAAAGCAGAGGCCTCACAAACGGCTGCTATGGCTTCAACGAAACTCGGGTCCACGTGAAGAAAGAGACAGAGAAAGAGCGAGAACGGGGGAGAAGGAGGGAGAAAGAGGGGGTTCGGAGGAGGTAGAGATGGCATGAAGCCTTTTACAGTCTGTGTTTGTGTTGATCCAGAGCACCAGAGATCAGACAGAGGACTAAGAAGTGCTGCTAATATATCTAGAAACTATATTTAGATGTTTACCTGTCTTAAAAATGTGAAAAACTAGTTCATTTTAAACAGTTTGAAGATGAGTTTGCAAACGCTTTTCACGACTGTCAGAGGCCAGAGTTTTGCCGCTGTTTTTCACTGTAACAACTAGTATGCTAATGGTGCTCTTGCTCATTATCCGGCAATAAAATACTTAGTAATTAGAGGCAGACAGCACGTATTTTGTCCTCAAGAGCTGCTAATACAATATATCTGTATATATCTGTACTGAGTAAAACAGTTTTGTTCAATGCATGTGAAAAAATCCAGGCAAAACTCAGGCATCAGCTACAATAATAAAAAAAATTAAGTAAGGTCCTACACCAGAAAAGTTACATTGTGCTCCTTTAATGTGTTTATTTTTTAAGTTTGCATATAATGTGACCTACCCTTTAATGACTAGCTGTGTGTGAACTGGCTCTATGCTTTTGAAACACCTGTATAACTCTTTCTACTTTTAGTTTGTTGTTGTAAATCCTCTTGGTCTGATCTCTGCTCTGGACCCCTCTTTGCTTCACTGTCCCGGGACGTAGGGCCAGCTGATGGAGCTCCCAGACAACTGCATGTCCCGAATGAGCGTCTCGATGGGCGTTTTCCCCACGAGCCTCATAAAGAAGAGCTGTGAGATGAGGTTAGCGGGGACAGCGCGGAGAGCGGGTAAACGCAGTAGGAGCCGGCCGAAGCGCTGTGGCTGGTTTGGGTACTGCAGTCTCTCGTACTCCGTCAGAGCCACCTGGGCCTTCTCCTGCAGCGACTCGACGTGGGCGGGGTCGGTCAGGCCACACGCGTCTGAGGAGACAGGAGAGAAAAGGTTAGAAATACAACACAACATATAATCCTACAGTACAAGACCAGACTTAACCAGTTTTTGTCTGTTAAAAGGCACAGTATGCTACTTTCTGGAGTCAACTTTATGATTTCATGTAAATAGAAAGTTAAAACCAAACTTTGGAACATTTTCCATGGAGACAGATAAGCTTTGTACGATACTGTGGAAGATTATAGTGAAAACAACAGCATTTCCACAAAAACAAGCGGCAAGGGACTTCCTCCAGCTCAAATAAGAGTCAAGTTTGTAGAGAAATCAACCATAATTTAAAAAAAAAACAACAACATTGCTTTTGTCTATTCTAGCGTAAAAAGTTACATAGTGTGGCTTAAACTGTCACATTTTTTTGACCTGGTAAAAAAATCTGTAATTATAAATGAAAAAGGACATTATTTTTTCACAATATCCTCAGAAAATGGCGGCATTATTCAACCCCAAAAGATGTGATTTTTGTCAGTTAAATGAACGTTAATACTTGAGATTAATAGGACCAATGTGTGGAGCCAGTCCCTAACTTAAAATGAGGTAAGTTTGGATATTTCTTTCAAAAACAGTGAATCTCTCTCATCGAATTCTACAATGTAATATTTTTTTGAGAATTTAATCTACATTTTTGTCCTCCTTTGGGTTAGTCCTTGTTAAGATCTACTTCAGCAACACTGCAGTCCTATTTTAAACCTGGTATAAAATGGTATAAATCCTGTTGTGGGCCAAATATTTTCTTAGTTGGTTCGTCTTGGAGTCAAAGGTTATATAAGCACAACCTTATGCTACTGTTCTGACTTGACCCTCCCTCCTCCACTGTCCTGAAGCCACTTGAACTTTGCTCTGAGTCTCCTGTTTTCTACACACACAAACAGCATTAGTTTACAGTAAAGCCGTGCGGTCAAACAGGTTAAGTCCACATTAACCCTGAAAGTGGTCAAAGAAGTAATCAAAGGTGTTACTTAGGTGAACGTAAAACACAGCAGCAAAAAAATACTAGAGTCAAAGTCAAACTATCACATAAAAATTTACTGAATTATCCCTAAAAGTTGGTTATTTTTTGGAATAAAAAATAAATAAAAATGACAAATTATTATGGTGGTGGTCCAGTACTTACTTGGGGAGATATTATTGCTTTTCCTTGCATTAAACCAGGGGTCACCAACCTTTTTGAAACTGAGAGCTACTTCACGGTTACTGAATCATACGAAGGGCTACCAGTTTGATACGCTCTTCTGAAATAACAAATTTGCTCAGTTTGCCTTTAGTTATACATTATTTATAATGATTAGTAATACTCACCTATGTAAAGACACTGATCATGTTAATGATTTCTAACAATGATTATCAAAAATGACAACAAGGTGGGAAACAGATATCAATATTCAACACTTTATCTCTATTAATCACAGTATTTGTTACATTTTCAGATGATCACTTACATCACTACATTTTAGCAAAAAATATCCCATTTGCACAAGCCACTGACATGCCCTGTTAACAAATCATGAACTATGTTGCAACATGTTTCAAAAAGTTAACAATTATGTAATGTTAAACAAAATCAACTTACATATTTTTAAATATGTAATACATTTTTTATTTCACATTTTGAACTAATGGCCAAGTCTGTGTTATGTTTAACAAAATTATAACTTTTAAATGTCATGAACACACTTTTAAATTGAACACAATTCTTCAATATTTTAATTCAACTTTGCCATGGCACTACCATGTTGTCACTGACTACATCTGGTATCCGTCCTTGGTTAGTGGGAAGACTGGCATTGCATGCTGTTCACCAGTGTGTTGTAATCTGGTGTGTAACTTGACACTGCAACTGTGAGTGAGTCTCTCAGATGTGCATCAGTGAGGCGTGTTCTGTGTTTGTTTTTGATGAAGTTCATGTCAGAAAATGCTGATTCACAGAGATAGGTTGAGCCAAACAGGCTGGCAACCTTCATGGCTGCTGTGCATACTCCACTGTACTTCTCTGTGTCAACAAGGCGCCAAAAGTTTGGTGCAGCCTGGTAGGCTTTGAGATGGAGATCATTTTGCAATGTTATAATTTCAATCTCCACCTGTCCAGCATCCAAGTTGAACGTTGCACTTAACTGCTCAGCAAAGCATGTGGTGTCCCCATTCATGAAAGGGTTGGAAATGAAGAACACACATGGTTCAAGCTGATGAAGGTCACAAAACCTATTCTCAAACTCTTGCCCAAGTCTGTTTATTACTTCAATGTACTTTTCTGCCACTTTTTCAAATGTCTCAGATGCAGAAGCATTGTCTTTCAGCACTGACTGCACAGAGGGAAAGTGCAGAACTTTTTTCTCTGTAAATCTGCAGAGAATGCATTCATTTTGGCTTTAAATGCATTTAAAGCACTTATCATATCGACAACAGTCTTACCTTTGCCTTGCAGCTGGCAGTTCAGGAGGTTTAGTTTCCCAGTAATGTCCACCAAAAATGCAAGGTCAAGTGTCCACTCTGTGTCCTCTAGCAGTGAGACATCTTCGCCTTTGGACTGCATGAACTCTTTGATTTCACGCAAAAGAGACAAAAAACGATGCAAAACTCGTCCTCTGCTGAGCCATCTGATTTCTGTGTGTAGCAGTAGGTCCCCATATTCTGCTGACATCTCCTCTAATAGTACCTTGAAAATCCTGTGCTGCTTTGCTTTGGAGCGGATGTTGTTTATGATTTTCACAACGGGAGTCATCACGTGCCCAAAGCCGATCACTTTCGCACACAACGCCTGCTGGTGAATGATGCAATGGTAATGCAGAAATTTGGGGAAGTCTGGGTCACGTTTACAGTGAGCGATGAAACCTGTCTGTCGGCCGACCATAGCAGGAGCCCCGTCTGTTGTCACCGCTACCAGCTTTTCCAATGGCACCTTTTTCTGCACGAAAAACTCCTTCACCGTGTTATAAATGTCAACTCCTCTCGTAGTTGTCTTTAAGGGCAGTAGTGTCAGGAGTTCTTCTTTTGTGGAGAAATCATTAAACACCATCCGGATAAAAACCAATAACTGCGCTGTACTGCTGCTGTCCACGGACTCATCGCACTGGAGGCTAAACCACTTGCACTTCGCCAGATCCTGCTCCAACTGATCGACCAAGTTACTGGACATAGCTGATACTCGTCTTGCCATCGTAGATGCCCCCAGTTGGACGTCGGAAAGAGTGGAGATTAGGTCGCTTCCATTTTTCTCGTCTTTAAATACAGTGTTAGCAATTAATAACATCGCTTCTTTGACAACTTCTCCATCTGTAAATGCCTTTTTTTTCTTGATCAGAAAATGTGTAGCTCTAAACGAGGCTTCGGTTGCTTTTTGTGAGTTTTTGGCCGGCCTCGTAAAAAAAGACTGTTGCTTACCCAGAGCGGTCTTTAGCTCACGGGCTTTTTCTGCCCGTAGGGCGCTTGCAGGTGGATATTTATCATGGTAGCTTTTGTGACACGTATTGAAATGTCTCTCCACATTGTGCCGTTTTGCTGTCGCCACGGTCGTCCCGCAAATCAGACACACGCAGGTTTCTTTTACAGTCGTAAAAAAGAACTCCTCTTCCCATTCACTGTGAAAGAGATACGTTTTCTTTCTTTTTTCTGCCATGTTTTTGGGGTACGAAAGTGCATACAGCGCCCGCTAGCTTACTCTCCACATCCCACAAGCTCTACTTTACTGCCCATAGGTAAATATTGTGCGCGTTAACCTTAAACTTTAAGGTTAACGCGCACAATATTTACCTATGGGCAGTATCACACTTGTATGTATATAGATTTAAAAAATACTATCTTAAAAATACTTTAAGGCTTAAAGTATTTTTAAGATAGTATTTTTTAAATCTATATACATACAAGTGTGATTAAAAAAATAATAGCAACAGAACAAAATTAATTTTTAGACGCAGCTCTCTATGAGATGTGCTATTTTTGGAACAGGCCCGCGGGCGACTCATGTGGTCCTTGCGGGCGACCGGGTGCCCGCGGGCACCGTGTTGGTGACACCTGCATTAAACTAATCTTTTTTAAGCATTCTAGCATTATTACTGTGAGTGAGGTCACCTTTCCAAAGATCTGACTTGTAAGTTTGCCTGGTTTCATCAATTGCTTGTCTCCATTGAGTTTAATGTGGGACGGCAGTGGCTGTAGAGCATACTGTTGTTGTGTTCTTCGGCAAAGCACTTCTCCCACCTTGCCTAGTATGAATGTGGTGAGTGTGTGTGTGTGAGTGATCGGTGGTCGCAGACTGGCAGCCACACTTCCGCCAGTTTGCCCCAGGGCAGCTGTAGCGACAATAATATCTTACTGCCACGGATCATGAACTGAATGAAATTGTAAAGCGCTTTGTGTGTCTTGAAATGAGCTATATAAACCCAACGCATGTCAAACCGTGGAACATTCCTGTCAAAACAATAACATCTCCATGGAAACAAGCATGTACATGTCTAGAAACAAGCATGTACATGTCAAGTTACATAATGCACCTTTAAGTCCAGTTTTTTGTACTTTTTTATACTGACCAGGGGAGAAGAGAGCGATGGCTTTGAGGCAGCTGTACTCCGCTGTGTCGACCTGGAGTCTGTTGAGTTTGTCCACCTGGTCCTGGAACACCCTCACCTGGTCCATGAAGGAGACCACGCGCTCCGCAGACATGGGAGAAGAGTGGAAACCTGCCGCGGCCAGCAGGGGCGCCATATGCAGAGGGAGGGCAGACTGAGCAGCGTTTAGGATGAACAACTCACTCCAGCTCAGCCTCAACAGCGCCACCTACAGAGGAGATAAAACGGAGAAGAGTCACTCACAAGTGGTCAAAAAGCTGTAGCAGGTGATAGTTGATGTATATGATTTCAAAATGCCTGTGCTATAAAGATTTGTCACTAGGAGGAGTCAAGATCCTGTGCAGAGACATCATGCCAAATTCTTTATTAATCAAAAATGTACATACTTGTATCTTGAACATACATATGAACACAGTATTTATAGCCCGTTATGTGCCTGGCGAACTATTTTGTGTCTGTTTTGAAACACTAGACCTACTAAAACCCAGTAACCTCGCATGTACTGATAAGCTATCTGTTCAGTTTGGGTGTATATCAACTATATTCCTCACCAAATGTATTTTTCTTGGCCATTTCTGGATAATATTATATAACTTTAGTTTATAACTTGGGATGCGGCGGTCCAGCGTTTTTATTTCCAGTACTAATATTAATTACCTGGTCTGTGTACAGATTGGGGCACGCTCATATTATGTGATGCATCACTTTTTCTTCAATTGAACATGTATATATGACAGTGTAGTCATGTGACTCATACATTTAAATACAATTAGTATGCACCTGTGAATTTTACGTGGGGATCTCGGGGATCTCTGAACAACACCTGATTGTTACGTCACTTAGCGGTGACCCAGCGAGTGCCCCTACTTTATATTCTCAGTACCAATATTGATACTTTGGTTTTATGTATCTGTTGGTGCCCGATTTTAACCGATAACAGAATATTATACAAAACTGATCCAGTTGTATTACGCAACTGTTAATTATTATTCAAATAACTACAGAACAGCTTTGAAAAATAATGTTCAAATATAATCTTGAATCAAGTTATACTTCAACCAGGATATCGGCAGAGCCAGTATTTTTTTTCACGGATCAGTGCCAATATCTGGTGCCAGTATCGGTATCGGTGCATCCCTAGTTATAACGAGGTCAATAAAGTAGCACCTTATGAAACTTTTTTAATTGATAACAGATAAAATGTTTTTACTACATACCCAAAATGGCTTCTGTCTCACCTGCTCTGACACTGGTAGTTCAGGAAAGTACGGTATATTTCGAGCCCACTCGATGGTGCTGAAGAGAAGCCGCGCTGCCAGTTCACAGATACTGTCTATGCCCATGACAGAAGCTCCCCCGGACCCCTGCATCTGCGCCTGTCCGTAGGGGGTGCTAAACCGTCCGCTGGGGTACGGCTCTGCGCGGAGGAGCTGGGAAATAAGCTCGGAAACTGGCTGACCGTTGAAGTAGTCGGGCCCCACGTGTCCAACGCCGGGACCCCCAACTCCGGCCCCCAGAGAGCCAGGGCTGATCACAGCATGAGAGGGAGGGACACGGCCTCTCTGAACGGCTGAGGACACAAGAAGGGCAATTATATTAATATCCATGGGTTTCAGAATAATGAAAATGTAGAACTGTTGCCATAGCAGTTAACAAGACAAAACACAATATGAGATCTAATTCCTAAAACAAAAATTACAATTAGATTTGCTATTTTAAATTTCAAATCAAGACTGAGTTCAGAGTACATTTTAATCATAGCAGCAATAATATTTGAAAAAAGGCTGAAATATTGCTAAACGTATTCAAGATTTACATTTCACTAAGGACATTGTATTAATAAATAAGATAATAGTAGCCACTGTGATTGTAAAACTGTGAAAAATGTTCCTTAAATAAAACATTAGATTTCTTCTTTTTATTTTGGAAATGGAGACAGAATGATGAGAGGCATTCTGCAGTTGTGCCACATTATTATTGTGGCAAAGGTACCTAATCAAAGTGCACCAAACTACAGCCGTGAAAGTATTTAAACAAGAGGGCATGACGGTTGAATGTCACCGGTGTTGATATAAACATTGTGTAATTTAGGTCCCAGGTCAAACACCGTGTGAGCGAGAGACTGCGATGGGTCGATGTTATGACCCTTACACCGAGTAGTTAAAAACAACAGATGTGCAGCAGTCTAAATAGTTTTAAAATATAGATATCCATTCATTGGTCTTATTTTATTTTAGTGGAAACATAAACACATTTTGCATTACAATTTAATAAATGCAACCCTAAAAGTTACAACCAAATTTTTTTTTGTTAGTTAAGTTCTTTTGTGCCTGCAGGTTAAAGCTACGCTACGTAATTCTTCTTGGAGGTTGCAACCACCTGCTGGTCTCAATGGATGTTACTGCTGTGCATAGAATGTTCCACAGAATGGCATTATACAAATCTATCTTGCATTTATTCAATCACATGTGTTTTTTACTGCTAAACAATGGATTAAAAACATACATTCTTACTGTGACAGGGCTCTCCTTGCCACAGATCTAACCCTTTACTTGGCATTAAAGATTGTGTGAACTGCTTGTCTCCGTGGAAATAGATAACTTTAATGCCATACTTTGGAACATCCCAGACAAAACAATAACATCTGTAAGCATATTAAGTTATATTTGTATTTATTGTGTTAAACTTTGATTTTATTTCACTGCAGCACTTTGGAAATGGCTTTTGTTTATAAAATGTGCTATAGAAATAAAGTGGAGTGGGTGTGGACCTTTGACCAGAAAAGTGATAGGCTGCATTTTAAAAACACATTTGAGTGTGTGTGGAGGTGCACAGTTCCAGGTAGTGTGGAAACAGTGAGCCTCGGGCAGCTCACTCAGCGCTTCGTGAATCACCAGAGACTAATATAACTCTGTGAACTGTCACCTCTGCACATTATGTATGGGGCAGGGATCACTGACAGAATCTGACACGCAACCTCACGACAACACTACAATTACAGCTACACATTAGCACTACACAGATAAAGTAGGAGTGGAGACGCAAAACAATATATGGATTTTACGGCTGTAGGCGTAAAATAGTTTAATTATGATGATTATAATGCATTTTATTTTTAAGTGCCTTTTGAAACACCCAAGGACATTATAGGACAAATTAAAACATAAAAACAGGTGGAACAGGTTTAGTGGTCGATTAATTGGTCGATGGCGTCTTAGTAGATCAAAGTCAGTCTTATTTAGATTATAAAGATTTATAGGGGACAACAGCAGAACGGAGAAATAAGACAGAGTGTGACACAAGTTTAATCTGTTTTTTATATAAATACAGATTATATAAAAAAGTAACAGTAATTATAGATGCCAGGATGTATAATTGCTCCTATTCACCCATTGAAGTTAATGTAATTATTGGAGGGAGAGAACAATAAATGCATATTTTCAAGCCACAATAATTTGAAAAACTAATTTGTTTCAGGAGCAGTGCACCAAACACCTTTTTGACAACATAAAACTTTTGTCACTTACTCATTCTTCTTGTGAGCTTTAAGCCATGTTTTAATATTGCTACCTCATCAAAAACAGACCTGGAGTTATGTTTTGTTTCACACATTTTTGCGCAACCTTTATTATTAGTCAGCCTGAATCTCAAAAATCTTATGCAAGTTAGCAGCTACCTTTCACCTTTGTTCAGTAGAGATTGACAATTCCAGGGCTAAAAACATCCAAATGATTCTTGTGAAGGTGTGTGGAGTTTAAAAACACAGTGGGGCACTTCCTGTATTACCACCAGGACATCAAGGTGGAACAGAGTGTTTCTGTTTGAGCGAAGAACTCAGCCTAAATATGTGGAGTTTGTGTGTTAAACATGTGTGAATGAAACAAAACACAACTCCAGGTCTGTTTGTGATGAGGAAACATTATAACATAGATCAGAAAATAGTATAATATGGGCATTTTAAGATCACTATATTACAAAAAGGCAACTGCGCAAACAACTGCTTACGTGGCTATAACATTATACATCAATAGGTTTCTTTATGTTTTAGTGTTTCTTTGGGAATGGTTTGAAAATGCAGTTTCAAACGCAGTATGACCGCCTCTTTCCACAGCGCTGTGTTTGACCCTTGTTAAAATGCCTTGGCTCCACTGATGTCAGTTAAACTGCCCCTGACGTTAGTTAAACTGGCCCTGAACACTTTCACCGGAGCTGACCTCACCTCACAAGAAGAACCGCTCTAAACCTGTTTTGGTGGTTAGACTCAAGTATTTGACTGGAGATACCAAGAAAATGGCAGCACTCAGCCCTTTGTTCATGGGTCACTGATTATAGTTCATGGACATTTTATTACAGGTTAGGTCTGTTAAAAATCAGATACTAATCAATACTAAAACAGTCACATTCACAGGGCAGGAATGAACCTTTCCTGAACAGGTTTAGAATGATCCTGAGCTGAATCAGAACAAGTATAAGACACATAGACTAGTGTACACCCATGGACCACTATGGAACCTACATGGACGACTGAGGGATTACACAGATAAAAGACCAGCATATACAAGAAAGTACTAGGATTTAATGTTGAAAATCACTGTTCTATTGTCTAAAGGAGGATTCATTGTGGTATCAGAATCAGTATTGTATATTGAGTTTATTCCTTAGCACTGAACTTGAATTAGAAACTATTAGAGGTCTAGTTTGTCCTTTTAATTTAGATAATATAAATTAGCCTATTCTGCCACTTCCTTGTCTTCATGGAGATGTTATTGCTTTAATGGGAATGTTCTGCAGTAAAGCATTAAACATATATCCTGCATCAAGTTTTATTGTTCAGAAATACCTCATTCTTACACAGAGCAGGGTAATCTCTCCACAGATCTGACCTGTAACTTGGTCTAGTTGTGACATGAAGATAGATAAGCCTAAAACCATACTGTGTAACTTTACCTGAGAGAGCATAAAATCTTTGTGGAGACGAGCAAATATGGATTAAATGATTTGAAAAAGACAAATTCCCTGCTATAATCCAATAATAAATTAGTAGTCTTTTTAAGGCCTAAGTAATACTATTAAACAAAAAATCTTAGCAAAATACACACCTTTCTTGTTGCTTTTCTCTTTTTAGTCGGACATTTGCGTTGTGATCTAATTTATCAAACAGGCGCCATTTAGCATTAGCATTTAGCATTAAATATTAGCCTATAACGCTTTAGTTAGTGCGGGAGATTAAGGTTCTCTGATTGGTCAAACCAGATGTCATTTATGGTTGAGTCCCGCCCCTTATCGCGGAAACGTCTCCTGATTGGTTGAAAGTTAAGCCTTCTACATTAGCAACAACACTTTTATCCGTGGAGAAATGTCGGGTAAGCGGGCGAAACAAGTTCAAATATAAAATAACCATGAGCTGGGTTTAAAATATGTTTAAATATTAAATAAATTTGCTTTATCAGTAGGCCGCAGCTCTGCCAAAAATAGATGCTTCTATCTTTTTAAAGTTAAAGTTGGTGGTTAGCTGTAGCTGTTAGCCACCAGAGAGCGCCATTGTACAACTCCCATGTCTGCAGGTTTATAATGATAAAACTTGAAGCACCTATTTTCCTGCTAAAATTGTTGTAATTCTCGTTTTTAGATCATTATTTTGGTGTCCAGTGATGAAATGATATCAGTAAAAAACGTGGCTAAAGAGTAAACAAGCTAAAAGAGCACGATCTTGGACATTTTAAGCATAAACTACACAAACAACACAAAGCAGAAGTCCACTGCTCACACATGACATGACAAAAACATCTGAACAACATTGAATATAAAACAGAAATGAATGGATGGATGCATGAATGACAAAATAAAATAAAGGGGGAGTTATATAGGTCCATAGTTATCATAAGGCTACATAGAGTTTAACATTAAAACCTTACAAATTTGGCTTTTGAGTTCTGCATTTGATATTCTTACCTTCTTTGCGCATCCCCACCCTGAAACACTTCTTCAGTCGACAGTATTGGCACTGATTGCGATGATGTTGGTCTATTTGGCATTCTCGGTTTGACCTGCAAATTAAAAACAATACAATGAAATATTAAGTGAGACAGGATAGACTTAGTATGTACATTTTACAAGTATTTAGTGTATGTCCTTTCACTATTGGATCCTTTGAGGGTTGCCCAGTATCAGAAAGTGTGATTGTTGTCGGCAGTGTGGTGAAGTATTTTACCTATGTAAACAACAGTTTTTGCTTGAGTGAGATTTGAACCGGCTATCTTTTGGTTTGTGGGAAATGGCTCACCCGCTCTATTACTGTTGGCCCAATGATTTATATCAATTACATTTGTTTTTTTACATAGACGTCTGCAGTTAAACAAATTTGAATCGAATCGAGATCTGATCTTTATCATGGAGACGTGTACAGTTAGTCCTTTGTCAGTAGAAGCATGTGGTTTGGAGCAGAATTCAGACTTTGGAAGAAATGTGACTATTCTTTTGTGTTAAATGTCAATGATGTAATGCCTGCCTTGTTTACGCTCATGAAATTAAGATTGGAAGCCATTTTTATTTGCTTGGAACAAAAATTCAAACAAAATACAAAATTGTGATCAATGTATACAAAAAACTAAAAAAAACACTAAATGTTTTTTCCCCATTCCACACTCTGTTACTACTAAGTATTTATAGCTGTTAAAAGTGTTTTTGTTCAAACTTCACCTTTGAAATTCAATCTTAACCCATGTCATTCATATATATGTCTGATTTATTGTCCATTTCTGTTCTCCCCTGCAGCTCCTTTGACCCCTGTGCGCAGAGTGAACCCTACAAGCTGCCGAGGCTGTGACCTTTGTAAATCATCAGTCATTCACGCCCTTTTTACGGCCGCTCTTTCGAAACCACCTACACTCTCCCTCAAGGTGACAAACAACCATGGGTCCATTCACCAGTTTCGACTTTGGACCAAAATAATAGCTTTGTCTTGCGTTAGTGTTACAATATTCAAATTTCTAACTTGATTTAAATACTAAGGAATAGGCACAGTGCTCAATACTGTTTCTGATACCACGATGATAATAAAAACACTCTTTCTGTTGACAATAGGATGTGACTATCAACATTAAATTGTAGTATTTTCTTTCATATTACCATGCAGTCTTGTATCCCTCAGTCGTCCATGTAGGTTCCATAGTGGTCCATGGGTGTATACTAGTCTATGTGTCTTATACTTGTTCTAATACAGCTCAAAATCATTCTAAAACTATTCAGGAAAGGTTCATTACTGAATGTGAGTTTTTAATATTGATACCTGCTCAGATGAGTATTTAGTTTCTGTACTAGTTTAGTATCTGTTCTTGCCAGATTTTCTATAATATTAACAACCCTACCTTGCTTATATGCGTCAGGTGTGGGTTGAATTGACTCACCACATTGTGTTCTATGGTTAAGAATAATAGCAACGTTGACCTTCTAAACCAATCACATGACTGACCTTCACAGCGTTCTGTTTTTCCCACATAGCTGTTTGCTCGATATAACCAAGGTTGTTGCATATCATTTTGCATTGCTTCAAATGAATGTAAATATTGGACTAAAACAACATGTGAGATACAGAAATAAATATTTACTAAGCCTGACTCATTCTTAATAAACTATTTGTTCATTATGAATTTGTTAAGGCTAATTAAGGTGTAGTTATTAAAAAGCGGCTCTGAAACAACATTAAAATAACATAGGTCTTGTTTAATACCATGAGTTGAATGTGTTTTAGCTAAAATGCAGTGTTTTGTATCTTGTGTATCTTGTGGCTTTAGTTAATCATGAATCAAAGTGAATGTAAACACCACAGCTCTGGTCCTGGCTTGATCCCAGTTCAGTCTTTGGGGAAGACTTAGTTCGGGTCTGTTCTAGTCCAGGTTTAAATCCCAGTTTGGCTCCAGCTTTGATGTGGTGTGCAAGTGTGATCGCGTCCTGAGTGATGTAACTAAACAGCAGGTCTATCTAACGTTTAAAAATAAATAATCAGTGAGTTTTATAAGTACGTGCTCTTTTTGCGATTGGCTTTTCTGTCCATTACATCAGTTTTGTTGACAGAGAGATGGACTGTTACAACATGAATTAGCTGATAATAATCACATAATTAAAATATAGCGGCAATGCAAACTTGATGTATACAGCTTAGAAAACTTGCCGAAGTAATCAAAATAGGACAACCACATAATACAGGCTTATACTTTTAGCAAAATGTTTCAGTAAATATCTCAACATATCTGACTATAGTTCCCACATTTAACTATTTTAAACCAAAACATAAAATTTTAACTGCACTCAACATTCTCGTGACCCACTTTTGGGCTGTGACGCACTACCGGGTAATCAATTTTACATTTGTGTGAAGTCTGTGAAGTTTTTTTCTAAGCTTCAAAGGTTAACAACTAGCACATCTTGGGGCAAAAGTTGAGTCAACAAGCATGTTTTTTGCATTTTCCAACCGCAAGGGGTCAAAAGTGAGTGAACTGTGCTAACCCCAGTCATAATAAATGGAGGTGGTTGCCTCGTTAATGGAAGTTGGCTAAAGATCCACTATGTAACTTTTTTGGCAAGACGTCTGCCTAGAATGACTAGAATGTTCTATCAATTTTGTAGGTGTTTTTATTGATCAAAAAGTCCTTTTACTCCACAGATCTGATAGATAAACTAAATGCCATATTGTAGAACTCTGTAACCCTTTAATTAACTAGTTGCTAAGCTCGACTCAGTGTTAATAAGTGTTTGTTCATTATGGAGTAAATCTTTGTTCATGCTTTAGGCTAATCAAGGCTAAGTTACCATAAAGTCATACCAAATTTCATATTGTGACTCTTTATGATAGCTACACTGAAGTCCTTGTCTAGATACTGAGATTTCAGATTTGATACTAAGGAATAGAGTTGACACAGATTCTGCTATCACAATAATAATAAACACGCTCTTTCTTTAAACAATAGAAAGTCATTGTCAGCATTAAATAATAGTACTATCTTTTATATTACTATGTGGTGTTAAATTTGTGTAATCCCTCAGTCGTACAGGTAGTTTCCATAGTGATCCATTGGCGTATACTAGTCTGTTTGGTCTTATATTTGTTCTGATACAGCTCAAGTTCATTCTAAACAAAAGGTTCATTTCTGTCCTGTGATTGTGACTTTTTTAGTATCGATACCTCAAATGGGTATCTAGATTTGATATTTGCGAGTGCGGTACAGCAGTTTTGATTAGTATCTGATTTTCGACTTTTGTTAACCCTGTCTCTTACCTGCAGGAGTAGTTGAGGTTCCTCCTAACGCTGCGTTTGAAGAAGCTCTTGCAACCCTCACACGTGAAGACCCCATAGTGCTTTCCGCTGGACTTGTCTCCGCACACAACACAGTCCACCACGCAGGCTTTATCTTCATCGGCTACATCCACGTCGCTGCTGCCCGCTTGGGGTGAACCATCCTCATCCTCCCTCCTCAGGTACTTCTCCCCAAGTCCATTTGTGTCCCCATTAGGGTTACCCCATCCCCCGCTCACCATGGCCATACTCAAATTTCCACACAACCCTATAATTACTACTACTAATAACTTTTAAGTATTAGAAGCATGCAGTCGTTTAGGGTAGTGTCAAAATGTTTTCCATATATGTCCAAAAATGACTTGGTAGGCAGGTTTCAAACTGTTTCAAAAATTAGAAACTGGTGAAATTGTGTTTTTCTTCTAGCTCTTAGACTCTTAGAAGAACAAAATCATATGCAAAAAGAGGTTGTCCAAGCAGATTTTTGTTGGTAAAAATGAAATAGTTATAGTTAGTCTCTCGTTATGTTTGACTGACCTCTCTTCAAGTTGGTAAAAATGTGTTCCTCTGCTATATTGATTTTTTTTAGCAACTATCACGAGCACAAAATCATGCTAATCGATGCAGAAAGACTGGTTTTCGAAGCAGATTTTTGTCAGTAAAAATAAAATGGAAGTAGTCTTGTTAGTCCTGTTTGGTTGACCTCTTCTTCTCAAATTGGTAAAAAATGTGTTCCTCTGCTGTATTGATTTTCTGAAACTATCAAAAGTACAAAATCATACCAATTGATCCAAAAAGACTAGTTCTCCAAGCTGATTTTTGTCCGTAAGTATAAAATAGTAATTGTCTTGCAGTCCTGTTTGGTTGACCTCTTCTTCTCAAATTGGTAAAAATATGTTCCACTGTTATATTGATTTTCAGAGATACAAACTCATATTTTCCGAGCAGATTTTTTCCGTAGAGATAAAATAGTTGTCTTGCAGTCTTTTGGAGTGACCTCTCCCCTCTGGCCGTGTGGTTATTCTGACCTAGGTCCACTCCAGTGCTTTTGTATAATGCTCTGTCCGCTCCCGAGCCTATTCACGCCTATGTTTCGTAGCCCTGACCTCTGCTCATTGGCTATCGAACTGCGTGAAAACTTAACATTCAGTGGAGCAGAGTTCAAGCTTAAAAAAAGGGTAAAAGGTTGCAGCCTCCTTTGCACAGGAAACAATAAATTAGACCACTTTCTTGCCCCCCTTGTTTTTCTGCCTTTACAAGTTGTAGTAGTAGTACCTCACCTATTCTGTGTAGTGTCACCAAGCGCTTCTCAAGATCCTCCTCAACAACTTTCACACAAAAAGACACAAAATGCTATAACTTCAACTTTCTTCGGACTAGGTTAAAAAGCCCTGCCCTCTCTCTCCCTCTCTCTTTCTGCGACTTAAAACTAGTTCAACCAGTTTGCTGTTATCAACACATCTAAAGCTTTCTGTCCGGACTCACTACTGACTTGTTCTGGCTGTTTTAGTGGTAAAAGTGACTCAAGCTTGCAGGACAATGTCCAAAAATGTCCGTTCTAGCAATGTGGAAACTCAGTTCAGCTTAACACAAATGCACGCTTGTTTTGGTTGACCTTAAAATCCCCAAATGGATTGCGGTTTCACAAAGTTCTTCAAAGTCCTTCGTCCTCTGTGGAAATAAAACAGTTTTGTAGTGTTCAGCAGCTGTCTGTGGGTCAAATGTCACCGCGAACGCAAACAAAACAATCCCAAGTTGTGAAATGTCCCACCAAAGCTGTTCAGCAGTGTTGTCCTATAGTCTTTTCTGATCAGCGCTTGTCCGGTATTAGCAACCCATGATCAGTTTTCCTCCGCATTCCCGTGTAGCTTGTCAGGAAACCCCTTTTTCCGCTTTTGGAAATGAATAAGTCAAAAGAAATGTTGTGAAATCCCAAGTCTTTGTAGAGTTTGTGTCCTCTCGTCTGGCAGCTCTGGGTCTGCCTCTGCTTGTGCTGTGTCCTTTAGAGAGAGTGAGCGTGTGGCGGAGTGCGAAGGGATTTGACACTGCTATTCAAGCCCGGCCGTTGCCATGGCGCCGGATGCCTTATAAGGACAGCAGAGTCAAAGAGCAGAGAGAGAGAGAGGGGAGAGAGGGAAAAAGAGAGAAGGGAGAGAGAGGCTGAGGAGGGGAGAGAGCGAGGGGGAAAGAGACAGAGGAAGGGAGAGAAAGAGGGGAAAGAGGGAGAGGGGGGAGAGAGGAAGAGGAAAGAGGAGGGGACTAAGGTAAAAGAAAGAGAGAGGGAAAAGAGAGGAGAAACAGAAAGAGGTAAGGAGAGAGAGAGAGAGAGTGAAAGGAAAGGAAAAAGCAGAAATAGAGGGAGAGAGGAGACAGGGTAGAGATTGAGAAAGGGAAAGAGAGAGGTGAAAAGAGGTGGAAGGGGAGAGAGAGGGCAGAAGAAAGAGGGACAGCAAGAGAAAGGGGGAGGAGAGAGAGAAGAGGAAAGAGGGAGGGAAAGGGAGAGGGGAAGAGAGAGAAAGGAAAGATAGAGAGGGGGGAGAGCTAGAGAGGGAGAGTGAGGACGGCAGAGAGGGAGGGCAGGAGAGAGAGGGAAAGAGCAGCGGACAAGCACACACACACACACACACACACACAGAGCACAAATTCCTGGCGCATGTTTCCCCCATGACCCCGGGCCAGAGCAGAGTTAACCCCCTCACTGCTGTTACACAGAGGGCTACAGGGATCACATGGACACACAGGCTAACCACATGCAACAACAGTGTGACTTCATTTTGTGTCTGAGATTAAGACAATTATTCAGGTTTATTAGCGCAGTTTTGTAAATTGTCTTCGCATATATAGTTTTATTTCTTGATTTGTAAAAGGTAATACGGATAGATCAACAGGAACAGAAACATTAATCAACTTTTTAATTTTGACTTAGACCAGGAGTGTTCAAACTTTTTTCATCAAGGGCCACAAGTTGAAACAGACAAAATTTAGGGCTGCGGGCTTAGCAGGTTGTCAGTAGATTAAATAAATACGTATATTTAGTACAAGTTAGTTTGAACTTGATGCTATAAACTTTCAGTAAAAAGCACGGTTTATGATATTTTGGAGCAATTCACAGTAAGCCTGAGGACCAAGAAAAACTGGTCTGTGGGCCGCATTTAGCCCCCGGGTCATAGTTTGGACACGCCTTACTTAGAAAAAATGTATTGTTTTACAAGGAAAATTTCAAGGACGCTGAAGGTCACAAGTATTGCTCCCTAATTACAATTTAAGTATAGTTCTTAATAACAAAGAACATATACAGCAATAGTTTAACCTGTGTAATTGTATGGTTAATTAAAAATACAATGTGCTATATATATAAAACAACTCGAAACAATTAAACTTAACACTTAAAAGCAGACTAGCATACAGGATGTAACAGAACATACAATATATGTAATAATAATAATAATAATACATTTATATAGCACTTTTCAGGACACTCAAAGTCGCTTCACAGTAGATACAATAATAAAATATCACAAAAATTTACAACATAAAATCAAGCATTAAATATATACATAAATATATACATTGTTTTGGCCTCTAGTGTCAGAAAACTACCCATAAATGTGCCTTACGTCCTAGGCATTTAAAACAGAACACATTTAAGATCAGATTTCACCAAAAAACAAGCAAGAAACATATTCATTGTATATATGAGTATATCTCTATTGACCAGAAGAAGTCCTAATTGTAGAACTTAGTGGCTCAGTAGTACATTCAACCCCAGACACATTTTGAGCTCTAAATTAACCCAGCCGTTTAAATGCGTTTACCCCATGACCCCAGGCCTGTCTTAACTATGACGGCCTTCAGAACGGCGCCTCTTTCTGAGACGCCTCCCTCACTCATGTTCCCCTCTCTGCTCTAATCCCAAACACTTCCTCTGACTTTGTTGACCCAATAATAACTGGGAGGGCGTGTTTTTGTTCAGCGAGTTGTGAAATGGTTACCCGATCTCCGGCAGCTCCTTTCACACCTGCCCTGCACACTCATAGGTCGTGCAAAAAGGACACCCGCGGCTGTCGCACTCATGCTGTGTTTGTGGTGTCAAGGAGTGATTAGGGAACAACAGGGACTTACATATGTAATCACAGCTCTGGAATGAACCAATTTGTCCAGTTTTATGTAGGGCAGTTATCACGATTTTTTTTTATGTCTTATTAATCACGTTTTTAAAATGTATTTAATTTTTTTCAAACCAAAATTAAACTAAATGCTTTGCTGACAGGACTGACTGTAGATCACTTGATACCACCGAATATCTATATACTATTGATTAAATAATTGAAAATGAACTGAATTGTGTCTGGAGTTGTGGCATATAAACAAAATGTATTTTTATTGTATTTTATTCACAAACACTGCTGCTGTTTAAAGGTCCTATATGACGCAAAACTGACTCTTGTGAGCGTTAAGTCATGTTATTATGTTGTTACCACCTCAAAAACAGACCAGGAGTTGTGTTTTGTTTCATTCACACATGTTTGAGTAACTCTTTATTATTAGTCTGTCTACATTTCCAAACCTCATAATGTTCCACCTTGTGATGTCAGAAAGTGCTAGTTTTTGAGTTAACAGCTACGTTTTACCTTTTTATTTGTTTAGCAAAGATTGACAATTCCAGAGTTGAAATTATCCAAATGATTCTAGTGAAGGTGTGTGGAGTTTAAAAACACAGTGGAGCACTTCCTGTATTACCATATGACATCACAAGGTGGAACAGAGTGTTTGAGAGAAGAACCCAGCCTAAATATGCAGAGTGTGTGTGTTAAACATGTGTGAATGAAACAAAACACAACTCCAGGTCTGTTTGTGACGAGGAAACAACATTATAACATAGATCAGAAAATACTGTAATATGGCTCCTCAGCTCAACATGCTTTTGTGTGAAAGTTAAACCAAAACTAACCTTGATTTTGATGTCATCGAGATAAGTTCCCAGGAAATGCTCTAAGGAGACATTGTTGTAGAGGAAAGGCAAACACTGGTTTCATTCAATACACTGACATTTTCTCAAACTTACTATTACTTAACTATGTTTTGGTTTGCAAGGTGGTGGTTTGCAAGGTGCAGTATCTAACTTTTCTTTGTCTGCGACCTGTTGTCTCCATGGAGATCTAATTTCTTTGTGTGGAAGAATTCACAGTATTTCACATTAAACTGAGCAAGCGATGCTATTAGGCCAAGTTACAGGTCAGATTTGTGTAGAGGCGGGCCTGCTTATAGTAGGAATTCATGTTTTTCAAGGTATTTTTGAGCAATATAAAGACCTCATATTAGGTATTTAACATGTTATATATTAATTGACGTATTTATGTAACATTTTTCTCTCATCAAAAACATGCCTGATGAGGTTTTATATAGCATCCATGCATGTTTGAGTAATTTAGGGATCCCTCCGGAGCACGATCGAACCCTCTTCCTCACTGTTTTTTTGTGTCCAATGCTCAGTCTACAAGAACAGCAATTTTCCATAAATATACAAAAGTATGTTACAAAACTATACTATACAACTTCACAAACCTGGTGCGATGTGCAGTATTTTCATTAGAAGAACTCACACTGATTGTAATGTGATAGCACTCTAAAGGGAGGGGAGACTCAGAAGGTCAAAAATTAAACTGAAACGTGTTAATATGTTGTTTTTGGTGAATATAACATTTTCAAAACAATAAAAGGCAGCATGGTGATCTAAATATGTTATGTGTTGGCAGTTAATACCCTTTACAACTATAATACCCAATCATTAACATATAAATTTGCTCATGTAACAGTTTTGAACATACACAAACTTTATAGGTGGTTAGTAGGAGTTGAAGTTGAAGTTACATCTATAGCGTAATAAACCAAAATCCAATTAACCACAAACTTTTAAACTTGAACAACCTTTATTCTTGCCACATGTCATCACTTCCTCATTAGCTGCATTTTCCCATATCAGACATTGTGCTCCCTCCGTCAGCGTTGTGTGGGCTGCTTCTTCATTGTCGCTCCGAGGCTTCCACAAGAAAAGGGAGGACAGAATAAACAAGCTTAGGCTGCAACCAAGGTTTCCAATAACCACCTCCAACACACTCACTCAAGAGGCATTCAGTGTGCGGCTTAAGAACCTCCTAGCGCCCCAAGACTGTTTGCTCACCACAGGGCCTATCTGGGAACTAACCAGGACCACTTGGGACAAAAACTGGATCTAAATCTAGGACTAGATCAGGACTAAAACAGGACTAGATCAGGAACAAACCAGGATTAGATCAAGATTAAACCAAGGATGCGTTCACACTTACACATACGCTACATCAAACACATACACACACTACAAAAAACTGAGACTAATCCCAGAAGTAAACGTAAACTAGACCAGGACTAAACCTAGACTTGATCAGGACTAGACCAAAACCAAACCATTGTTAAGTAGAGCTGCAACTGCAATTTTAATGGTCGCAAATAGCAAATTGTAAAGACTGCTAAAGATTTTTTACATACACTCTCCAAACAACAAAATATCCAGACTTTCTTATAAAACCTGATAACGTTAGACCTCAAAAACATGTTTTGAAACACATGGAATCTGTTCCTTTAGCAGTTCAAATCGCTGGGTTTCAGATGACATCACAACATCCTATAGTCTGATAATATTTTTAACAGATGGGGGGGGCAGCTAAAATGAGGGGTCTGACATCATCACATTTTATTGAAAACCACCAATTTCAGTTTTCTCACAAATGTTATTGCCCCTAGACTTTGAACTGTGGTATGTGTATATGAAGTTTTAATAGCTTAATCTGCTGTTCCTATTGATTTTGGAAATTATAGTGTGAAATAGGTAAATTTACATCTTTTTTTTTGTCTAAAACAGTCAAAACGTGAGTGTGTGCTGCCTCCAATGTCTCTGCAATTTCAAGTACTACATGACATCAAATGATAATTATGTCCAAAAATCATCCTATAAAAACAAGGATGTACAATTTACTCCAAAGAACATTTTATAATCATATGCTATTCTCATTAAATCATACCCCCAGCTGTCCCGTACCCCTGATTTGCAACGCTGGAGAGTCCATCTTGAATTCCCTCTTGTCTTATGTAATATTTGTCAGTGATAGTGAGGTAGAAAAGGCTAACTTTACCCTACATCCGTCACAGCCAGGCTCAGTGTGCATGGATAGGCCCTTTGTTTGGATAAGAGGTTATCAGAAACCAGGATAAGCTGCTCCAAGTTGAATTAGTGTTTTCTTTTGTGGGCTCACTGGGGTCGCAGCATGTGGGGGTTTATTACTTTTGCCCAACTGAACAGGTTTGAAATGGAGTGAGAAGAAAAAATGACCAGCATCTGAAAACATGTAAGAAGACAAATTATGCTTTTATCTGATATTCATCTTATTCCAGAAGTTGCTGTTGGTGCCACCATTGTCATTTGTGTTGTATTATTTTGCACAGGCCTGACGATCTTCACAGCAAATAAGTTCTAGAGGGACTACAGAGGTGTTTTAAAGTCTCCAGAGAATCGGTGCAATGTTGACTTGTTGATCACATGAACATTGAACCTTTTGAACATCAGCCTACTTTAAATCACATTTTAGCTGCAAAACTTTTCCCAAATTCTCAATTGAAATGAATGAGATTCCCACTCTACCGGAAATGCTACCACAGTTTAGTTGCATTTATGGGAAAAACGGTAGGGAATTAGGTCAATATCGTTATAATCTATGACCCCTGTTGCTCATTACTTTATATTTTGGACGTTTTAAATCATGATATTGATCTAAAACAGAGGTGTCAAACTCAATTTCACCGAGGGCCACATCAGCAAAATGGTTGCCCTCAAAGTTACAAAGATATAAAAATGACTGTGTAACTGTGTATATCATGATAAACTGACATTTTAAGACAGTCATACATTTTAATTTACCTTGTCGCAGGCCACATAAAATGACATGGCGGGCTACATTTGGCCCCCGCGCCTTGAGTTTGACACATGTGATCTAAAACTACTAAATAAAACAAACAACACGGCTGACTTCTGGTTGAAAAGTGCAAAGCTGATTTCCGCCTGCCTCTTTACAAAACATCGCTGTAAGTATCATCATGACAAAGCTCTACTCCGCATTTAAACACAGTTGTTAACTGATGATAGTAAGTGAAGAGTGAGTCCTCTTACTTTCAATTTCAATATCTATCGTTCATTCACAAATAGTTGAAAAAAAACCTGAGCTTAGTTGTCAATTAAAACAATAATTTAAGTGTGTTCCATATTCTTTAACCTGTATTTCTAATGAGGAGAGGGGACACAGGAGAAGGGATGCGATGAGGATCTGTTAACAATTACCAATTTGTCTTTTATCTTCCATATAATTAAAAACTGCATCGTGAATTTTAACAAAGACCATTTGTTTTAATTACAGGATACAGCTGCCAGACTCGCTTGCTTTTGTCTTACATTCGGACACTCCTCGCCGCAGTTTGGCCCCTCATAACCTCTTGTCAGTTTTCACCATCTGTATTTATTAGTGAAATGATGTGCGCGTGTATTGATCGCGTATCAGAGGGTGATTGGTGGCCGTATTGGATTGGTCAACCTATGTCTCTCTGTAGTGCAGTCTTTTATGCTGCAGTCGCTTTGGGAAGAGGGGCAGATGACCTCCTTTTGTGGGGGTCAGACCTTTGCCTTCTCGTGTTTATGTCACTTGACTTGTGTGACACTGGGACAGGAGGGCGATTGTTGAGCTCCTCTCCGCATTCGGGAAGCTCAATTTATGAAGGCAAAGCAAAGGCAAAAGTACAATTAGATCAGGTCATACGGGGCAAATGGAAGGTTGACTTATAGTTATTTAAAATGGTGGTAACAAAAGGCTTGAGAAAACACTTTAAAGGCGACTTCACTGTTGAAAATAGACTACATGAAAACTGGATGAAACTGGGACTAATCCTGGACTAAATCAGGACTAAAGCAGGACTACAGCAGAACCAAACCAAGATTGCGTTTAGACTAAACTGGGCTCAAACCAGGACCCAACAGAAGCAATACACCCTACAGAACCTATAAAGTATTAATAGAATTTCAATTAAGTTTATACAATTTTTGGGATATTTTTTCTATGATTAGATGTGCAATTTGTCTTAAAATCAAAATTCTGCTTTTGTCTATACTTATTCTGGTTTGGTCCTGGTTTAGTCCTAACGTAGACTTGGTTTGGTCCTGGTTTAGTCCTGGGGTAGACTTGGTTTGGTCCTGGTTTAGTCCTAAAGTAGACTTGGTTTGGTCCTGGTTTAGTCCTAATGTAGACTTGGTTTGGTCCTGGTTTAGTCCTAATGTAGACTTGGTTTGGTCCTGGTTTAGTCCTAATGTAGACTTGGTTTGGTCCTGGTTTAGTCCTAATGTAGACTTGGTTTGGTCCTGGTTTAGTCTTAACGTAGACTTGGTTTGGTCCTGGTTTAGTCCTGGGGTAGACTTGGTTTAGTCCTGGTTTAGACCTAATGTAGACTTGGTTTGGTCCTGGTTTAGTCCTAATGTAGACTTGGTTTGGTCCTGGTTTAGTCTTAACGTAGACTTGGTTTGGTCCTGGTTTAGTCCTGGGGTAGACTTGGTTTAGTCCTGGTTTAGACCTAATGTAGACTTGGTTTGGTCCTGGTTTAGTCGTAATGTAGACTTGGTTTGGTCCTGGTTTAGTCCTAATGTAGACTTGGTTTGGTCCTGTTTAGAGCTAATGTAGACTTGGTTTGGCCCTGGTTTAGTCTTAACGTAGACTTGGTTTGGTCCTGGTTTAGTCCTAATGTACACTTGGTTTGGCCCTGGTTTAGTCTTAACGTAGACTGGGTTTGGTCCTGGTTTAGTCCTAATGTAGACTTGGCTTTGTCCCGGTGCAAATGAGAGACGCACGAATACCGATACCGAATATCAGCACCGATACTGAAAAAATTACTGGATCAAGAATCGGTTATGATATCGGTTAAGTGATACCCTGGTTGGACTTGGATGTAATAATATAATAACAATTTACAGGCTTATTTAAAACATCTCATCACGTTTGAACTTTTATTCATAGAATTGGATCTCTTGTGTATTAAGTTAACTGTGTTTTAAAGAAATAAGTGCCATTTTCCATCCCTATTGTGGTATCGGTTGATGTCGGTATTGGTAGATACACAGCCAAAATACCGGTAGCAATATTGGTAACAGAACTGAAAAAGCTGTATCAGAGCATCCTTAGTGTGAATATATAAGATTTAAGACTGAAATATGAGTTGCTAAACAAATACAAGAATTCCATGCATTTCAGAACATGTTTGTATAGGTCTAAACTTCAGGGTAAGGAGATTTTCCCATAAAAACTCAATATTTTGTCATTTTAACAACCTGAAGACCTGTTTCCTCAAAAATTGCAGCCTTATGAGTTGATAATTGCCACAATAAAATCTGCAGTTAAAGTAGTTTGTGATGAATTGCGCTGCCCGTAATCGTCATTTCGAGCTGATATTTGGCTCCTATATTTTTTGTAAGCTCTATGTGCTCATGTGTCATTCCCATTTTGTCCACAATGCACCAGACCTGTCTTTTTGAACTTAAAATGTTTGTAAGTTTGTACAATCATGCTAGAACTAATGGCATCTTTATGTGCCTTATTATGTGTTTGTGTGTTAAAATCTTAAGCAAGAAAACTCAGATATTTTGGCTCAAAAAAAACAAAAAAACAACAAATCCAACCATGATCTCGATGTGGTGTTTTTAAGAACGTTCCCACAGAATGATGTTTCCTTGGTTTAAGTTTCCGTGAGAGAAAATGGTGTTAGGTGCAAAATGTCACCTTTTTGGAGCAAATGGTCACATTCCAGCAGTAAAATAATAATGCTGAGTTTAACATATTAAACTTTTCCTCCACAAGTGAAAATGTCCAAATGCATAAAAGCAAAGGCAGAACCAGTCAGGTGCTACACAAATGACATGTGGCAAACAGCAGGCAATAACTCCACACTTAAATGTTTCACATAAAAAAGCTTTTAGCACACGTGTTTTACAGTGCGGTTACCTCCATCACTGAAAACCTCTTACAATTAAGTAGTTAAACCATGCGATAAATATGTGACTGGATCACAGAGCGTTAAATAGATAGTGGTAGTAAAGAAAACACATGTTTTTATGGGAAAAAATACATGGCACTGACAGATTAAACATGTCTGTATCCATGGAGACAAGCAAATAAAGTGTCAAATAAATCTCTCTGAATGATACAGTGTTGTTAAAAGCACATAGTTTTTTTTTTCAGGAATTTATAACTATAAAATAGATCATTATTTTACATTTTGTTCATAGTAAACTGCAATATTGATCTCAAATGGCTTAATAATAGAAATCTGTCCATTGATTTCTTGTTCAAAACTGTATAACTGATGGACAAATTTCACCATAACACACTAGCTTTTATTGTAAAATGGCTATGCAGCAGTTTTGATTCTTTTTTGTTTTACTTTTTTGGTGTATAGATTGAAATGAAATGTATTACTTTTATGTAACTTTTTAGCCAAAAATAGACAAATTTTCTATCTACAATTTTTTTTTCCGTACATATTGCAGTGAAAAACTTGTGTCCATACTTTGAGCGGCCTTGCATTTCCACAAACCTGACTCTTATTTGGCCTGGAAACATAATACATATCTATCTCCATGGAGAATGCTCCGACATATGGTTTTAACTTTCTATTTCCATGGAATGCATGTGACATGCCCCACCCCCAGAAAGTTACATACTGTGCCTTTAACTTAATAATCTTGAGTTCCCTATTCTTAGGTTTACTGTTGTTGTGCACATTTGTTGCACATATTTGCGTACTTCACAGGCCAGGCCCTTGTAAAGAATTGTTTCTTGCAGGAGCAGAGCAGAGCTGCTTAATCCTCACTGGTGTTAATGGGAGTTAATGGGAGCGGTGCTCTTTGAACTGTGGGTCAGGAATGCAGCTGCTCTCAGTGTGAAGTGGAGTGTGCAGATTCACTCACCTGAACTCTCACATAACACTACAAACATTTACCTCACCTGTGCTCGGGGGGTTAAGAGAGACTTATGCATACCGACCACGTTTACTTTGAAGAATATAGTAGTCTGCACAATATGAGGGGAAAATGTACATATGCATTTAGTATTGTAATGACAAAATAAGTAAAATAAGTACACACATTTTTTTCAGAATACTCATAATTCTATTGGTTGGTGGTGTAATCAGATCAGGCCACAGACAGGTACAATACTAGGCATTTTTAATTTTTTTGTGACAAGTTTTTTTAATTTGTATGATAAAAAAATAAATACATAAATACTACAAAAATAGAATAGAATATTAGGCTTTTAAATACCAAATATAAGTGAAGACAGGTCGAACCAGTCCAAGAACCGAGGTTATCCCAAAGCTAAATCAATTCTGACTACTGATTTGAAGTAGTAATTAGTGAGTTCGAATGACAAGAATATTTATGGATATGTTTATTTAAGCCTTTATAAACGTGATTTATGACGATTGAAATGGTCTGCGACCTGCTCTATATACGAGGAGTGGAAGTTTGTTTGCCTTTGGATGGGGTCTTTTGAGATGGATGGTTTTACTGGAGAATTATTGACTAGTATCTTTTTAAAATGTCCACCATGTGCTGCTGGTATCATTGAAAAACAAGTTACATTGTCATACGTCATGTGTTGTTATGAATGATTTGGTAAAATTGAGAATGATTTATATGGGACGACAGCAGAAAGGAGAAATTAGAGAGTTGAGTCAGTTGAGTATCTGTATAAATATTTTTTTTTTGCATGAACTCCTAGGTGTAGTGAGGCCTGTCATGATAATTACTGTATCAGTTTTATTATATATATTAGATGGAACAATATTTTTTCTGGTCAAAGTTTGTCATGTGTGCATTTTCTTTGCACTATTGGGAAATCTGTAGTTATTTTTGACTTTATGATAACATTTGAGCCATAGACGGTTGAATGACTATGACTCATTAGAGATGAGTCAGAATGAAACACTTGAGTACAATTACTTAAGTGTTTCATTTTGCTATTCTGTTTTTCTTCAATATTGTACATTTAGAATCGTTTTTGTGATTTAAATTTAATCTTGGGTTGGTTGTGTCAGTGGCATAAATTAGTTTCAGTATTATCGTTTATCGTGTATATTTACTTCCGCAAAATATCACACTTGACAGGGCGAGGTGTAGTGTGAGTGCAGTTTGGGTCAGATACATAGAGATGCATAATAGTTTGGAGAGCTTTTGCCACGCCCCCTTTTTACTCGACTAATCGATCAATAGGACATGTCTTTAGCCAACCATTTCTTCAGCCCTTATGGTCACCACCTTGATACCCCGTTGTTGTTTTCAGTGTAAGTGTGTTAAGTGCTTTGGTTGAGAGCACAGGAATCTAAGAGTAGGTTAAACGTTAACTTCAGTAGGATCTGTGCCTGCACACGCTGTAGCACATGACCTCCTCATTAACTATGTGCCCTTTGGCCATACACTCTGCTCCCACAGCACTCTCTCTCTCCCCCCGGCCTGACCTTAGTGACCGAACAAACCATCGCAAATAAACAGGCCCTAGAAAAACATCTGCTGCTGCTGAACCACTGAGCAAAAAGAAAGCCAAAAACACGGCAATCAATAACTTTACTCCTCTCTCTCTATCACTCTCTTTCTCAGTTTCTCTCCAGCTTTTTTCATTCTCTCTTTCTCTCTCCTTATTCCCCTTCTTTCTCTTTCTCTTTCTCTTTCATGCCCTCTGCCCTCTCTCTTTCTCTCCCTCCTGCCCCTTTCCTCCTCTTTTTTCTCTTTCTCACTCTCTTCCCTCCTCTTTCCCTCTCCGTCTGTCTCTTTTTTCCTCTTTCTCCTCTCCGTTTCATTCCCTCACTCTTATGTGCTTTCTGTCTCTCTTTTCTGTCTCTGTCTTTTCTCTTTTCCTCCCTTCTCTTTCTCTCTCTCCCCCTCTCTCTTTCATCCTCTTTCCCTGTCTTTCCTTCTCTCTCCCTTACTCTAGCTCTTCTGTATCTCTCTACCTCGCTCTCCCTTACTCTGTCTCTTCTGTCTTTCTCTCCCTTAGTCTATTGCTACTTTCTCACTCTCCCTCTGTCCCTTTCTCTGTCTTCTGTCTCCTTGTTTCCCTCCCTCACCCCTCCTCTTTTTCTCTCTTTCTCTCCCTTACTCTTATCTACTCTCTTTTCTCTCTCCATCTCTCCTTCTCTCTTCATCCCTCCTCTCTCTTCTCTACTTTCTCTCTGTCTCCCTCTCTCCCTTACTCTGTCTCTTTTGTCTCTCTTGCACACTTTCCTCCACTTTCTGTGTGTGTGTCTCTCTCTCTCCCTCTCTCTCCGTTACTCTATTACTTTATCTCTTCTATATCCCTTACTCTGTCTCGCTCTCTTTCTTTCTCCCCATCTTTCTCTCTCTTTCCTCCACTTTCTCTCTCTCTCTCCCTTACTCTATTACTCTATCTCTTCTATATCCCTTACTTTGTCTCTCTCTTTCATTCATTCTCCCCCTCTTTCTCTCTCTTTCCTCCCTCCATTTTTGCTCTCTCCCTCTCTCCCTCTCTCCCTTACTCTATTACTTTATCTCTTCTGTATCCCTTACTCCTTCTCTCTCTTTTCCTTTCTTTCTTTCTTTCTTTCTTTCTCCCCCTCTTTCTCTCTCTTTCCTCCACTTTCTCTCTCTCTCTCCCTCTCCCTTACTCTATTACTCTATCTCGTCTATATCCCTTACTTCGTCTCTCTCTTTCATTCATTCTCCCCCTCTTTCTCTCTCTTTCCTCCATTCTTGCTCTCTCTCTCTCTCATGAATCATCTCATTTGTGTTGGATCCTTGTTATTCAAATGAACTGACCGTTGACCGTTGACCACAGGGACCGTCAGGCTTTTGTTTAAACAGCGCTCAGTGGACGTGTTTACAGTAACCAGATTTTTCCGGGCTGTTGCCAAAGATAAAAGCCAATTTTCTCAAGTGGAGATGGAAAACACAATTGAATGAGCCTGGGTAGAGTTAAAATAAGGACACAAAGCTTTTCAACACAGTACAATGAAAACACAGACTACATTCATGTCATAGTTACTCTATACAACACCTCAACTCGCTCTTATGTAATAGACAACCTTATAAATATTGTATTACCTCATGTCTGGCATTACTGGCATTTTTTTTTACTTGTACATAAACTAAGGTGTCCAGATTTTCAGAATTCGAGCCTGGGACCTGGGATGGTTGGTATAAAAAGTAAAATAAAAATTCAAATAAAAAAAAGGTGTTTGACTGAAGGCGTTTCACTGCTCATCCAAGCCGCTTCTTCGGTTCTGGTCCGATTGTTGATGGACACTGTCTTATATGTATCTGAAGGGAGGAGCTAACTAGATATAAGGCAGTGTCCACCAGCAATCGGACCAGAACAGAAGAAGCGGCTTGGATGAGAAGACTTTTGTCCAGTTGACAGACAGTTTTTCTTTTATGGATCATACCTGGACGACTGAGGGATTACAGAGACATAGTTGGTATAAATCGAACTATGAAAAGTTTGCGTAACATTGCCCACTTCAAGCACAGTTATCTGCATTTTGGATAAACAAATGTGAATATATCCCCCTCTTTACTGATAGCAGGGATCAAATTGGTCAAAAATAGGGACATTTCTTGTGTAAAACTGGGACAAATCAATAGTTTTAGATAAATCTGCTGGGACAGGGGACACAGGGCTCAAAACTGGGACTGTCCCGGGTAACTGTGGACGTCTGGTCACCCTGACATAAACAAATACACTGTATATTTGTACTTAAAGATGCTGTATCTGTATTTTAAAATGTGAAACTAGTTCATTTTAAATGAGTTAGAGTGGACTAAAGTTATCCCTCACTTACTGTATGTGTTCCAAGCATCCTAATTACTCACCTCAATGACTTTATAAGCGGTGTTTTGCTTTAATGCTAACTACAACTAGCATGCTAAGCAGACATATTTTGAGCTTATACCATTTACCTGTACTAGGGGAAGAGTTTAATTTGCTCAAATACATGGGAAAGATTTGGAAAGATTAAAACAGTTTGTTCAAGCCTCTAAGTCCACACAGCTGCAGTGAAGAGAGCTATTGTGGAAAAATCCCTTTTGTTTATTTAGACTGACACAGAAAACATTGAACTTTGTGCCAGTTTTAGTTTCACATGGATAAGCCCAGTAATTACTGAGATATTAACCATAAACCAGGTCAACAAATCTGCAGGCTGACGGTTAAACAGCAAATTCTACCACAGGACGCTGACCTGTCCTCCAGCTTTATTTAAACTACAGGGACGTTGTGACCGTTTTAGCAAATAAAAACCTGCATATGCATTTTAATACGTACCCTGCCTGATTCCCCTGTCTGTACTGTGAGGTGTGTGCAGTGAAAGAGGACACCCTCCCATTTGGTTAAATCAGTCCCTTTGCCTCCAGCTATAGCTCTCCTCACACAAATGCCCATAGACCTGTGGTGGACTATAATTGCAACCAGTTGACAAGCTCTGCTCCAGGCTGGGTAGCTGTTACAGGCCAAATTGTTCACGACTATAAAAAGAACTTAAGAGTCTCCAAGTCATGGCCTATATAATCTGTTCAGCAGGTTGTGTTCACATAATATCAAAACATTCTGAATCCCTATAGTTTAAAGAAGGGGTATTATGCAAATTGAGCTTTTTAAGATTTTTTTGCATGTTACGTTAGCAGGTAAAACAGATCTTTTCAGAGCTTTTAACCATGTTCGAGCTATTATGTCTTCTCATTTACCATCTCGAAGTTGTATTTGGAGTGACTCGTGCATGTTAATCGCTTATTTTCAAGACGCCATATTGCCGATCGAGCCGCGTTTTCACTGCCACCGGTATACACCCACTGCTCTGTACTTACGTTGTTCTTCAATTTTATTTCCTTAATTGATGATACATGTTGGATTCGACAGCGTTACATAGTCATTTTGGTACAAATGAAAAAAAATCCGCTACTCGCTTGTGTGATGTGCAGCTGTCCATAGGAAGGATCAACAGCAACACGGCTCTTTGTTGTGATGACGTTTAAGGCGACGTCAGCTCAGTTTTCTAATGTGAAAGTCAGCAGAATAGTGCTATTTAAAATGTGTAAAGTATACCATAATGATCCATCCTCTTTAAAAGTGAGTTGGGGCACAGGTCAGACTTATATGATGGAGTTTGCTGTTGAATGGACCGATCCACATGAAACCAAAACTGACACAAATATTGTCTTATTATTGACTTGTTATCCATAGCTTCTCCATTGACTTGTGTCTTCTATGTTTTTGGCAGTTAAATGAATTGCTTTGGGGATAAATAAAGCTTTCTGAATCTGAATAATTAACCCTATAGTGGCGGATGCTACCGTGGTTGCGGACTTTCCATTACCGTAACTCCGCAACCAATTGTGCTTCATGTAAATTCAAACGGTGTCTCAAAGCAGAGGCATGAGGCTCTTTAAATATGTTACTGTTATTACGGTAATCTGCCTCACTTGTCCCTCGAAGAGAGTCAGTTATTTGATGCATCAAAGAAAAAATAAGGATGGACATGTAAAATAGAGGTAGTTGTGTGAAAAAATGCAGTACATTCTGATACTTCCTTTAACATGATTTTTATGGCTAAAAAAGAATAAAAGTCTAGGCGAGCTATAATGCTGTATAATGTGCTCAGCCCTTAAAGGGTTAAACAAAAGTGAAATAATTTTTTCACAATGGCTACTATTACTACTACTACTACTACTACTACTTGTTGTCTGCTAGTTACGGCGAGTTTGTGGAACCAATCTCTAATAAATAAACATTCAACATTTGTGGATAATAAGTTTCTGAAGGTATTAGGGTCCTCAAAAGTATTGAAAATCAGATATTAATTGATGATAAAACTAGGATCGAAACTAGATAATCGTTTGAGCAAGTGTTAATATTAAACAAGTCACATTCACAGTACAGAAATGGACCTTGAACAGCTTTAAAATGATCTTGAGCTGTGTCAGAACAAGTATAAAACAACATAAACTAGTATACGCCCATGGACCACTATGGAACCTACCTGGACGACTGTGGGATTGCACAGATATAAGGCCACATGGGAATATACAAGAAAACACTACGATTTAATGTTGAAAATCGCATTCTAGAGTGTTTTTATTATCAGAATCACTTTTTTTGAGTATTGATTATCCAGTAGCGAAATCAAGTCTGACATTTTTCACTAATAAATAAAGATAAGCTTCAACATTTTGTGGGTCATTAGTTAGTTGAAGGTATTTGCATGTAACTTTTAGACGGTTCAGAGTTTTCAGAACACTGACTTCAAACTAAGTGAGAAAAACAATGTGTCCTTTATGAGTGTGTGCGTGGGGTGAGTGGTGACTGCCCACATGTTTGACCCGAGTCCAGGAGAATAGTTTGTGTTCATCATGTTTGTATTTCCTAATGCATGTGTGGGAGGAAGGCAGCAGCCAGAACCTCTACAACACATTACACTGGGGAGCGCAATAATCAAGTGAAAAAGTTAGGTCTTTTTATGCAGTTTATTGGACGAAAATTCATCTTTTGTTGGTTTTAGTTTATTTGAACAATAGTAATGAATGCACAGATTGGTCAGATTCAAATTTTGAATATTTGCTGCAGATTTAAACAGCAACTACCAAAACATCACTTGAGAAAATATCTAGACCTGTTGTCAAATGAAGCTTAACGAGGCTTCAAGGAGAATTTGTAGCCGAATTCCGTATTTGGAATTCCGACCACGAGTATCATAGAAACCAAAGAGCCAATCCGGAACAAGGCTGTTGAAGATAACGCCTCTTTCTGCTCGCGCTGCTGGTTTAACAGGGAACAGGCACTTAGCGATACTGTCAATCAAATTTGTTGCTAACGCTTGTGGGAGTGACCTCGGGACGCCTGATTTGTCTGTTATTAATATTTATATCGTAATTCAAGGACAAAATAGCTAAATAGAAACACCAGGGTCATGTAGAACAGGTTAATACGAACATTTTAAGGCCCAAATAGCAAAGCTCACTGTTTCAATGTAAAGTGAATTGGAGCCAGAGTTGATGGAGCCAGAAGAGTGCCCATGTTCACTTCCTGTTTGGAACGCGGCGGCTAGCAGGTTAGCTATGTCCATTTATATGTACAGTCTATGATCTAGACACTGGCTTGTAAACAAATACCATTCCACCAGCTTGTTGTGTGGTCATTACTGAATAATTCTGATATTTTCAAGGTATTTTAAAGCAATAAAAACATCTGTAATTGAAATAATGCAAGATGGTCAAGTTTAATGTGATATTGTGGAACATTCCAAAGCCTGGTACCACTTTATAATAGCTATATCTTAATTAACCTTAATAAAGCGTGAAGAAAGACATAGTTTTTATTGAACAAATCGTTATTAAGAATGATACCATGGTCAGTGAGAATTCTAAGGCTACCTGCTCTGCATTATTTTAGTATTGTATTATTATTATTAACCGGAGAGGTATTTCCGACAACAGTTATTCACTGTTCTATTCACCTTATTCCAGAAGTTGCTGTGGGCATCGCCATCGTCATTTGGGTTGTATTATTTTGCTTGGGTCTGCCTATAAGGACTATAGAGCTGTTTTAAAGCCTCCCAGGAAATCACTGCAGTGTTGACTTATTGGTGCATCTTAACATTGAACATTTTACACAAATAAACCTACTTTATATCATATATTATTGAGAAAACTCCAAATTCTGCATGGAAATGAATGGGAGGCAAAAGTGGAGGAGCAGAATAAGGTCAATATCACTACGCTGTGAGCATCACCATAGCAACAAGTAAACAAATGAACTGGTGTTAAAAGGGACTAGCTTCAACTAAAACAGAAAACAGCCAAAAGATTGTCAGATTTAAAAGTGAACTATTTTGAGTTTGTGGGACCACGGCATAAGCGGATTAAACAACGCAGAGCAACTCCTCTTTGTTTAATCCTCACTGAATCAGGCTTAGTAAATTAAAGCTAAAATACCCGACTTTTTTCTCTTAAATGAGTAAATTCAGTTTTTCTCCCATCAGAAAGTGTGTTGTAAAAGCAGAACACAGTGACAAATCAGACCTCTATCTATCTTCATCTACTTAGAATACATTTGTGTGTTGCCAATTTGTAAGAAAGAGCCATGTGAGTCGCTTTGGTGGTCCACCCTGCTTTACGTTTCCCCCTGAAAAAAGCTGTTCTCAAGCTGTGTTAGTCGCCAAAGAATGTATGCATGTGGATATTAACAATGTACCAAAGGGTTTGTGAGAGTTAGGAACTACTTAGACTGATTGTGACTGTGAAAGAAGGAAGCAGGCATTACTACTTTCTTCTTTCAGTTTGAAAATCAGATACCCCAGCTTTAAGTATCAACTAAGCCTGGATCATTCTTTTATAATGAAGTATTAGTTAATTATGATTCAAGTTTTTGTCCATGCTTTATTAAGGTGTAGTGATTATAAAGTGTTACCAAAAGCCTTTACTGTTCTTTGGAGACGTGGTGTAGCCTCTACCAAAAAAAGTCATAGTATACTTAACTGTACATGGTGTCTATAATGTCTCTTTAAAATAAAAAATAAGATATCTTAATCAGACTCGTTCTGTTGTACTAAGTGGTTTCCAAAGTGTTGACCTCATTTAATACATCTCTATATGGGCATCATTAGTCACATGAAGCACATTGAGACTTTACTGGATTTTTTGCCATGTTCGCTGCGACATAACCTCATCAATGGTTGCAATCACATCTGTCGCATCTTTTGCTTTAGTTCAGTAATGTCCTGTATCATTTTTCAGTACACAATATCTTTAACGCTGCCCTATAGAAACAAATCCAGCGGTGTGATATTTGGTGAATGTAAGATGGAATTGGTCCATCTCTTCCAATCCAAAGGTCTGAAAATGTTTGGTCAAGGAAAATGCAACGTGATTAAAAACTTTATTAACCACTGAGTACAATAGAACAAATGTAATTAAAATATCTTATCAATTGCCTTTATAATTCAATTTAAAGAGACATACAGCACATTACGATGGATTACTACAGATTTTTCGATGTCTTGTCTCATTACTCGTTCTTTTCCAAGTAATTAACTTTTGCAGACGTAGTATTAACTTAACTCTTTTTGCAGCCACAACAGTTCGGTCACTCGCAAACCCCGACCCGTTTCACCGCCCATAAGTCTCTGTGTAATCTGTCACTCCTGTGGTCAGACCTGCTCATTGGCCAGGCTGACGCTCTGCTTAGAGGATGACAGAAAATGGAGCTGATGACTTCAGTAAAGTCTTGTGAAATGCTTTAACTGGATTAGCCTGGCCCCTCCCCCCACATATTTCCACTCCAATCTCTTCAGACCCGGTGACCTCATTAGCTCATCTCCCGCAGGAGTCAGGCTGGACACTGACCTGCCCGGAGTTCACTCAAAACATACAGAGTGTAAAAAGTTTAAGCATTAAGACTTTTGACCCGGTATGTGTCAGTTCAGTAAAAGTGAACCTGGTTTATAAACTAAGTACAAGTATTTATGGGGTTAGTGGATGGGGTCATGCACCTTTGGCATTGCACATCAAAACTATGCAGGTTTTGACGCATTCAACGTAATTTTGTTGTTTTTCTATGACAATAACAATAAAATCTTGAAATTTTATATTGATATTGTAAGAACTAAAAACTAATTATGATGAGAATTTGATAAGCCAAAAACAACAACAAACAAAACATTTCAGTTCAATCTATGCTTGAAAAAGTATATATGTAAGATATTTATTTACATTTTTATAAACCTGACTTATTCATGCCCCCAGATACGAGGTAGATGTGTTTAAATCAAACAAAGCTTTCACTGATAACAATACTAACGCTGATTTAGTCTTACTTAAAAAAAACATTAATGGCCAACTTTTATGTTTATGTTATAATTTGGTGTTTGGATTCTCAAGATAATCCAATCAGAAAGCAGAATGAACCTCACGAGTCTCCCATTTGGGTTGCCAGTTTCAGTGGTGCTTTAGGTAGTGAGGATTCGGATCGTTTAAATCTACGATCTGAATCCTCTCTACCTAAACCTCAGCACCTGCAGCCAATCATTAATCAGTGCTAGTGCAGCCTCTGAGTGAATTCTGGATGTTCTGAGCTTTCACATTTAGCCTGTCTATTTACTGAGAATGAGAAAAATGTATGTGTCCTTTATATGCAGGTTAAGGCTCTGGCAACCCAAGTTCAGTTGTAATACCTTTTTAAAACAGTAAAAGCACAGGCTACATACAGTCCTCTTAAAAAGCCCCCCATAGTCTAAAAACCAATCAAACAAAATCCAGTTTTTATCATCTTCGTCTTTTAGCTAAAATTAAGTCTATTTTATCTTTTTCGGATTTCGAGCGCGTGATGCATGCTTTTATTTCCTCTCGTTTGGACTACTGCAATGCACTTTATGTAGGAATTAACAAAAATGCACTTTATCGCTTGCAGTTAGTCCAAAACGCTGCTGCCCGACTTAACAGGAAATAAAAAACATGAACACATCACTCTAATCCTTGCGTCTTTGCACTGGCTCCCTGTTCATTTTAGAATTGATTTTAAGATTTTATTGTTTGTTTTTAAAGCTTTGAATGGACTGGCCCCAGATTACATCTCGGACCTCATCCAAATTTATACTTCGGCGCGTGCACTGAGGTCCGAGGGCCAGCTCCAGCTCGTGGTGCCTAAGACGACACTTAAAACCAAAGGAGACAGAGCCTTTTCTGTGGCTGGTACAAAGCTCTGGAATGCTCTGCCTCCTCACGTCAAAACAGCTCCCACTGTGGAGTGTTTTAAGTCTTGTCTTAAGACCCACTTTTACTCTCTGGCTTTTAACTCTGCATGAGTTGTATGGTCCTCTGTTGTCTTTTATTGATTTGTTCCTTTTGATTTTATTTGCTTGTTTTATTTGATTTTATTGTTTTATTGGTAATTGTTTTATTGCTTTTATATACATATTTATTATTTTAATTTTGCTATTTTATTCTAGTCTAAATGTTGATTTACTTAATTAGTTGTTTTTATTGTTTTGACTTTGGAAACTGCATTTGTTTGTGAAATGTGCTATATAAATAAAGTGGATTGGAAGTGGAATTGAAAAAAATGGTGATACACATTATAGTTTATGCTTGCGTATTGTCCTAAACTTTAGAAATGACGAAATGTAGTCTTTAATCTTTTTTTCACACAATAAGTGATATCCATAAATTGAATTAAATAAAATGAATAATATATAGACCTGTTGTGCCACCATGCCTAAGTATAAACCTGTGATAAACATTGCAGTGAGTACCCTAACCTGCCTGCTATATGTACTTAAAGCTAGAGACCTCCCCCTGTACTAGACGTCTTGTCCTAGCGGCTCAATGACTATGGCGACGTGTCAGCCTTTGTAAATCCATTTAAATGTTCCTTAGAAGGAATTAGGGGCCGGGCGCGCACTCACTATATTGATGCTTTTTGACAATTAGCTTTGACACTTAGCTCTACCTGTTGCCTCCCGTGTGCAGAGTGCGCTTGGATGGAGTTACAAATCCCCTAGAAACCCGGACACGGAGCCATCAAGGCGACAGCTACAGTGATTTGTGAGGGCCGGTGTAATTAACTGTGCATTGCTAATGAATGTAAACACACAGAGGCAGAGAAGTAGTTCAAGGACTGTGTAACCATTGTTTTACATTCCATGCTATCTGCGGTGGATGAAGTACTCCATTTTGTTACTTAAGTAAAAGTACAGATACAGAGGTAAAAAGTTACCTAAGTAAAGGTAAAATTATCATATGAAAAAATCTACTTAAGTCAAATTATTTAAGTACTTGTTTAAAAATATACTATAAAAATGAACACAAGTGTTAATATATAAAAGTGTTAAATAGAGTGATATTGATTAAAATACATATTTATACATACATACATACATGCATATTTTGGTCAACAGTAGCAAGATGAATTTTGTTTATTTATTTTGTTTGCTCAAAGCCGAAGGTTCAACTCAAATTTTAGTCAAGATGTTACCATGAACATGATACAAAATATTATTAGGTAATCTGTGTATATATACAAGCATTTCTCTTGATTGAAAGTATGCATTTGAATTATGCATTTGAATTATTTTAACTTAAAACTTTTAAATACATCTAAAACAACAACATTATATGTTTTACAGTAATCCGTTAATTTAAAGCCGATATATATATATTTTTTTTCCAATAATAAAGCAAAGAATCTATGTACAATATAAAACGCCACAGTACAAAAACAAAACAAAAACATTATTTATGGAGTTTAGAAAGATAATCAAATCCAACTAGAAAACGCTAATAAAAATAACGTATAGAAATAAAAATGGACTTATAAATATATGCATTTATGTCAAATGGATTCACTCAGAATCCTGAAAATTGGTTTGGATGAACATTCTATGGAAAAGTGTGACATATAATGACATGAAACATTTTATTTAATTATTTTAGGGAAAATATGAAGATTTGATGTGTAGTACTGTTTTTGCTATGACGATATAAACATCAGTGCGAGCCTAAAGGAAATCTAAAATGTCTGCCTCTCTCAAAGCACAGTTAATTTTTTTTGCCCAAAAGCAGAAACAAACACGGCCCTGACCTTTGCACAACATTTGTTCGTCTCTGTTGTCTCACAGCGAGATGTTTTCAAAAGAAACAGCCCCAGTGTTCACACCTGCTCCTAATGATACAGTGTCTGCCCAGTGACCAAAACCAATGTAGTTTATATTTTATGCATACTGACTTAGCTTATAACACATTTATATCACCGGATCTTTGCTCTTTTAACTTTTGACTTTTGACTGGACATTTTTCCTTTCTACTGCTTGTGAATTCCTACGGGTGCCCTGCAGGGACATTTAGTTATCTACAAACATTAACAGGACTGTAAGCAGTGTTTAGTTTGCCTGATTTAGTTTAGTTTAGTAGACAATCTGTAATGAAATAAACACTGTTTTTATTGGGGCAGTCGATGTTTAGCTGCAATAAGTTAATATTATATTAGCTTTAGTGTGGACTTGTATACTTGTTTTTTTTTTGTTTTTTTTATTGTATTTTAAACAGAGCGTCCATGAAAAAGAGAGCCTAAGTGTACTCATTGGGTTCTCCTGTGTAAACAAAGATAAAGAAAGAAAGAAAGTAAGGCTCTTTTTAATGTTAAACTGTGAATCACAATCAATAAAACAACACATTTCAGACCTAGGAACATAACTTTCGACCATATTGTAGTGTTCTGGTGTTAGGAAGCACGCCAAATTTCTTCTGGTTGTTTATTTCCTAAACACAAGCGCTACTGTAGGCTGTAACCCACGCCAAAAGAAGAGTAAAACAACAGCAGTCTCAACTCACTAGAGCCCGTCTCCAAAACAGACCTAAACTGACAAGTAGAAGCTTTACATGAACGAGTCGGCATAGCAACCAAGTGTCACATACAAAAGCAGTTACATTAACGACAACACATAAACCGTTAGAAGAACAAAAGCTGTCAACTCTGAACTAAACACAAAATATCAGATGACTACATTATGATTATTTATAACTTAAGATGATGCAATTTCAACATAGTGTGTAAAACAAAAACTTAATTTTGTTCTTAGCCTTTTACCGGTAGTTGTTTTTTACGTCCGAGCATTTGAAAGCATAAAGCACATTGTGAACCCTCCTTTCTACCCCTTGGCAATATAACTCCAGGGATATTTTGTTTTGAATATAACAACTTTATAATATGGCTAATAGCACATAGTTAATTTAGCACAACTTTTAACTATCAGGGATTGCTGCAAAGATGGTAAATGTATGTGGGAATGTTTGTCTACCAGGTCAAGTATGTTATCTGCGGTTTACAGATGATTCCCCATTGATTACATGGTACTTTCCTGTGTGTTTAGTTATCCCCATGTGTAGTCCTGTCATGACAATTACTATGTCGACTTACGGTTCAGTACATGTCAAATGGAGCAATAATAATAATAATAATAAGGCAAACTCCTCAAGTGTTGGAGTCTGTCACGTATTTATTGCATTTTGTATATTTTAACAATTTTGTATATTTAGAATAGTTTTTGGGGCATAATTCTGCTTTAGGATTTTGTTTCAGTATTATTGTTTATCGTCTATATTTACTTCAGAAATACAATGCATTTCAAAATTTGTTTAATACCAATGTCTGTTGTTGGTTCTGTTGTTTCTGTTGTTGGTTCTGTTGTTGGTTCTGGTGTTTCTGTTGGTTCTGATGTTGTTTCTGGTGTTGGTTCTGTTGTTGGTTCTGGTGTTGTTTCTGTTGTTGGTTCTGGTGTTGTTTCTGTTGTTGTTTCTGGTGTTGTTTCTGTTGTTGGTTCTGATGTTGTTTCTGGTGTTGGTTCTGTTGTTGGTTCTGATGTTGTTTCTGGTGTTGGTTCTGGTGTTGATTCTGTTGGTTCTGGTGTTGGTTCTGGTGTTGATTCTGTTGGTTCTGGTGTTGGTTCTGGTGTTGTTTCTGTTGTTGGTTCTGATGTTGTTTCTGGTGTTGGTTCTGTTGTTGGTTCTGGTGTTGTTTCTGTTGTTGTTTCTGGTGTTGTTTCTGTTGTTGGTTCTGATGTTGGTTCTGGTGTTGGTTCTGTTGTTGTTTCTGGTGTAGTTTCTCGTGTTGGTTCTGGTGTTGATTCTGTTGTTTCTGGTGTTGGTTCTGGTGTTGATTCTGTTGGTTCTGGTGTTGGTTCTGGTGTTGTTTCTGTTGTTGTTTCTGTTGTTGGTTCTGATGTTGTTTCTGGTGTTGGTTCTGTTGTTGTTTCTGGTGTAGTTTCTCGTGTTGGTTCTGGTGTTGATTCTGTTGTTTCTGGTGTTGGTTCTGGTGTTGATTCTGTTGGTTCTGGTGTTGGTTCTGGTGTTGTTTCTGTTGTTGTTTCTGTTGTTGGTTCTGGTGTTGTTTCTGTTGTTGGTTCTGGTGTAGTTTCTCGTGTTGGTTCTGGTGTTGATTCTGTTGTTTCTGGTGTTGGTTCTGGTGTTGTTTCTGTTGTTGGTTCTGTTGTTGTTTCTGTCGCTGTTTCTGGTGTTGTTTCTGTTGTTATTTAGGGGTTAGAGCTAGTATGGAGGGATGAGCGTGGATGTGGCATTGACAGGTGAGCTGATGGCATCAGGTCTGATCTCTTTATACGGCTTAGAGCGGACAGCGTATTAAAGCGAGGAATAGATGCAGGGAGTAAATGAGTTGACCTAAAACCTTTGGGTCACCCCTCCTCTTCCTCCCCCTCCTCTTCCTCCTCCTCCTCCTCCTCCTATCCTCTCTTGTGTGACCACCCCCCACACAGCTCCATGGACCGTTCGTTTGTCTAATAATGGTTTGGCTTCTTTCCCAGGCAGTGAAAAAGTGCTGTGGTCCGGATTGGCTTTGTGACACAACGAGCCCTAAATCCTCCAAGCACAAGTGGAGTTATCTGCGCATTACTTAAGTAGGAGGTTAGAGGTTAGGATTAGGCTATTGTACTGTTTGTATTAGTGATTATAGAGAACAGTGACTGTATATTTGTATATTTGTATATGTTTACAATCTGCTAAACTGTATACAAATATAGAGATAAGCAGATTTATGATGATTATTGATCTTATTCCACCCTGTTCACTTTTTCCTCTAAATGCTACAAACTGTGCTTCCTTTGTTAAGCGGAAATCCCATTTATTTCAATGGAGAATTTGGGAAAAAAAACATGATATAAAGTAGGTTGATTTATGTAAGCTCTTCTATGTTCATGTGACCAATAAATCAACAACGCCCTGATTCTCTAGAGCACATGTGTCAAACTCCAGGCCCGCGGGCTAAATGTGGCCCTCCACATCATTTTATGCGGCTGTCGACAGGGTAAATTAAAAGGTATGATGGTCTTAAAATATCATTTTATCAGGAGACACGCAGTTACATAGCCATATTTTTTTTACATCAAATGCATATGTAATATTTATAACTTGAATGAGTAATAAATACAGAAACAGTTAATAAACAATTTAAAAAAGTAGTTACATTTATTTTACATCTGGCCCTTTGACGGCAGCCATTTTACTGATGTGGCCCTTGGTGAAAATGTGTTTGACACCCCTACTCCAGACAGCTCTGTAGTCCATATAGAGCTTATTTGCTCTCAAGATCGGCAGCCCCATGCAAAATAAAACAACCCGAATGACGATGGCAGCGCCCACGGTAACGTCTGGAATAAATTATTTAAAAGTGCACTGTGTAACCTTTAGTGGAGAGTCCAGCACCTGCTTGTTTGTATTGAGGTGTTATTGCTTTGCGTTAAATACAAGCACCACAGTCCGAGTTACAGGTACAGGTAAGCTAATGCCATACTGTGCAACTTTCAGCAATAACATCTCCATGGAGTCAAGCAGATGATGGACCTCACGCCAGAGTCCAAGTAATATAACTGCCATGATTACAGTTCTTACTTATATTTTCCTTGGGCCTGAGGTAGGAGCAATAATCTAACAATACTTTATGGATTTAAATAACAACAAGTACATATTTAGTATAGCCAGTTTTGATGAATTGATTTGATATGATATGGGAAAAACACACAGAAATACGTGGAGTGTTGTCGACAGGAGTCATATCTGGCCAACCGCGTTCATTTCAAAAGTAAACAAAAGCAGTTTACCTAACACATTTCCCATGACTTTCTTATCACTTATGAGGGCGCCATTTAATAACACAAATTCAAAGTGTTTCACCACAACCGGAGTTTATCAGGAGTGAGATTAGATGTACTACACGGTCAGCAAAGAGTAGTACTGCTTGTTTATTCGGAAAGTACTGGGTTAGGGTCATGCCACTGACTCCAGCAAATATTACAGCTCTGGTTTGTTGAAGTTTGAACTCTTTGGTCACACATTTGATTGCATGTGAAGTGGAGCTCACATTTCTGGGAGAGCGGTTACGTACTTAAAATAAACAGGAACTAGGGCTGAACAATGTGTGAAAAATATCAATTTTTTTTTTTTTTTTGGACAAGCATAGTGATTATATTTGTGATTTATGTTTTAATAATAGGATTCTGTTCAAAGTTCACAAAGTTCACAAGGCGTCCACAAAAATTGAGAAAAATATTGAAATATGACCTGACAAATGAAAACAAAAATCACATTTCAGAACATCTTTGTACAGATCTAAACTACAGGGTTAGCAGTTTTTTTTTAATGTAGAATAAGACCAAAGATTGTATAAAGAAGTGGACTAAGTGAGTGCGACGTCACCCATAGCCCTAGGATCATGTAGAGCGGGTTAATACGAACATTTTAAGATTTGCTTGCGATTGATTTTGCAGCACAAACAAAAACATTTTAAACTGGAATAAACATTTTAAAATTAAACTATATTTGTTTTAAATGTTTATGCTTTATCTCATGGATGCCTTTACTAGTACAAACTAACATTGTCCCTACAGCTCTTGCCTGTCTGTGCCTGTGTAACATTGAAATACTGGCTGTTCTTACCAACAACACCCTTTTTTCCATATTCTGTACCTAGCCATTTCTACAGAACGGTTTACGGACCGCAGTAATTAAGTTTTGTTCTAAACCTTGTTGTTATTACAGATGATTACCATGGCAACTGGGAGGTCAACTATTTCCCTACTGAACGTTATTGAAATTCCAACCTCAAACCGTTCCAGCTGAAGACTAAAGAAATGTAAAGGTTAAACAAACGTCTGTCAAATGTTTAATTACATAATATTGTTGGATTTAACATGTTAAAGTGTTTACATCATTTATGAGGTGGCTAACCTCAAATCTACTTACTTTAGTCATTATCATTATTGTAATAAATCAGTTTAACTCATCTTAAGTAGGAGTCCTCAGATCATCTGCCAGTTCAAGAGGGTACCACTTTGTTGTGTGGATTATACAAGCTCTGAAACACTTAAAAAAAAAACTTGTTATAACAAAAACAGGGGCATTATTAAATAAAAGATGTCAAAAATAGAATAAACATGTTCTAATGTTCATTTTTAGTCATTTATCCTCTATGTAGAAGTCTTCAGGCACCATATTTCAACCTTTATTTGGTTGATAATTTATTTAAAATGTCTCAATGTACAATAGAAATAATTGTTTGACTATTCGACTACTAAAATAATTGTTAGTTGCAGCTCTAGTGATGAAAGAAAACCATATATATACATTTTAATTGAATCTTTAATTTAAAGGTCTTATACTACACAAAACTGACTCTTGTGAGCTTTTAGCCATGTTATAATATTGTTACCCCCTCAAAAACACACCCAGAGTTGTGTTTTGTTTCATTCACATGCATTTTGAGTTGATTATTAGTCTGTAAAATGCTCTGTTTTACCTTGTGATGTCATGGAGCCTTTTACCTTTTGTTTAGTAGAGATTGAAAACTCCATTGCTGAACTGAAGGTGTATGGAGTTTAAAAACACAGTGGAGCACTTCATTACCACATGACATCACAAGGTGGAGCAGAGTGTTTTCTGTTTAAGAGAATCACTAAATGTGCAGAGTTTGTGAATTAAACATGTGTGAATGACCTGCAGCACAGCTTTTTAATGTTTTTGATGAGGAAACAACATTATAATAACATTGACCCAAAATGGCGTAACATGGGGTCTTTGAGATTAAAGTTGTTGTTGTGGGGTGTGAGCTGGTGGGAGGAAACATGTTTTGTATAATGCAGATGTTAGGTGTCACTCAGAGGTTACCCCGGTCTTGTAGTTTAAAATGCTTTGATGAAGTCTGAGGCTTAACACAGATCTGAGCAAAGATGGAATGATAATTGTATCATGTGCTCTAATGGGCTCCTTTACAACAAAGGGGGGGTGACCCTGGGGTCGGTATGAGGGCCTCTCCTCCGTGGCCTTTACCCGGGAAAGGTCAGCGCGAGGCAGGAGTCGGAGCAGCTCGTCTGGCATTGTGAACCCTCCATTCAGTGGCTAACACAACAGCGCGCTCCCTGTGACCCATGTGAGTGACACTGCACCTTTGCCTTAACCTCCTGACCGCTCCCAGCTGCAGAGGACTGGCCCAGGACAGGGAGGGCAGGGGAGGTCAGGGGGGGTTGGCCGGGAAAAAGACGAGAGAGAAGATGGAGACGAAGATGGAGACACAAATGATGATGCAGCCCAACACAGGTCAGAGCAAAAGCCAAATGTTTCAAATTGTTGGTTTTCTTTTAAGAAAGCGCTTTTATTCAGAGAAACAAACAAAACAAATGTGGTTCACATTCAGAGATGGCTACACTGGGCTGATCTGTCAGGCCCCGAGTCTTCTGACACCTGAAATACGTTCATTTATTTGTTGTTTATTTGAAACCGACAGATACAACTTTTATTTAAACTTTTATTTAAAGGATCTGTATGTAGCCTGCAGTCTTACAGTTTTAAAAAAGACGATCACAACTGAACCTGTGTTGCCAGTGCCATAACCTGCATATAGAGATCACACACAGGTTTTTGTCATTCTCAGTATATGGCCACCATATACAGCAGGAGTCACTGATTAAAGATTAGCTGCAGGTGCTGAGGTTTAGGTAGGGAAGATTCAGAAGAGAGAGTCCTTTTTCAGCATTGAAACTGGCAACCTAAATGAGTGACTCATGTGAGGCTCATTCAGCTTTTTCATTGGATAATTGTCTTGAGAACCAAAACAACAAATGATAACGTTAACAACTTGTCCAATGTTTTTGTAATTAAGAGTAAATTTGCATTACAATTGTGATCAGTCAAAGTTCTGTTTAATTTCAACATTAATGTTACCTCGCATCTGGGGACACAGCTAGGTCATGTTTATGAAATTTAAAATGTAAATCTTATATACAGTTCTTTTAGCCAGGATAAAAACTCATTGAGATTAAAAATCTCTTTTGCAAGAGTGTCCTGGTCAACATTTTGTGTAATTGTGGTAATCACCAACAAAGATAATCAGCATTTTATTGCCAGATGTGCAGAAAAACCTGCATGTGCATAATGTTTTCTAGATTTCTATAATAGTTCTTTAAACATGGAACTTATTCACAATATTGAAATTATAATTACCGATACATTTTTAAACTGATATAATTGTTGTTCGCAGTTATTTTGGCCAAGATAATCGTGACACTAAATTTCAATTCTGTCCCATTCTTACTCAGAAGTCATAAACACGTTTGTCTCTAGCCCTAAACCAAAGGGTACGTCTTTACAGCCTCAGTCCTGTTAGATGTAATTACACCGTAGTTTTCACAGGACGGCCCAGAGCCTACAGCTGCTTATTACATAATGTGCTGATAATAGAGGAAAGGTTTACATGATGACGGGAAAAGGCTCAGACAATTCCTCGAAATCTGGGTTGATTTCCTTTGAGCTTTAATACGGGATTTAAAATATACAGGATAGAGCACTGTTATAGCAAAAAAAAGAGAAAAAATGATTGCATAAATACAATGAAAAACAAGTGGTGAGTTGTAAAACCGTGGTGTACATATATATATCTTTACATTATAATTGAGTTAAAGGCGCTGTACCTGTTTGCAGTGGTACAACATAATTCCTCACTTACCTTATGCATTCTGAACTTAGAAACTATTCACCGCTACGAGTTTATTAGGACTTTTCACAACTTTGAGAGGCCAGAGCAGAGTCTTAACATCACGGCGATGCTACCAACAACTAGCATTCTAACCATGTATTTCCTGATTACTCTTTATAATTAGATGCAGACAGTACACAGCAGATGTATTTTGACCTCATTTTGACCTGCTTTTACAATATATATTTACTGGAGCAAGCAAATTTTGCTCAAATACCTGAAAATAAATCGGGTACAGGTCCTTGAAAGTAGTAAGTAAACCTATTTGAGCTGTGTATAGTTAAAGATGTGTTGTGCATTATTTTGCTTTTCGTTTATTAAGGACAGCACAATCACAAGTGTTAGTTTTCAACACCTGTCTGTAGAAAATACATGCATAAAAACACACTAAACACATTAGTAACATATAGATTAGAAATATGGAACAGGATCAGCATTTTTGGTTGGAAACATACAATAATTTGAATTTACTTTTAAATTTGTAGTTACTTGGTTCCCATTTTACACTGGCTGGTAAACAATTCCACACTCCCACACCCCATTGGCAGAGAAAGAGGAATGACGAATTGTCCTATACATTGGAACTACACAATTTCCGCTAGTAGCACCTCTTGTAGTAACTGTGTGTGTGCAGTTTATGAATTCAGTGGTTTGTCAGCTAACACACTTTGGTAACATTTTCAAAGTTTAATAGGTTATGTTTCTTTAAAATTTCACTGTGATGCCAGTGTGTGGGCTTTTTGTCAAGGACCTTAAGAGCCAATTTGTATAATGAGCAGAGAGGTTTCAGTGTGTTTGTGTATTAAAATGAAGACCATAAAAGCGCAGTGTGGACATATTGTGAGCTGTGCGTTTTGTCCCCCATTGTTCTGGCCCTCCCCCACAGTTTGGAGCTGTGAGGCCGGAATACGTCCTGGTATAGGAGCTTATGGAGCTCGTTGTTTGGGTAAAAGGACATATGCACCAAGGGTCACTCTGGAGGTCTCACTTCAGTCGGCCATGACAGCTGCTTCTGCCAAACCAGAAATGAGTTGTGTGACGCTTGTGTCCTGTTCAACAATTTACACCCCACAATTACTCTATTTTTAAATATAATCCCTCAGATGTTTAAGGTGCTATAACTTATTTTTATCATCTTAAAGATGTGAAAAAAACAGAACTAGTTCATTTTTAACCTAACAACTACTATGTTAACGCTCACTTCCTTATTATCGGACAATAAAATGCTTCCTGATTAGATACTGACAGCATGTAGCAGACATATTTTAACCTCCAAGACTGTTGTTGTTGATATTGAAAGCCATAATACTAATTAAGAAAACAATGATGTTTTTTTTGCTGTTATCGCCGAGCTCTGTCTGATGTGTATATTGCATTTGACAACATGGTACAAAAACATACAGAAAGACACGAAGATGTAATGCCACTACAAATGTAATGTTTTATAATTACAATATAAGTACATAAACTTTCACATTTTTAAGTGCTTTTTGGTTATTATAATACTTTCACTTACTCTGTACACACATGATATACTTCTATTTGCTTGAACTAAACAGGCAGTAAAACAAGCTTTATTGTTCCATGTCCAATTGTTTAACTAATCCAGCACCTTTACCCTGTCCCCTCAAAAGCTCACAACACTCTCACCTCGTGCCATCATTTGGTATTGATCAGGAAATGTTCATAACTAAATAGTCAAATGTTTGTTTTTCATATAGATTATTTTAAAGGCGACAATATGCAAAATTGAATTTTGAGAGCTCTTAACCAATTGTTTCCCTTCTCATTAACACACTCAAAACTGTATTATGAGTGATTCATGCATCTTTGAGTAATCTGTATTCTGATCTATTCAAGATGCAATTTCTCTGAAAATTCCTGTTTTCCTCTATCCCCCATAAACACCCACTGCTCTGAACTTCTTCCTTTTTCTTAAACAGTGATACACTTAAGATTCAGCAGTGCCACATATAAGTTTTGGTGAAATTTTGAAAATCCACAACTCCCCACCATAAACTATTCATAGGTGAGGCGAAGTAGTTTTACATGAATAAAGCAACTTCAAAATATAACATAATGATCTATGGGTGTCATCAATTATATAACGGGTGTTATATAGCAGACAAAAACATAATATGTCTTCTTTAAGTTATGTTAAGTAGCTTATATGAAATACCAAGAAGTGTTCCAAAGTAGTAGTTGTCCCTAAGTAAGTATTACATCGTGACATATCCTATAATCACTATATTTATAACACCGTCTCCTCTCTCCTCCAGTCCGCACTCTCTGTAGGTGCAATAGCAGTTTTTGAATTCGCACTGGCTGCACTCTGTGATGATGTGCTCTGCTGCTGCTGCTGCTGCTGCTGGGTCTCCATCATGGCCGCCACCTTCTGCTCCAGTCTCCACACATGCTCCCGGTACTTCCTCCGGATCTGACGGTATGAGCTCAGAGCTTTACTGTAAGAGACAATCATCATATTTACACACTGATACAACAGCTTTGGATTTGTGGAGTATTAAGAACTAGCTTTTGAAAGCAATCTGTACATCCAACTTGCAATCACTAAGTTTACATGCTCACCAGGATAACTGGCCTAGTCCTAGTCTGGGAGAGGCATTCAACTACATGGGGTAAGAAACAGCCTGGGAAATAATCAGTTGTGGATGAAGTCCTCAATTTTGTTACTGAAGTAAAAGTGCAGATACAGTTTGTTTGGTAAGTTGGTATGTTAACCCTTAATTAATTGTTTTAACCCTTAATTCTACTTAATTAAGAGGTTAGGGGTTAGATTGTTAATTAAGTAGTTCCTAAGCTTGAATTGTTCTTAATTAACAATTTGTTGATTATGATTTGAGTCTTTGTCCATGTTTTATTAAGACTATTAAAAGTGCTATAGTAAAGTGTTATATAATGTTATTAACTGTTGTTCTTGTTGATCGTTTATACCTGTGAGCCTGGGTGAGCCGTGCGATCTCTCCGCTGTCTCTCCTCTGAGGGTTGTTATCTGGTAGAGCCATGTTCATTGAATCCTGAACTAAAGCCAGTCTTTTCTTCAAGGCCTTTTCCCTACACAATAGTAAACAATCAATGCACTCTTTTAGTCCACATGAGTTAGTCTTCTATTATTAATTACACAGCTCTGGTTAAAGTAACATGTTAAGAATTCACATCTCAAGGTTGGAGGATAGTGTCCAAACAGAATGGACAGAGACAACTAGGCCTTGTGCACAGTGTTTCTAAGCAACAGATTAAAACCAGGCAACAGCGAAAGGACGGATAGTTAGACTGATAGATAGAGCTCTCATTATTTGGCAGCGATGAAAATACTTGTTCATTTAGACGAATGTGCATTGTGTAACCTTGCTATAAGAGGGTCTTCCACCTCCCTGTATTCATGGAGATGTAATTGCTTTTCCTTGAATGTTTCACAGTATGGCTTTAAGCATATCTGTGTATAATGTTTGTGTATATACCTGTGAAGGACGGCCTGCAGCTCCTTCAGGATGGGTCTGGAGAGGTCCCCCTCAGAGCCCAGTTTAGCTGCCGCCTCACACAGCCTCTGTATGGATTGGGAAAACATGATCACTTAGCTAAAAACTTTGTTGAATAGTGTTGTGCATTTGGAGTTACTGACAAAAGTAAATTAACTTTTTTTTTGCTTATCCCAAATTATACGGCAGTCCGTGAAAAAGTGCGAAAATGTAGCTGTAAATGTATTGGTCGAGGTTTAAGTATTGCCAAACAATTACGATATATATTTTTATATTTTTTTATATTTTTTGAGTGCTTCATCATCAGCACAGCACGTAACTTTTTTCTTATATAAAAAAGGAAGAAGAGATGGGCAATATTTACTTAGCTATAATCTGGTGCAAAATCTTTGTTCTTGTACATTATACCTTCAAATAAAAACTAAAATAAAACGTTTAATCGAAGCAAGTGGAAATAATAATAATAAATAATACGTTGCTATGTTACATTTTGTGATTGGAGTGGATTAGTTTTCAAAATCAGATACTCCAAATTTAACAGAGGTACCACTGCAAAATTCTCCTCCATAATTATTAATATGACAAAATTAGATGCAGCCATGAACCTACAATTTCAATGTTAATATACACCTTTCTTATATAACGTTATGTCCAAATCTTTGACCTTGTTTAATATGAAATTGTCAGGATTAGGGTTTTTTGAGTGTTGTGTGCTGTTTCCCCCCCTCCCGTCTGCGTCTTGTCTGGAGCTGGGCCGGAGATTCTGGTTCCTCCCACACACCTGCAACTCATTTTCAATCAAGCTGCACCTGCGAATAACAAAGGACTGAGGATCCGACACTCAGGGCCAGATCGTCTTCCATCTCCGGTTTATTCGCCCGTGTGTCCGCCGTGATCCCGCTCCTTGGAACCACCCTGCACCTCCGCCGCCGACCCAGCTCTCCACGACCGGTACGAACACCTCAGCCTCAGATCCAGCTCACCTCGACATTTATGAACACCCCCAGCCCCTGACTCCGCGACCCACGATCTGCTCCAAGACTACTGCATACGACACAGCTCTCATCTGTTTGCCCCATCAACCTTCATTCACAATTCCATATCTGTAAATAAACCTGTTCAAACTTTACCCGAGTCTGAATCATTGGTCCCCCGTCAGTCTTTAGGACAGAGATGTATTTATTATTCTTTAGATTCTTATGTACAGACCTCTATTTGTTACATACCATGAACAAACATCAGTACGAGTCAAACCTCACACAACACTGCGACAGTTATTTGTGCATCCCAAGGACAAAATAGACTAAGACCACAAATGCAATGTAATAAATGAAATATCTTATTTGTTGTGCAACAAGTCATACGTAGGCAAAACAGGCCTTTAACACACAGGAAAAAAGCACATAAAACAGAAAGTGAAAAGGAAACAACCAAAACATGCACCCGAGCTACT